>NW_024081274.1:0-567868 GCF_003009895.1 Hyaena hyaena | reverse complement strand
TTGCTACACATGGCCAGATTTCATTGTTTCTCATTGCCATGTAGTATTCCATGGTGTAGATAAACCATATCTTCTTGATCCATTCGTCTGTTGATGGACACTTAGGCTCTTTCCATGTTTTAGCTATTGTGGAGAGTGCTGCTATGAACATTGGGGTACATGTGCTCCTATGCCTCAGCATTTCTGTGTCCCTTGGGTAAATTCCTAGCAGTGCTATTGCTGGGTCATAGGGGAGTTCTATGGTTAGTTTCCTTAGGAACCTCCACACTGTGTTCCAGAGGGGCTGTACCAGTTTACATTCCCACCAACAGTGTAGGAGGGTGCCCATTTCTCCACATCCTTGCCAGCATCTAGAGTTCTCTGATTTGCTCATCTTAGCCACTCTGACTGGCGTGAGGTGGTATCTCAGTGTGGTTTTGATTTGTATTTCCTTGATGAGGAGGGATGCTGAGCATCAAGATTAAAAGCTTCTGCACAGCCAAGGAAACAACCCACAAAACTAATAGGCAACCAATGGAATGGGAAAAGATAGTTGCAAATGACATATCAGATAAAGGGTTAATATCCAGAATCTATAAGGAACTCACCAAACTTCACACCCAAAAAATAAACAACCCGGTGAAGAAATGGGCAGAAGATATGAACAGACACTTCTCCAAAGAGGACATCCAGATGGCCAACAGACACATGAAACGATGCTCAGCATCCCTCCTCATCAGGGAAATACTGCCTTCTTTTACAAATGGTCAATACTTCCAGCTTTTCATTAGGCCCACCGAACTTTCTAAGTGAGCCACAAAACTACATATTGAATTGTTTTCAGGTTTCCCTACCTGCAGAGTTTCTACATGATGTGTGTTCATGTTTGGAGAGAGTAGACGATATCTCATTCCAGTTTCCTAATAAAGTAGTTTTCAGGATTTGAGTCACGCAATTGCCTTGTAAGTTTGAAACTCCTGATTAAGCTTAGAGCCTGGCACTAGGCTGGCGCTTAACAAATATATTCAGAAATGGATGAAGAAGTGAACAAATGAATTAATGAACATAAAATAATAAAAACACTTTGGGTGAGATCCAAATCATGTGCATTCATTTTCTACTACTGCATAACTAATTACCAGAAGTTTAGGGGCTAAAAACAACACTTACTTACTGACTGTTGTATCTCCAGCATAACAGTCTGTGCTCTCTGCTAAGGGAATCACAAAGCCGAACTCCAGGTATCAGACAAGCTGAGTTATTTTCTCTATGGGCAAATCCACTTCTAGGCTAATTCTTGCTTTTGGCAGATTTCAGTTCCTTGTGGCTATGACATTCCTTGCCTTGGAGCCCCTTTGTCTTTAAGCCAAAAATGGTGATTCTAACTTTTTCCAATTCCCATTTCTGGCTTATTTTTCTTCAATCAGCCAGAGAAAGCCCTCTGCTTTTAAAGGGGCTCATGTGATTAGGTCAGGCCCACCCAGATAGTCTCCCTGTTTTACAGTTAACTGGTCACCTGTGCCATGTAACATTACCTATCACAGAGTGAAGTCCATCAGATTCACAGATGGCTTGCACACACAGGGGCGGGAAAGTGTGAAGGCCACATTAGAATGCTTTCTGCCACACCACGGAAGACGTGGCTGCAGTAGACTCCAGGGCACAGCACTGGACTTCTCTGAAGGCCCCACTTGATGTTCCCAGGCATGCGCGACTCTTATGATGGAAGATCTTAGGGTTCGAAACCAATAGATCACTTTGTTTTCCCTTTATGGTCTTTTAAACCATATTTTCTGAACTTGCATCTGTGTTCTTCTGATATAGCTTCTATAGCAAATAGAAAAATCCTATTACCTCCCTCCATTAAATGAGTGGAACACAGATGTAGGCAAAACCAGAAAATATCCCTTTAGAAAAGTCCAGTGACACTGGAGCCCTTTTCAGTTTGTGGCACTAAAATGGAGTTTTTATATTCATTGTAAGTGTTGGCAAAAGGAAACATTATTACAGAACAGAGCTAGTGAGGGCGGGAGGGCGTGCAAGTATCTTCCATACTAGAGCAATGGAGGCCATCTTGTAGCTTGGTCATGAGAAATGGAAAACATAGAACTTGTTCATTTCAGAATTTTGCATCTGTAAAAGTATTGTGTTTGTTGAACACAAATGTTATTAAAATAGCTATTTACTGAAAGGTTTGCTATTTGGAAAACCAACCTATGACACAACATAGATTACTCCCATCTACTACTACGCACTGGAACTGTTTTATGCATTTTATATATTCACTGCAAACCACGTGTATTTGGGGCCCTAAAAGCTGGGGTGGGTGTATTTCTAAGTCATTTCCATCTTTCTTGTTTACTCTGCATCAGAAACTTTTCTCAAATTTGAGAAATTAGACACACTGGCTTGAGTCACTGAGTCAAGAATACTAAGGCTATGACTCAAAGAAAGACTGTACTACTGAGCATAATCATAGTAAATGAGTAAATTTTTAAAAGTAGAATCAAAACTGGACATAGTTACTGTTAGTGATAAAAATATTTTTAAGAATTGCTACATTATTTAGTGCTAAGGGCTTTAAACATTTTAACAGATCTCTATGACTTGATTTTCATAGCCACACTGTGCATAATTACTGATGCTCCTTTGACAGAAGATATAAAGATGTCTCTGTTTTTATGACTGTTTTGTATTAATTTAGTAATTTTTTTGTTATTTAATTTATCTCATTTTTTGGCTTATTACTTGTATTAGTCAGGGTTCTTTAGAAAAACAGAACCAATAGAGTGTGTGTGTGTGTGTGTGTGTGTGTACCTGTATATATGTATGTGTGTATATAGAGAGACAGACAGACAGAAACAGAGAGACAGAGAGACAAATATTTCAAGGAATTAGCTCACAGCACTGTGGAGGCTAGCAAGTCCAAATTCTGCAGGGTAGGCTGGCAAGGTGGAGATCCAGAGAAGAGTTAAGTTCAAGTCCAAAGGTGGTTTGCTAACAGAATCCCCTCAATCTCAAGGACAGTCAAACTTTTTCTTAATGCCTTCAATGGACTGTCTGAGGCAATCTGCTTTACTCAAAGTCCACTTATTTAAATGTTAATCCCATTCAAAAAATAAAACAACAACAACAAAAACCCTTCAAAGGAACATCTAGAATAGTGTTTGACTGACCAAATATCTGGGTACGGTGGCCTAGCCAAGTTGACACATAAAATTAACCATCCCATTAGTTATCAAGTTTTCTTATTTTGTTAGTGGTTGTATAGCTTAGTGGCTGCTTTAAAGTTTACAGCACACGCCTTTAATTTATCACAGTCTATCATCAAGTGATACTATTCTTTCACATATAGTTTAAAGAGATGATAATATTATACTTTCATTTTTCGACTCCTGGCTTCCTTGTTGTTTTCAAGCATTTCATTTTTATATAAGATACAAACTCAAACCTCAGTTTTTGTCAGCATTCAAGAGTCTCTCATGGTTTGCCTCTCTCCCTTTCCCCCACCATTTCCCCCCTTCTTCTCCCCCTTGGTCCTCCGTCAAGTTCCTCCTAATCCTCCTATACGTGCAAACATATGATATTTGTCCTTCTCTGCCTGACTTATTTTGCTCAGCATAACACCCTCAAGGTCCATCCATGTTGCTACACATGAGCACTGAGTGTTATGTGGAAACTAATTTGACAATAAACTATTTGTAAAAAAATAAAAAATAAATAAATAAATAAATAAATAAAAAATAAAAAAATAAAAACTATGCATCGTCTCCCAACAGCCTTGGGGCCGCAACATAAAAAAAAAAAAAAAAAAAAAAGATACAAACTCAAAAACGTTGTTACTATTTTTGCTTTAAGCAGTTGTGAAAGGGACTTTTCAAGGGCATGGGTTAACGGGAAGAGGCATTCCTGGCCCTTTTTGCAATCTGATACATAGGATTAGTGCTCCTTTGGAGTTAAGATGTTGTCCTACATTACCTTAAAAAAGTTTGTTCTGCCTTTACTCTATCTGGAATATCTTTCTTTTTTGAGCCTGTAAAGGTATTTAGTTTCCTTGTTTCTTTTTTATTTGTTATCTAAGACAAATTTTAGATATATGAACTCTAGATCTGTTAGAGGCTTCTTACACTATAGAAATGGTACAAATGTAACAAAACCTGATTCATATTTGTTAACCACTGTGATTCTTGAGCTGATGTAGCATGTTCCAGCAAAAGATTTTTAACCAGAGGAGATAGCCTATTTTAAAGCGTTTATTGGGGGCGCCTGGGTGGCTCAGTAGGTTAAGCGTCCAACTTCACTCAGGTCATGATCTGGCAGTTCGTGGGTTCGAGCCCCGCATCAGGTTCTGTGCTGACAGCTCAGAGCCTGGAGGCTATTTCAGATTCTGTGTTCCTCTCTCTCTGCCCCTCCCCCACTTGTGCTCTGTCTCTTTGTCTCAAAAATAAACAAAAAAAATTTTTTTAAATAAAAATAAAAGCAGTTTTGAAGGATGGGAGTTGAAAGAAGGGAAATTTCTTTTCCTCCTTTTTTTCATTCTGAGCAATAGCTTTGCAATTGCAATAGACAGGATCTGTCAGCCTCGTCTGAGCACAAAACTCTAATAACACATGTGGAAGGTGTTAATTCGGGCATCTCTGAGGACTAAATGCACACTGTGGCAGGAAGCCTTAATGTATGGCTCCTTACTCATTAACTGAAGTCTTCATAGAATCAAACTATTTTACCCAATGATAAAGGAATGCTCCTATCAACTTCTTCTTCCTTCTCACTATGCAACTCTTAATTTAAACCCCTAGAAATCCTTTATTTTGTGTGCTGAGAAAATATATTTGTTTCCATTTAAATTTGCTCTGAATTCACTAAAATACTGAATTATTTTCTGGAACTCTCTTCTTCCTCTTCTTGGTAATCATATGGGTTTTTTTTTTCTTTAATTGGAGCCTTATTACATTTGCTGAGGATCCATAGTCTTTGCTTGTGGCCACGTTTAAAGTTCTCCTTGAGCGTAGAGTATAACTACATTGTTCGGAGTCTTTGCTTTCCTTCAATGTCCTCTATGAGATGTGGCATTCCCACAAGATCAACTGTGCTGGATGACCTTCTCTATCTGGTTCCTCAGAGCTGAGTTTCCCTCAGAGGAGGCAAGCTCTGGGTTCTCTGCTCATCTTCCACCACTCACTACAGTGAGAGATTAGGCTAAATTCTGCTCTTTTTGGTGGAAAGACTAGTTTGCTGATTGGGGGCTAAGGCACTCTTCATTACATATAAAAACAGCTGAATCATGAATGTTCTAAGCAATATTTTAAAATATTTTGTTCCATGTATTTCAGGGTCTTTTTTTTAACGTAACATTTCATGTGGATTTTCACGAGATTATGTCTTTATGTATTAAATGCCTATGTTTTGGCTTGTCTCTTGCAGTTTATGGCTCATTCATTAATTCATTTGTTCAAAATGTTTACTAGTATGCTATTTGTTAGCCACTTTGCTACCTGTGGGAATAGAGCGATGGACATGTTATATGAGAAAACTTCCTTTCCTCACAGTGTTTACAATCTAGTAACGTGTGTGTATGTATATGTAAATGAGCTATCACAATACTGAATAAAAAGTGTTTCACGGAAGAATAAAATACTGTGGAAGAAGCATGTAGTAAAATCTATATAAATAAGGAGTAAAATCATCATTTTACAGACTAGCCCATTTTAAGATATAACCAGATATTAAAACCTTCTTAAGTAAGAATCCATAATCAAACACTCAGACAATTATATCACAGTTGCTTTTTAATGAAAAAAAAATCCCAAATGTGAATTTCCATTAAAAATACATTATGCTGTGAGCAAAAGTAAATGATTTTAAACAGTTTTAATATTTAAACTTAAAGGTGAATTATGGCTAACATTCATTGAACTATTAATCACCAAAATGCTCAAAAATCAATAAAATGTGCTTACTGATTCAACATGAATTAGAATTTCAGCAGCAAATTAATATTTACATAGTAGTCCCACATTAAATATAAGTGCACTATAAAAATGTACCTATAGATATGCCCTTATCTTCCTTCATTTTTAAAAAAAAAAATTTAATGTTTATTTATTTTTGAGAAAGAGATGATGTGAGCTGGGGTGGGGTGGGGGGAGAGACAGAGGGGGACACAGAATCCAAAGCAGGCTCCAGCCTCCGAGCTGTCAGCATGGAGCCCGATGCAGGCTCGAACTCATGGAACCGTGAGATCATGACCTGAGCTGAATTTGGACATTTAACCAACTAAGCCAACCAGGCACCCCATCTACCTTCATTTCAAAAAGGTTTTTCCTGACACTTCTTTAATGACGCTACAAAATAAAATCAATATGAGAAGAGGAGGAGAAAAATTCTCAAATGAAAATTAAATTATAGGCAGAAAAGAAAATCTTCAAGATGCATCAGAAATATAATACAGTATTTAATACTCTTATATAACCTCAGGCAACAACTCCAAAGTCCTCAAATAAACTATTGTCCTCTGAAGCACATGTACCCCAATGTTCATAGCAGCACTCTCCACAATAGCTAAAACATGGAAAGAGCCTAAGTGTCCATCAACAGACGAATGGATCAAGAAGATGTGGTTTATCTATACCATGGAATACTACATGGCAATGAGAAACAATGAAATCTGGCCATGTTGCTACACATGAGCACTGAGTGTTATGTAGAAACTAATTTGACAATAAACTATTTGTAAAAAAAAAAAAAAAAAAAAAAACTATTGTCCTCTGAGTAAAACTGTCTAAAAATTAAATTGCTGATAGCAAGTCTTTTGGGAGAGGTAAGCATTTGAAAGGGAATTTATAGACGTCAATGTTATTATGAAACATGAAAACTGCCTTTCCAGATATAAAATGTGGGGAAAGATAGATACTACAGTTAGACCACTTCCAGTTACGTATATCTAACCTGCCCACTCATATGTTAACATAATTTCCAAAATACCTCTTTGCCAATTGCACAATAAGTATATCTCTAGACAAGGCCCCTTCTGTTGAGTCTCTAAACAGTACTGATTTATGACCATGAATGATTATTCACACTCGTTCTTAAAAACAAGTTACATGTGTATGCCATCTTGCAGCTTGCAAAATATTTTTACCTCCTTTTAGCCGCATTCTCTTGGCCCATGGGGATGTATTATTTGCCCCATCTTAGGTTGAGAAATCAGATGCTACAATAGTAAAAGAATTATTTAGGGCCATGTAATAGACAGGGAAAGAAAAGAACTGTAATCTATACCCCCTGACTTCTAGTCCAATATTTGTCCTTCCTCATATCACCCCTCTTCTTGCAACTCATCCACTCTATCTCCAGGCTGAAAAAACACCCGCAAGAAATTGCCAATGATCACACATATTAGAATCCCATAGTGTAAGTTCTATACGAGCAAGAAAGAGCTTTTTTTTTTTTTTGCATCTTTCATAAGGGAACATGATGGAAACTTACCGAGGTAAATTTATGGATGCGGTGATGATTTTATTCTTTTTATAATAACACTCTTATCTGTTTCTAACTACAAAATGAATTCGTGTTCATTACAGAAAGATGGAAAGATAAAAAATATAATGAAGAAAATTTAAAATTACTAATTACATTCTATCCTTTATTGTTATTTTCTTTGAAAGATCAGCCAAAGCCTTGTCATTTTTTTCCCCCAAATTCATCCAAAAATCACATTAAATAAATAAAATGTATTACCCTCGCTTTGCCTTGAAATTGTCTCACTCAACATAGAACCGGGGTATCTTAAGAATTGTACTTGTTATCAAATCAACTTCCAATGATCTGAATAAATTGCCAGATATATCAGCAGAGATGTCCCCAGGTAATTGTTTTTGGATAGCATTGCCCTCCATCTGAGAACACTAATACCACCTTTTTAAGTGGTTTTTACATAGCTGTTTGAGAAGCCAGTGAATCATGAATCTATTTCCAACATTGGCAGCAGTGGTCAGAGAAGTGTGGTATCAAAAAAAGCAAAGAAGGAAAGTGCTAATTGTTAATCTATAGAAAAAGCAGTGTGCATTTACACAGCTACCCACTGGTTCTCGGTCTCCAACTTCATGAAATCATAGTAATAGCCTAGTTCATTCTCTGTTTTATTTCTACTTCTTCCACCATCATTTTTTAAATGTTTGTTTGTTTGTTTGTTTGTTTTTTGAAAGAGAGAGAGGGGAGAGAGAGATTGCAAGCAGGGGAGGGGCAGAGAGAGGGGGACAGAGGATCCAAAGCTGGCTGTGCTCTGACAGCAGCGAGCCCCGTGTGGAGTTCAAACTCACGAATCTCGAGATCATGACCTGAGTCAATGTCGGATGCTCAAAGGACTCAGCCACCCAGGCACCCCTACCTCTTCCACCATCTTACTCTTTTGTTGATTAGGATGATTTCTTAACCCTGCCTTACAGTTGAGAAACAGATACTAGAATAGTCCAATGGTGTTTTCTCTCTACCAAGCATAACTTTTCCTAATTATATATTCTTAGATACTGTAGAGCAGGAGGAGGGGAAACGAGCAGAAAATACTATTTGCCTTTACAAGTGGTAATTCTTCATCCTGGAATGCTGTTTCTTATTTCAAAATGTGATAAATCCGTAACTCACCTTCAGGAATTTTCTCTCCACAAATCCTTCCCAGCCTGCCAGCCGCTAAACCTCCCTCTCCAGAAAACAGTTCCACAATGGATGATAAGACTCACAACACACTGTTTTGTAATTATCCATTTACACATCTTTCCCCTTCACTTGATTGTGAGCCATTGAGAACAGGAAGTGTGCTTACTTATGTTTGAATATGCCAAACACCCTACATGCCAAATAACTTTGTGAACAAATGATTGTGTAATGAAAGAAGGGAAGAAAGTAGGAAAAAGATGAAAGAGAGAAGGAAGGTAAAAAGAAAAGAAAGGACGAATTTGTCTTTTACAGTTCAAAGGTCTTCTAGAATGAGAGTTCTAATCTTAGAGAGCAAGTCATCCTAAATTTGACTACTCAGGTAAACTAATAACCACAAACATAAAAAAATGTATTTCCAGTTATGACTTGTATATTTGAGGAAGAAGGGAAGAGGGTGTTAAACTTGGCAACATTATAGTTCCTTATTAATGTGTGTCTTTTATGGCATGGTTCAAGGGAACAAACATGAGCTCAGAGTGAAAAGAGAATTTTATTCTTCTTTGAGTGGATCATTCGACTCCTCTTATCTCAATTTCCCCAGATTGAAAATGACACTCTCGAACATGATGAGCCTTGTAACTCAAGCAAACTTATATTCTGGAAACAATTACCAGTTATTTAGACATCAAACTGGACAGAGATTAAGAATTCTATTTTGGGGTGAGAAAAATAAAAATAATGAGGCCATTTGGGAGAGACCTTCATAATGTTTTAGAACACTCATGTTTGAATGTGAGTTTTATCACTTACTAAATGTAAAAAGTGACATGGGTAATCTTTATGATGCCTCAGAGGGTCCCCCGATGTGCACTAAGGGACAAGGGCCAGAAACCAGACCTGCCTTTTTCACAATGTATTCCCAGTGTGTAGCCCATTGTTGGACATACAGACAGGGGCTTCAAAAAGGTGTTAATGTAATAGATCTTTGTACTTTTCAAATGATAATACATGGACTCTTTTCATTAGTAGGTAATGTAAAGAATTGAGAGGTATTTAAATTACAGTCATTGTAAGATCTTATTTTTACATTATCCTCAATAGTTACTCATATTGACACACTATATTTCACTATGCCTAACCTAGTGTTTTTAGTTCAGTGTTCTACCACATACTGTGTCTCAAATAAATTCAACATATTATGTAATTATTAGGCCACAATGAAAAGTCATTTCAAGTTGTTCATCTTATTCATTTTCTATGTGTCTGGCTTAGGGTAAGGCTTTAGTAGAGATTTGTTGAATAGATTTGACCTAAATAAGAACAACTGTGAAATTAATATTTCTTGAAATTTCAAATGTTCTTGCAGATTAATTTGTTTCATTTGTTGTATATGTGCTCTTTTTTTCTTTTCCACATCATTTCAGCTTCCTGCTGGTCTTTGAAATAATTCTCTAGAGCTCAAACCTTCTGGCTGTAAAAACGAAGTTCATAAAATAGACTAATATATCATTTCTTGTGCCTGGGGTCAGAGATTAAAACAATAACCAAGAAAAATATGAACTCTCCTTCATTCATCTGACTGTTATCTCCTGAAGCATCAATACACACCAACAAGAGAACCAGGAGATTACATTTATTCTTTGTAGGCAATCCTGTAAAGAACCAAAAACTGGGGAAAATATACAACCTGATATAGATTAGGATGTTTTGAAACACATGTCGTAAAAACCTAATTCAAAGTATTTTTAAGACTTAATTTTTTAAAACAATTATACGTCCATAACAAAATTGAAAGAAAGGTACAATGATTTGCATAGACCCTCTGTCCTGACACACGAACTGTCTCCCTCGTCAGGAGCATCCCTCACATGAATAGTGCATTTGTTCCCGAAAATGGACCTACATGAACACACCATAATTACCCAAAGTCCATCATCTATTTTAGGGTTCACTCTGCTGTTGTACATTCTACGGGTTTGGTACATTCTATGGGTTTTGTCAAATGTATTTTAATGACATCGTCATCATTAAAATACAATACAGACTGTTTTCACTGTCCTCTGTGCTCCATGTTTTCACCCCTCTCCAGCCTAATGTCTGCCAATCACTGATTTGTCACTGCTTCCATATCTTTACCTTTTCTGGAATGTCATCTAGTTGGAGTCAGAAGGTATGTAGTCTTCTCAGATTGGCTTTTTTCACTTAATAACATGGATTTAAGTTTCCTCCATGTCTTTTCATAGCCTGGTAGTTCTTTTTTTTTTTTTTTTTTTTTTTTTTTTTTTTTTTTTTTTTTTTTTTTTTTTTTTTTTTTTTAGTTCTGAATAATAATATTTTATTGTCTGGATGTATCAATTTATTTGTCCATTCACCTACCAAAAAACATCTTAGTTGCTTCCAAGTTTTGGCAATTATGAATAAGGCTGCTGTAAACAATTTTGTGCAAGTTTTGTCTGTACACACATAAATTTTCAAATCCTTTGGTTAAGTACCAAGGAACATGACTGCTGGATCATATGGTCAGAGCTTATTTAGTTTTGTAAAAAACTACTAGACTGTCTTTCCCAGTGGCTGTGTGGTTTTGCATTCCCACCAGCAATTTATGAGAGTTCTTGTTTAACATCCTCACCAGAATTCGGTATGGTCAGCACTCCAAGTTTTGGCCATCCTAATAGGTGAATAACAGTATCTCATTGCCATTTTAATTGGCATTTTCCTGGTGACATGATTTGGAGCATCATTTCATATGCATATATATATGTATATATATGTATATATATATAATATCAGATCTTTGGTAATATGCCCATTACAGTCTTTGACTCATTTTTTTAAACCAGGTTATTTTCTTACTGTTGAATTTCAATGGTTCTTTGTACATTTTATATAATGGTCCTTCTTCAGATGTGTCTTTTGCAGATATTTTCCCGTGATCCATGGTTTATTTTCTAACTCTGCTGATATTACTTCCTGCAGAGCAGATATTTTTAATTTTAATGAGTCCAGCTTATCAATTACTTCTTTTGTGAACACATCTTTGGTGTTATATCTAAAAAGATATCACCATACCCAAGGCCCAAGGTCATAAATTTAAAGTGCAAAACTGTATGAGTTTTACAGTTTTGGCTTTAAATTTAGGTCTATGATCATTTTTGAGTTAGTTTTCATGGAGGTTGTAAAGTGTGTGTCTATATTTCCTTTTTTTTTTTTTTTTAATTTTTGGAGATGAATGTCCAGTTGTTCCAACACTATTTGTTAAAGAGACTATCTTTGTTCCAATTGTATTGCCTTTGCACCTTGTCAGAGATCAGTTCACTATATTTATGTGGGTCTATTCTGAGCTCTTTCTTCTGCTTTATTGGCCTATTTGTGTGTTCTTCCATCAATATCACACTGCCTTGATTACCGTAGCTTTATATTAAGTCAGGTAGCATCGACCCTCCAACTTTATTCTTCTCCATTTTTTGTTGGTTATGCTGGGTGTTTTGGCTCTCCATATAAATTCTAGAATCAGCTTGTCGCTATCAATAAAATGACTTGCTGGGATTTTGACTATGATGCTTTGAATTTATAGATGAAGTTGGGAAGAATCGACATTTTAGCAATACCAAGTTCTCCTGTCCATGAACTAGGAATGTCTCTCCATTTATTTAGTTATTCTTTGATTGCATTCATCGGAGTTTTGCAATTTTTCTCATTTAGAATGGATACATATTTTATTAGATTTGTACATTAAAGAAAAGTGGAACTTGAAATTAAAAACACAATACCATTTACATTGGCCCACCCCAGAATGAAATATTTAGGTACAAATCAAAGACCGGTCTAAGGTTTTACAAATATTGGCCAGTATTGTCTTTATATTAATTCTATGGGGTAAGTATATTATTATTAACCCCATTTTACAAATAAGGCAGCTGAGGCACAAAGAAGTTAAAAAAATTGCTCAAGACAGCACAGCTAGTATGAGTAGTCAAGCCCATGTAGTCTGGTTCCAGAGTTTATGCTTTTAATCCTTCTTTCTCATGACCTCTTGGTCCTAATTAAACTCTCTGCCTAGTTTGAAATGAGAAGCCATGAGCTCTTTAAATGTCCTTAGTTCCATTGGCTAAGGACATTTAGCCTTAGCCTCTGTTGCTTCTCCTTGTACCTCTCTCACTACGCCTTTTTGGATCACTTACTCTCATCTTCTAATTACTGCTGTTCCCCAAGACTGTGTATTGTGCTCCCTGATATGTCTCACTCTATATTTTCTCTGAGAGACCTCTAGATCTATCTGATAAAGGCACACAAATCCATAGACAGAAGCTTAGACCCCTTTCCTGAGCTCCAGGTTCATTCCTGATTATTGACTCTCCACCTTTGCCTAGATATCCATCACACACTTCAAACTTCAATTTGTCAAAAACACCACTAACTCATCTTTCCATATTTTCCCCATAACCCACTTACCCCCACAGCCCCCACCACAGAAAGTCTATTTCTTTACCTGAAATTTGATCTTAAATAATAATGCCTCCATTTATTCAAAACTATAATAGTCACAAAATGGAGGAATCATAATACCAGTAATAAATGTACTCTTGGTGATTAATTTGTGTTCTACAGTAATAGTTTGTTCATATTTTATTCTGAAGTGATGAGCTGGATGAGATTACTTACAGTGCCTGATGCAGAGGCATAAAATGGGAAAATGCAAAAATCAAACAATATGGAAAGATGTGACAAATACTTTTCTGATGGTAGAGTCAAGGAAATAATTCTTAAAGAAGGACAACCTTAGTTGTTCATAGTGAGAATGAAAGTATAATTCAAAAAAATAGATAAAATACAGTTATTTCGATTCTCTGTGGGGAAAAGTGTGCTTTTTCAACCATGCATTGCAACCACCAGAGGAAATATTCCTTATCTTACTAGGTATGTTAGGTTTTGATAAAGCGAGAATGTTTGGATAATTTTGAGAGGTTATATAGAAAACAAAACCCTCAGACTTCTCATCTCCCTACGAAAAGAGCAACAACAACAAACAACAACAACAGCAATGAAACAGGAAGACATGAGGTAAAGCTCTCATAATTTAAATCCAAACACTAATCTCTCTCTGGGAAGCAGTAAGGTTAACAGCTGGTGAACAAGAAAATGAAAATATCTGTTAAGATATTAAGGAAAATATGTATTGTTTTTACTTCATTACGTGGCAGGAACGTAAAGCCTGTAGTGTCATGCCTCGCTAGAGAGAAAAGAAATTGTTATCACAAACTTATATAACATGAGTTTTGAAGAGGATCTCTTACTGATTGAAATAATGCCTTCCCCATATTTGCAAAATGAATGCCTTGAATATCAATGAGCTGTAAAAATGAAAAAGTTGTAGATGTAAATGAAGAGTAAAAGTGGTCGTTTTTATGATTTGATGATTCATTTCTATGTCTGGAACACTTTTGAAAAGTCAAGATTGTTCTATGTTAAATAAATAAATGAATGTGTAGTGTTTAATATAGTGAAGATAATAAGAGTTAGACTACTTTAGTTATCAGGGTAAATGTATCTATACAGCTACATCTAATAGGGTGCTAGATTTCCAGCTCTCTACAAGGATGTTAGCTCCCGGGTGCCTGGGTGGCTCAGTGAGTTAAGCGTACAACTCTTGATTTCTGCTCAGGTCATGATCTCAGTTTGTGAGTTTGACCCTCAGGTTGGTTTCTGCATTGACAGCCTGGAGCTTGCTTGGGATTCTCTCCCTCTCCCTCTCCCTTTGCTCATACACTCTCTCTCTCTTTCAAAATAAAGAGATAAAGTTAAAAAAATAGAAGAATATTAGCTCTTAAAATAGTATCATTAAGACCTCAGTAGCATTTACAATAGTATTGAGATCCATCCTAATCAGCATCACCATAGCCAAGTATGCATTGTAGAAATTATCATCATTATTGTTATTAATTATTATCAAGAGCAAAGAAAGATACAGCGGTAACTCCTACATACAAAGTAATAATCCTAAATTATTTATGTTGTAAGCTATGGCAATGTGAGTTTATTCTGTGTGTTTGCTTTTTTTTTTTTTTTTTTTCCAGTGGGGAATTGGGAGCAAGAGACTTAATTTAATTTCTTTTTAATGTTTTTATTTTATTTCTGAGAGAAAGAGAGAGAGAGAGAGAGATGTGAGCAGGGGAGAGTCAGAGAGAGAGGGAGACACAGAATCCAAAGCAGGCTCCAGGCTCTGAGCTAGCTGTCAGCACAGAGCCCAACGCGGGGCATGAACCCATGAACTGTGAGATCATGACCAGAGTCGAAGTCTGATACTCAACAGACTGAGCCACCCAGGCACCCCAAGAGACTTTAAATTCTCAACTATGTTGAAACTCTTGGTCAGGTGAAGTAAAGCCACCCACACAGTAGCTGATCAGTGGAAAGCCTCCACCAGGGCAAGACCATTATCTAGTCTTTCTTTCCTGTTTGTTCAGTTGATAGCAGAGAGCCTGGTACAGAGTAGATGCTAAAGAATTATGCATTGTATAATTACTACACCAGACTTAGAAATTCAGCTCTGGTAGGACAAAAATAAAACAGAGTAATATTGATTGTGTAGAATGTGACATGCCCTTTTGCTTGGGGACTTTGTGTAAGGATCACTTACTTCTCTCCAGAGCCCTATAAAACAGGTATATTACCTTTATTTATTCTTTTTTTCAAAATTTTTAAATGTTTATTTTCGAGAGACAGAAAGACAGAGTGTGAGTGGGGGAGGGGCAGAGAGAGAGAGGGAGACACAGAATCTGAAGCAGGCTCCAGGCTCTGAGCTGTCAGCACAGAGCCCGATGCGGGGCTTGAACCCACGAACTGTGAGATCATGACCTGAGCCAAAGTCGGAGGCTTAACCGACTGAGCCACTCTGGCGCCCCAGCATATTACCTTTATTACATGAATGGTAAAGACCTTGATTCTTAACATATCTAGCAGGCCTGGGATTAACTACCTGGGTCTGAGACTATCACTCCCTGCACATTTGCCATCTCTTCAGTCCTTGAAGTCTCCCCCAAGTTTTGCACATGCCCTTGACCTCTCCCCCAGCTCTTGCTAACTCCCTCTCATCCTCCAGGTCTTTGCTTAAAGTCACTTAAGTGTGACATCCTTAGGGAGGTCTTCTCTGTGACCCTTCCTGGATTAGATTGGTTTCCCACACTTCCTCTGGAGCCCTTATCACTACTCTGGCTAAAGGGTTATCTGTGCAGCTCCTTGATTTATGCGTGCCTTCTCTGATGGATTCCAAACTCCCAAGAGCTTAATCTGTCCTGGTGATTGTTTTACCTCCAACACTTGATACACTCTCTGACATGTATTTTCAAAACTATTTGATGAATAAATGCATGATGGGAAAACTCAGTCTTGCAGAAGTTAAATAACCTCTTCTAAAGTTTGGAAAGTCCCAAACTAGTGATATGAGTGGATTTTAGCCAGGGGCTATCAAATTCCACAGGCTACAGTTTAGAACAATAAGTAATTAAGAAAAAAGAAGATGGGTTTAAGATTATAAAGACCCTGTGAGAGTAAATAAATAGAAGGCATTTGATAAGGATAAATACAATATTCTCCATTAAGGGAAAAAAGAACAAATCTGAACTGATTCGTAGAGCTCACCCCCCACCCTTACAGAAATCATGCTCATCAGAATTAAAGCCAGCTATCACACTAAACATTGCATATGGGTTATCTTTATTTAAAACTCATAATACTCCCAAGATAGGCATTATTATTATTATTTCTGTTGTAAAGATTTTTTTAATTTTTTTATTATTTTTTACAAATAGTTTATTGTCAAATTAGTTTCCACATAACACTCAGTGCTCATCCCCACAAGTGTCCTCCTCCATGCCCATCCCTCCCTCTGTTGTAAAGATTTAAAACTTTCTTCAGTAATATAGCCAAGCAAATACAAGCAGTCTGACCTCAGAACCCAAATGCACTTAACAGCAAATTTATTCGAATTTCAGACTTGGAATTTCTGTTGTTGTCCTGCTTATTTATTTGTCTCCTTAGACCTACAACCTACAGATCTCTGATGATTAAAATTAAGGGTGGCTCAACTTCCAGAAAAGAGTTCGTAATTTTACTCCAACTGTAATATCCAGAATGGAGGAGATTAATAGTTTCTGGGCCCCTTTCCCTGAAATAGTTAATGTTTTTACATACCTAATTTGGGAACAGGAGCTAACAGTCACCTTTCATAAAGGGCAAACAGCTTTCTGGAAAGAAATCTATTCAGACTTGCACCAAGTTTAGGGAAAGAACTCTGAGAGCATGAACTAGAAATCAGGTTTCCAGCGATCATGGAGGACACTGCTGCCCCCTTGTGTTTCGATATTGTAATAATACACGCGGAACGTTTGCGACCGGCCGTCTGAATGGCACATCATCTGAGCTCCCGACACCCCTTTGAAGCACTGTGGGCAGCTGACTGAGAGCACCGAGGACCCAGGTCTGCATCTGGGCCCCTCTGCCCACAACAGGGAGCCTAGAAGCATTGCAGGTCAAGGCAGGACAGCCCTCCCAGGCTGTGACCCTAGTTTCTAACTGTCCCCTTTGGAGAAGAACCTCTGGAGAATCACAAGGGGCAAAGAAGGGTAAAACTTCTTATATATTTGTAGCAAACAGAATTTAATTGAACAGAACAAATATTCCTCTGACTTCTAGCCACGCTTCAGAGACTTGGGGCTGCTCCTGGAACCTGTAGCTTGCTGAGATGCAAATGCCCGAGACAGGAACAAAAAATTCCTTTCTCGGAATTGGTAACAAGAAAGTAGAGGTAAAGAAATAGATAATAAAATATGTTTAGAGCTGGGATTGACGGTGTGCTATACCTTTCCCAGGAAAGCAAGTGAAATAGCTATCCTATATCTCCTTACATGCGACATTTCAATTAATTTATGAAAAGCAGTTTGATTTTTCATGCTGTTTTGCCCTGACATCTATTTGGGTGAATATTTGAATAATGCCTTACTTCAATATAGACTGTAAGCTCCAAATGGGTGGAGCTCATGCTTGCCACTCCAGGAATATTTGTTGGATAAATGATCGATGATGTTTCATTTTTGAGTGTGAATTAATAGGTTCGAAAAATATTGGGTCAAAGTTCCCCATGAGTTTATTTTTCTTGTCTGTTGTTACACTTGCCTTTCACAGAGGCAGCTTAGTAAGATACAAAGGCTTTATAGTCAAACTCGGGTTCAAATCCCAGTCCTAGGGCTGAATATCTGCCTAAGCTTAGGGAAGTTTCTTACACCTCTGTGAGCTCATTTCTTACATACCATGTAAAAAAATGTCTACCTCTTTTACTTGTTATGAGGACTTAATGAGAACACGCATCTCCTATACACCCTGGCTCGGCACCCAGCAGGCCAAGGGTGATCGTTAAAGGCTACTTTTGTTCATCCTGCAACCTCTGTATTGCCTCAGACTGAACATCTTAAAACAGGTTCTTCTAAAAATCTAGATTAGACAAATCTAATCAACATCACATGCACACTTATACACACGTATGTGCAATCTCTAGATTACACTTCCTTGTCCAGTAGAACTTCTACCAAATTTGTCTAAAAACAATAAAGTGAACACATTTTCATTTTCCCATTCTGTAGAGGGACCACAATAAACTGAAAACAGGGTCATTGCTTATGTTAGGTGTTTTTGACCATAAGTAACTGCAAACCAATACAGAAAAATGGTTTACACGATGAGGAAAATGTATGATCTCACATAAAAAGTCAAGAGATGATAGGCACTGTGAAGTCATCAAACAGCCAGAATCTAGCCAATTTGGTAGGTGAGGAAAATGAGACTAAGAATGTTGCAAAGCTCCAAAATCCATCCTCATACAACCAGCTGTACATATACATCTGTGTGTCTACTTGTATATCATCATCTTAGTTTTTTATTCTTTCCAACATTGCACGGTTCTTTTAAGTAGACATTTTTTATCCAATTGTGCTTTTTTTTTCAATATCATTAGGCTGATATCATGCCAATTTGAAAGTGATCTAATCAATTCATAAAATCTGCATAATGACCTTGGTGATACAGAGCAGAAATAAATAAAGGCAGGGCACCCCTCAGCAGATGGAATGTTATTCACAACATTCATAAAAAGAATATTCCATTTGGCATCACTGCGGGTCCTGTACACTGCTGAACACAGCCTGCACAGGGTAGAGTCCTTTCCAGTGTGGTCAAACTAGGGTTCTGAGTAGTGAATTTTCCTGTAGAAAAGACTGTTAAACAGAAACTGCTACAAAACCATGTGGAGAAGAAGCAGACTGTGGTCAGCAGACCTCTAAAGATGGCCCGGCTCATGATTCCCGTCTCCTGGTTATTCAAGCAAACACTAATCAGGTTATTGCCCTGAAGAGATTTTACAGGTGTAATTAAAATCCCATATCAGTTGAATTTAAGATACAGAGATCATCCTTCTGGATCTGATCTATTCACATGAGCCCCTTTAAAAGATAAGGGAAATCAGAACTCGTGAGAAAGAAGCCAAGTGAGGCACCCAGCTAATAGCCCACAAGACAATGGGGACCTCAGTCCTACAACCAAAAGAAACAGAATTCTGGCAACAATCTGAATGAACTGAGGGGAGCACCATGAGGTGCAGAGGAGAACCAGTCATGCGCGTGAGACCCTGAGTAAAGGACGCAGCTGAGCCATGACAGACCCTTGTCCCACAGAACTGAGGTAAAAGCCATGTGTTGTTTGAAGTCACTAAGTTTCCGGTAATTTTCATACAGCAATAGAAAGTGAATACTCAGGACTTCTCTCCATGCACTGTTGTCTCTCCACCCCCAATGATTTTGGGTACCTGAAGAATGTAACTGTGTCAGAATTGACAAAATGAGTCTTGCCCAAAGGAACCTTCTCTTTGCATATAATTGAGGCAATCCTTTTCTTCAGACTCCTTAAATCAAGTAACTGCATGCATTCTAATAAAGGTTTAAGACTTGGGCCTGATCCCAGAAAGCCTTTTCCTGCAAAACCTGAGCAACTTAATTTTTGCAAAATCAGCATAAATGAGTTGAAGAGAGAATGTTAAAAGATACCAAAACTTGCAGTTTCTAGAATAGTGCTAGGATCTTTATATACATAATGTCAATGAGTTATCATTTCCTCACTATAGGATTCTATTACTTTCTGCATTTCATTGGCTGAGATTTTGAGGCTGGGACATTTCAATGAAATATTTGTTAGCAGAACTAGAACTAGAGCTATTTTTGTTTTTGTTTGCTTGGTTTTGTTGTTGTTGTTTTGTTTTGTTTTTGTTTTGGCTGTAAATCTCATGTCTTTTCCCTTTTCCTTATAGTTAGAGAAGAGAGTTTAAGGTGTGGAGAAAATTTTACTTGTGTCTGGGATTTCTGCTTCACCCTGGATTCCTGGAACATCCCTGGGCTCAGAACGTACTCATATCCTCATAATCAAATAGCTGAATTGAATTTTGACTCTCACCCAGCATTCATCTCTTTTCTAATATTATAGAAAGAAGTCCTTCTCTGCTATTTTTTTCAATATGAAATTTATATTGAGCCCAAAGAGTGTATTCAGAGAATATAGAAAGTTCTCCTGCAAATTTTGAAAGCAGGAAAATAGACCCATCATGTTGGTGGTATCCTAATGTTTTTCTTTTTTATACATTGTCTATTTTAATTTTTAGTTGTTTTTTAAATGTGATGTCAGGATTTCTTAGAGGTCATTTTACAGGTGAGGAAACTTAGATTGGGAGAGAATAAATGACCTTAGAACAGAAATTTAAAACCAGTTCTAGTTCTTAGTGATCAGCTTTTATCACCTGAAGGGCCAACTTATTATTTTAAGTGAGCTTTTTGTAGCCCAATGGTTGACTATAGTAAGGATTTTATAATCCTTGTTGAAATAAGAAGTGCTTTTTCTGACTGTAGTGGTCTCTTCTTAATTTCTGTGAACATGTTTATGATAAGCAGTGATGAGGGTGTGGTGGCAGAACCATGATTTTGATTTCAAAAATTCTCCATAACCATTAATTGTCTGCAGTGGTGGTTAGGGAAAGATGTATACAAGAGAAAGTGATGACTTTGAATAATACAGCACAGACATTAAAAATGTTCCTCAGCAAAATTGGATAAAGAAGAACAGACAAGTTACAGGGGAAAAAATTTGAGGGAGTGCAAGGGGTTCCAAAAATTTGCAAGGGGTTCCAAAAATTTGCACTCAAGTTTTTCAAGGAAACTCCCAGAGCAAATTGATTTTCTAATTTCTTAAAAGATAGGAGCTGGTTGAGGGGCACCTCACTGGCTAAGTCAGTAGAGCATGGGACTCTTGATCTTTGGGTCATGAGTTTAAGCCCCACTTTGGGCATAGAGCCTTCTTATAAAAAAAAAAAAAAAACAACTAGGGGCTGGTTGAGTGTTTATCCATTTCAGATAAGCATTTGTAATACTCTCTTTTCTAAACATTGCTAGGTTGTATCAAGATCAATCCCGCCTCCAAGCTTAAGAGGAATAGAGAAGTCTGCATATAGTACCTGGGAATATCAACAGTACAAGTCATGGCATAGCACTATTTAAATTTTGAAATGTCCCCTGTAGTTGTGAAATGCCAGGCATGTTTAAGTGGTCATACTACTAAGAGAGTGACTTTTCAGAGCAACACCATTCCAGACGAGGGAAGTTGGGAGTGGAATTTAATTTTTTTAATGTTTATTTATTTTTGAGAGAGAGAGAAAGAGAAGCAGACAGACAGACACACTGTTAACAGGGGAGGAGCAGAGAGAGAGGGAGACATAGAATCCAAAGCAGGCTCCAGGCTCCAAGCTGTCAGTACAGAGCCAACACAGGTTTTGAACCCATGAACCATGAAATCATGACCTGAGATGAAGTCAGATGCTGAACTGACTGAGCCACCTAGACACCGCTGGAGTGGAATTTAACTTACAAGAAACTATGGTTTCCCATTTGGATTAGGAATTAAGCAGAGTACAATAATATGTAAAGAGTCATGACTTCCCATTGCAGGTCTCTGAAAATGAAACATTCTATCTTTCATAGTTATTGTATCAGTGAGTTCACTCTGTCCTGTGAAAGTGATTCCTACTGAAGGTGGTGAGATGTTGCCTTTCAACAGCTTAGTCAACTAATTAGTGGGAAATCTCAAAGAAAATCTCAAAGGATAAACAGTTGTCTTGGCTATGAAACAATTACACTATAACTCAGATTGATATGCTCACATCTTGAAAATTAGGAAAATAAAAAAACTTGTATTTCCCAAATGTTATGACATATCTGTAGCGTAGATCACAACTGGACAAAAATTACGCTTGTTAAAGCATCCACTGGAAGGAAACTTTTTGTCTGATTTGGGGGGAATGCAGCCACCAGAATCTTAACTATAATAATTGGATAGAGTCTATGTGGTAAACAGAGTGGTAATTTGAAAGTAGTTTTAAATTATAACTTTGTAAAATAGCAAATAATTAACAAACTGTTGGATTCATACTCAAAAGAAAAACTTAAGAGTTTTTGATTAAGTTCACTTAGGTATAAACTAATATGTACACTTACGTTCTCAGATGAATTTCAAATATCTCCTCTCCATGTAATCAATAAAACTATTTAGAAAACTATTTAGCTGTTATGGGAAAGGGAAGAATGCCTTTTCTGTCCTCTTCTCATGTATCAGACCGAATATTATTTAGTAACAGAATCTCAGTGACTGCAAAAGTTAAAAGAGGTATTTCTCATTCAGACTCCATGTTCATCTCTAATCAGCAAGGATATTTTTTGCTCATTGGTGTCCCTCAAGGGCTTTTATTAATGGAACAGCCACCATCTTGCATATGGTTGACAACCAGAAAGAATAGAGAGTTCTGGCATGTCTGGCATCCATAATTATATGCCACTGCCCAAAAATGACGTGTCTAAAATGGCCTGATCACAACTCTGATGTGATCAGAAATCAACCAGGAATTCCCCTATGGAAAGTTCCCCACACTACCAGGCAATTCTCCAACACCATCTAGGTGTTCGACAATTCAACTTAATTACAACAGCCAGGCAGAAGACATGCATAGGGTAGGGTCTGGGAAAAGGGCACAGAGTTTCCATCCCACCTCCAGGCACCCCATTCTCCCCCAATCTCCACATACTCACCAACCCAGTTCTCTGAACTTTGTCCTTTGGGGGTTTTTATGGAGGCTTCATTACACAGGCATGATTGAATAAATTAATGGTCATTGGTGATTATACCCAACCTTTAACCCATCTTCCCCAGATGCCAGAGGTGTGGGACTGAAATTTCCAACCTTCTAATCAAACCTCTGGCTCCCAGGGCAACCAATCCCCATTATCAGGTGCGTCCAAAAGTCCCCTTATTAACATAGTAAGAGACACTTTTATCTCTGGCAACCTAGGAAAATCCAATGGTTTTAGTAGCTTTGTGCCAGAAATAGGGACAAAGACCAAATATATATTTCTTATTATAAATCATGATATCACAGTGTCCCTTCTCCTTTCCATTCATCAGATAGAATGTGTCATGTGGTCCCACCCAACCATTAGGGGCCAAATGCAATCTTTCCACATGTTCATTGAAGACCTTGTCGATCAATCGCCCTGGAGTCTACCACACATGAAATCCTGTTCTCCTTGCCTTGTCCACTTCAGCTGTTCCCTTTCAGTGTATTTCATGAGTTGTCACCTCATATCCAAGTGTCTCAATGCTTGCTGGTCTCTGCTTTTGACTTTGCACACAGCTCATCCTAAGTGTGGTAACTAACAATCGTACTACTTCAGAAGGTAACTTCCTCTAAAATGTGCCAACTTACCTGCCACCTCTTCATGCCAGAGGAATGAATGGATGGGGACTCACCTGATTTGGGTAGTGATGTGAGTTTTTCTCTTTCTTTTCTCTGATTTGAGTGTCCGGGGTCCAGCCTTTGTGTTCTGTTTGTGTAATCCTGTCCACAATCTACATGTGCCACTTCCCAAAGAGGTGTTGGTCTACTTCCTTTGTCAGAGAGAATAACTGAAAGAATGATCTTCAGACGAAATATGGATGCTGAGACATTTCTGTTGGGAGTAACTCAGGATGTTCAGCGGAAACACCTCACAGCCATCACCAAGTTTACTCTTCTTACCAACAGAAGTAGCTGTGAGCATTGGTGAACTGTATGGATGCTTAAAAAATGTGGCATTGTAGATATCCTAAAAGGGTCTCCATGGAACCATTTATTTCACAAGGCCTTTTAGTTACAGGTTTTTTTTCTCATGATATTTTTGCACCATACTTCTTGGTTTTGGATTCCTGAAGAAGTACTTCTAAGTGTTTAACAATAGCTCTGAACCTGAGGAGATGATGTACACCAGAGCAAGATGATTTACAGGAAGAGATTTCAGGTAGTGGAGTGCTGGGGTTGGGGGCACAAATATTATCAAGAAAATGCATCTGATTTGCATATCACTGCAACCATTTCTATAGAATTCCACCAGAGTTCTGACAATTTTTAAGGGAATACTGAAAGGCTTTCTTATGAGGTAAACATATAAGGACTTATGATGCACCTAAGAAAATAATTCCTTGGGTGCCTGGTGGCTCAGTCAGTTAAGTGTCTGACTTTTGCTCAGGTCATGATCTCGCTGTTAATGGGTTCAAGCCCCATGTCTGGCTCTGTGCTGACAGCTCAGAGCCTGGAGCCTGCTTTGGATTCTTTGTCTCCCTCTTTCTCTGTCCCTCCCTCACTCATGCTCTATCTCTCTGTCTCTCAAAAAATGAATAAACATTAATTTTTTTTAAAAAATGCATCCTCATCTGCACAAAACACACACATCACTTTATCTCTTGGAGAGATCTGTATAAATGCCTTTATGTCCTCTGGCAATTTTCAGAGTGATGATTAGATTCATGAGGGAAGCAAATTATTGCTATCTGTCTACAGAATTTGGTGCATGTCAAATCCCCATGTGATTCTGGTCAGCAGTCTGTCTAGATTTGAAGCTTCCTCCTAAACCAGTGGTGGTGATACATATTGGTGCAGTCTTTCTGGAAAGCAATATGACTGTGCATATGAAGAAGTTTAAAATGGTTTAAACCTTTTGGTCTCGTGATTCTCCTTCTGGATTAGTCCTAAAGAAAGAACCATAGGTGCAAGCAGATGTATGTGCTAGAATACTAATTACATCATTAATCTTACATAGTCCCCCAATACTGAAATCCCCTCAGTACCCAATAATATAATAAATCCAGTGGATACATAATTATGCATCCATTAAAAATAATGACATGGGAAGTGTTCTGGATGTTTTGTTAAGTTAAAAAATAATAAGATGAAAACTATATTCTTGTATTATCCCAGTTTTATTTATATGGCATATTAATATATGTATAGATAAGTGACCAAAATAGCCTTACAGCAGTATAATTATGGGCAATTTTTATTTACTTGTTTTTTCTAAAGATAGCACATTTTCACAGAATAATCATTTTTTGAAGTTTATTTATTTTGAGGGAGAGAGTGAGAGAGTGTGAAGCTGGGGCAGAGACAGAGGAGAGAAAGTGAGAACCCCAGGGAGGCTACATGCTGTTAGTGCAGAGCACAATTCAGGGCTCAATCTCACCAACCGCAAGATCATCACCAGATGTGAAGTCAAGAGTCAGATGCTTAACTGACTTAGCCACCCAGGTGTCCCATGGAGTATATTTCAAATAAGTTTCTAAGACAGACACTGGTAACCATTCACCAAATCTGTGGTCTTGTCTTTCTCCTGGGTATGTGAGACTTCTCTCATTGTTTGGGGTAGGCATACTAAATGATTTCTAACAAAATGAGAGTGGAAATTATGCATAGCACTTTGCACTTAGAGACCTAGTCCATACACACTTCCCACAGACACTCGTCAATGATCTCTTTCTCCTTCTGGATGAGAAAATCATAAAGATTTTGAAAGCCATATGAAGATGGTCGCGCTTTCATTAGTCTCTGTCCCTTAAAGACTCTGGGGAGAACCATCAAGTTAGATGATGAGATGACCAAGAAATACACCACATTCTTTTAAACTTGTCATATATTTGGGGGCTTGCTTGTTGCAAGAGTGAACCTACTAGTATAGTTGCATTGTTGATCATGTACATTCAGCTGTACACACAGCCTGGTCAAATTCATTCTTGATGGAGAGGTGGAGAGACTACTTCTGTGCAGAAACCATTCCACAAAAGAGATGAGGGAAAAGTTAGAGAATAGATCATTTGCATCATTCGCACTATTTTGTAAATTACTAAAGTCCCATAGAAGTTGGTTACTTATTCTCACCTGAAGGCAGTAAAATGCATTGCTTTTCCATAAGAACTCATTAGAATAAATACAAGATCCCTACTCTCTGGATTTCCTTTTATCTATTTTGTCTTGTTTTTGAACTTTCTTCTTCTGCTTGGATGCAGGCCCCATGAGGGCAAGACCTTTGATTTGTTTATGCTGCTGCTTCCTCTACTTCCTTGAGAAGTGTGAGAATAATCAGCATACAATATGCATTGGTTAAAGATATAATTAATGTAATGAGTGCAAGATGGGTAAAGACAAATTCACTGGTGAGACTGACCACCCAAAAACTTGGCCAAGAGCTTTCAGATGGCGGAGAGGGTTTTGTCTAATGTATCTGCGTGATAGAACATAAGACAAACACATCTGAGACAGCCAATTTCTAAATTTCATTTCATGTTATAAGATATATCTACTAAACGCTTCTAGTGATCAAAGGCAGATGACAAGTTTGCTAAGGGCAGATGTCCCTTTACTTTCCATCTTTATCTCTTGCAAGAGTCATTTTACCTCCCAGGTAGGTTTCCCCTGGACCTTTCACAAGTTTGCCACCTGGTGGCAGAGTCATCTATTTGCTCTCTTCTTATCACCCCAAAAGCAGATTGCTCAGAGTTAAACAGCCAACAAATGACAATTGCCATGTGTCAGAGGGCCAGACTGCAAAGTGTTTATTTACTCTTAAAATTGGTTCTGTTGCTGCCAACTAAGAGTTGTTTAATCAAAACTTTTGAGTGATTAGCTAGATACACGCCATCTTTCTTTTTCCTTTCGTAGTTGTAGCTGTTGATTGTTCATTCATTTATATCAAAGTCAGGGTCCTCTACAGAAGTTGAAGCAAGGGATGTGTCTACAAACAGGAAGAGATTTATTTGAAGTAATTGGCCCACATGATTGTGGAGGTTTAGCCAGTTCAACATCTGACGGGGGAGGGCAGACAAGCTGGAGATGAAAGACAAAGTTGTAGTTTGAGTCCAAAGGCAATCTGCTGTAGAGTCAAGAAAAGGCAAAGTTGCAAATCAGGTCAGAAAGCAGTGTGCTGGAGGATTCCCTTTTGCTCAGGGGAGATTAGACTTTCTTCTCCTTCTTCTTTTTAAGTTTGTTTATGTATGTATGTATTATTTTGAGAGAGTGAGAGAAAAAGAGAGAGAGTGGGAGAGGAACAGGAGAGAAGAGAGACCCCAATGTAGGTCTCAAACTCATGATCCATGAGATCATGGCCTGAGCTGAAATCAAGAGTTGGATGCCTAATCAGCTGAGCCACCCAGGCATCCCAACTGTCTTCTATTTAGGCCTTCAGCTGACTCTATGAGGCCCACCCAGATTATGGAGGACAATCTGCTTTGCTTCAAGTTTGCTGATTTAACTGTAAACCTTGTCCAAAATTCCCTTACAGAAATATCAAGAGTAATGTTTGACCATATACTCAGGCATCATGACCCAGACAAGTTGACACATAAAATTAACTTGTAATAGTTCACTTGCTTTTCTTCGCATTCATTTTTTATTGTCTTTTCTTTGCTCTAATCCACTTAGGTCCTTGGGGTCATTATTTTTACAAGGGTCATGTAATCCCAAATCTTGTGGTGATCTGGAAAGTCTCAAGCCCACAACCCAGCTCCCCTATTGACTAGCTGAGTAAAAGGGAACTTGACCACAGAACCTCCAGTTATGCCTCAGTGACTATAGATACCTAAGTTATAGGTTTATTATGATGCTCAAATGGGAGAAATATGCATTGACAAGCTCTGTAAACATAAGTTGACATTGAAACCATTATTTCAAATTGTGTTCATATATCAAAGGTCCTACCTTTCCAAACAATGAATGAGGGAAAACAGAAAACTTCTCAAGGCACATTACAGTTATAACTGGCTCATTGGAATAAAGAAAGATCAAGTTGATAAATCAAGTTTATTAATGAGGGAACAGTGATTATAAGGGGGAAGAGAAGCTTTAAAACCACATCAGATGATTTTTGAGGATCCCAGGAACAGTGTCAAATTTAAAGTACACAGAATATTTCTGTCTAAAGACAAGGAAGTTAGCATACCTCTGATGCTCCCTAGGGAATCCTGGGGAGAGCCAGGCAGTGTGGAAGCACCATGAGCCCTAAAGTAATGGAGCTCAGATAAGATGGGACTGTCCATGAGAAGCCACTCAGAAAGATTGGACAGAACTTCTCACTTCCCCATATTCAGTGTACAGTTAACATCCCACATGTGACTTGATGTCAGATTGTCACCTGATTGTCAGTGTTCATTACTCAAGGGGTCTGTACACCTCAGATTCCTGGCTAGACTATTCTTGAACTCCAGAGAGTGGAAGAAGTTTTGCCCTCATCTTTGTTTCAGATCTTTACTTAGTCCCCATTTTCAGCACCGACACAGACCACTTCAAATATTTTAGATTTTAGTTCTTTTTGTAGAAAATGCCTAATCTACTCTGGGAGGGGTAGCCTTAACCTCTGGTCCCATCAGATCAGTGATCTGACATTAATAGAGTTCCCAAGGTCAGTATCCATCAGTCTTAAATAATTCCACCAATGGAACAAAAACGGAAATTCTTTACATTCAGACCTCTTTTCAGACCCTCCTCTCCAGAAATGAAACAAATCTTGAGGTCCTCTCTCACTCAAGGTCACTTGGTACAATCCATGTTATTATGCACTCCCGAACAAACAGTTAACAGAAATTAGGAACTATTCCTGGTGGGACCATCTCAGAGCCCAATGGAACACACCACTTTCTCCCTGAACTAAAGGTTATGAGGATCCAGCAAATTGCCAGAGGAACACAGCACCAAAATCCAACTATGAGCATGTTATAAGCATCTTGCAATATCGTTGCTGCATGAAGAACAATATAATTTTGTCTTACCTTGTTGATAATAAACATATATGCTCTTAAAAGTGGCAGTGTGTTCTTTAATGTGCAAAGATTTTTACATCTCTAATTTTTTTTCATTCTGTGAGAACTGAAACAAAGAGAAACTTATTGTGTGCTTTTACCCTCTGGAAAAAAAATGGATGGGTAGTTAACTTTCTTGGTGCCGCTTTGCACTGCAAAGCAAAGAGAGTTCTGTTTCAAAATGTGCAAAAGATGAGTTTTATGAACACTTAGCTCATATTGCTTCTCTATGACTTTCTTTAGGAATGTCCCAGTGGTGTTGTTAATGAAGAAACCTTCAAAGAGATTTACTCACAGTTCTTTCCACAGGGAGGTAAGTGCAAACGTAGACTTGTTAACATACTCTCCATTAGAATTATGCTTGCAATCTTGAGTACAGTTTAGTCTTTTATGGTGTGATTCTACATTTTTAATCGCTATGTAAAAGAATTAATACACAGCATACAACTGCATATAATTTCCAATATATCATAAAAGTGAGCTACTTACAAATTGTCAAATATACAGGATTTCACTCTTCAATTGAATACAGGCAGTAGTATTACTGGGTGCTTCAGACTATGGCTGTCAAATGTACAAGCACTTTTGGACTATGATAGCTCGGTCCTAAAAATGCTGCAAAGGTCTTTAACGTGCATTATAGGTATCATTTCATTCTCTACACATGCAAAATTAGGACAAATATAATTATCATCCATTTTCAGATGTGAAATCTGGGCTTTAGAGCAGTTAAATTGTTCGCTCAGGGTCTTGCATCCACTAAATGGCAGATATGGCTTAGAATCTAGATTTTTCTGTAACTTTACCTAGTGTTCTTTCTGCTGTTTGTCTTTTAGGACCTCTTACTATCACCCCTCCCCCACATCTGAGAAAATTAATATCACTCTAAATAATAATAATAATGTTGTTATTATTATCATTATTGGTGGGGGGAGGAGAGAAAGGGGGAAAGGGAGAGGGATGGAGAATCCCAAGAAGACTCCACACTCAGTGCAGAGCCTTTGCAGGAATCCATCGCTCGACCCTAGGTCATGACCTGAGCCAAAATCAAGAGTTGGACGCTCAACTGGCTGAATCACCCACGCACCCCTCTAAATATTATTTTAATTAGGAAAGAAAAAAGAAAAGCATAATGATAAAACATATACATTAAAGATGAGCGGAAAACTACTTGCCATTGGACCTTATAGGCTCTCCTTTGGTCATTCAATGGGAGGCCTAGCCAAACTTGTCACACAGCGTACTGTGTGCCCAGCTCTGTGTTAAGTACTGGTAATGTAAGAGGAATAGGGTGTGATACCTGCCCAAAAGAGAGTTCTAGTTTAGTGGAGCAGATGGGCAGTGTTGACATGAGGTGTACAGTGAAGATGAGGCATCAAATCCTAGCATTACGAGAGCACCTTCAGGCACAAGCACACCAGCTGATGGACCGGGAGGAAATACAAAGGAAGCTATCCAGGTGAACTGACCTGGGCTGAAGTAGTTACCACCTGTGAAGCATCGAACATGTGCCTGGCCCTGGCATATACTCTCCCCACCTCCCAACCACCCTAGCTAGGACTCTGCCTTTTTAATAGAGGTGGAAACCAAGGTGCAGGGAAGTTCATCCATTGCCTTGACACCATCCACTATTGCTTCCCGCTTAAAGGAGCTCCATCATCTCACGTCAACGTAACTGCAATAGTGTCTAAACTAGTCTCTGATTCTGACTCTTCCCCTCTCTCCCAATGAGGGGTTTCTTAACATGATCCGGAGTAATCCTGGTCAGTGTAAGCCAGCTCTGGTCACTGCTCTACCCAGAACCTTCCGTTCCATCAGAGCCTAAGCCGCAGCCAGTAAAGTGCTCTATAGGTTGTGATCCCTGGTCTCCTGCTCGCCTTGTCCTTCACTCCTCATCCCTTAAAGGACTCACTGTGTTCCAGCCTCACCAGCTTCCTCGCCCTCTCCCCGGCACACCAGTCATGCTGCTGCCTCAGAGTTTTTGAACCTGTTAGTCCCTCTGCCCGGGATTATTTTTCTATCTTAATATCCCACCACCTTTGCTTTTATTCAAATGCAACCTTCTTGGGGCACCTGGGTGGCTCAGTCAGTTAAGAGCCTGACTTCAGCTCAGGTCATGATCTCCTGACAGACGACTTCAAGCCCCAGGTTGGGCTCTGTGAGCCTGCTTGAGATTCTATGTCTCCCTCTTTCTCTGCCCCTCTCCTGCTCATGCTCTCTCTCTCTCTCTCTCTCTCTGTCTCTAAAAAACTAAAATAAAATAAAATAATAAAGTAAAATAAAATAAAATATAGCAAATACAACCTTGTCAAGAAGTCTTTACCTAGCCACTCTATCAGAAACCACGACCCCTTAAATTCTCTCCATGCTAAGTTTATGTTTCTATTTAGCACTCAAGAGCAACCAATAATACATATTTTACCTATTTTTGTCATTGTTTATTGTCTTTTTTCCCACTAGAATGTCTTCTTCTAAGGACCAAAGGGTTTTGTGTTTTATTTGCTGCTGTATCACAGGTGGTGAAACAGTGACTGACACATACAGTATAAATGAGAAAACATGTATGAAGGAAGGAAAGAAGGAAGGAAGGAAGGAAGGAAGGAAGGAAGGAAGGAAGGAAGGACATGCACTTCAGAGAGTGGCTACCACAGTACACCAGAAGAATACTTGCAAAAGGCATTTTGAAAGTATAGAAGACTTAAATATTAGCTCTTTTCAGACAAAAATTAGATTCTCTTTTGGTTTTAGATCCATTTTGGTTTAAGATATTTTAGGGGGTTAAAGACAATTTCATGCATGAATTGTCAATATTGGCATTTTCATTGAAGATGACCCTTAAAAAGAATTAAATTAGAATTCTGAGAAAATGCAAGGTGACCCATTATTACATGAATTGGATATCTCATGGTGGCAACGCCCCCTATCCCCTCTCATTACTAAGAGCCTCCAGACAGCTACTAGTCATGGGGCCTCATGCTGAGATTGCAATGGGTCCATTGCCTGCATTAATAAAGAATTTAGAATATCATTTCATTAACATATATTTCTAAGTTATTTTAAAACCATGGAAGTTTTGAAGAAAAAATCATGTTTACATTAAATCTAAGTGTCTGTTAGCATATTGATAAACAGTAATATCAAAGCACCAAGCACAAATGGAATTCTTTTGTTTTTATTATCTCAAATGAAAGTTATTACATGCTACAAATAGGATAGAGGTCCACATTAAAAATTTATCTTCATTTGAAAAATAGCATTTTGGCATTGGAGAACATCTACTTGAGCACAGTTCTTTGCAAATGATTCTTCTCGCAAAATCTAAAGGGATTTGAGGAAAAATTACTTTTGCTTTCTTAAAAATTCTTTGATTATTCATGTTAATTGAATAGATAAATCTAAAAGTACCAGGCATTACTGAAGGAAATGACATAATTTGAAGAATGATGACTTGCAATTTAAAAAATTAATATCGCAATGCAAATTGTATTTTGCAGTGCTGCTAGAAAAAGGGAAATGTTCCAGGGAAGAACATAATCTTTGAAGGCAGACAAATTCATGCTGTGGCCATCCTCACTTTTTGGTGGAGCCATTTATTTTGGTGTAAAATCAACAGGTTTCTCATTACGAGCACTAACTATGATGGGTCCATAAATCACAATGTCTCACCATTTCCTCTAGGAAAATACTTTGTCTTATGCACAGAACCTGCTGCAATTTGTATTGTGTCAGTCTCCCAATATTCTCTACCACTTAGCCAGATGGCTTCCCAAGCACAACTTGTTGGGTGGTGTGGAATTCAGCACAACTGGATTGAATGGAAGCCTCTTGTTCATGGGGGACAAGTGCGCCTACTATAAAATGAGCTGAGAGGAAATGAATGGCTGGTTGGTGCCGTTACTGGACTTGTTATAGCAATACCTTTTCAACTTCGTGTACAGTGGAAGTTCTGGGACTCTCTCAGCTCACGGAGCATTTTAAAAGCTCGTGAAACGTGCAGTTTCCTGGGCTCCTCCTGCTCATGTGGTAGAGATTTTGCACTTACTCTTACTACACTAGGCACCTGATAGCTATTAAAGAACAGATGAATTAGCTCCACTCTGAAGACATTTATTGAGCACTCACTGTATGCAAGGTTCTTGAGGCACTCAGGTGGGGTCAAGGGACATAAAGATTTTTTTTTTTTCCATAACAACATTTACTACGTATCCTTCTTGTCCTAAGATAATATTTCTAAGAATTTTCAGGGTGATTTACAGAGACCTTATTAAACAGAAACTACTATTCATGTATATGAACCTGCCTTACCACAGTAACCATGCATGAATTGCCTATTCACATGCATTAAACTAATTCTGTACCTTGTGCTTGAATTCAAGTGGGAGTAGGGATTTGTGGTAGGAAGAAAAAATCAACCAGATTGATTTCAATCCACAGCCTGGAACATGATAACCGATTGTATTTGTTCAAGTTCTCTGAAATGCACGTGCATTGATGGCTTTTTCAATCAAGGGTTTAGTCGGTATTATTGGTGTTGTCTAGAAATAATTGGGTAAAAGTGACTGGACGATGAAGTTGAATCCTGGGTTTGTGGACAGACTAAGTCACCACCAAGGCACATGACTCCAATGGTGTATTTCTCTGGGCCTCGGGTTGTTCCTCTGTAAATTGTAGAACAATACTTTTATGATATCTATAAAATGTGGAACAAAGAAGTCTTCAGTTTTCTTTCTAGCACCCTTTATTTCTTGGAATTGGTGTTGGAATGTCCTGATTTCATTATCAACTCTAGTATTAACTAACTAGGTAACCTTAGTTAAGCCACGAAACATACCTGTTCCTACTTTCCACCTTTGTTAAATGTAGATAAACAACTACATCAAACCCAAGATACCATCCTATCCCAAGCAACCCTCAATTTTGGCCCCCAACTATAAAATTTCCACACTTTTCAACTTCACCAGTAAGATTGTAAAGAAACTAAAGCAATGTCAACATATCAAATTCAGTAACTTTTTTTGTCACGTGTAAGGAAATGTGGCCAAGGAAAGCCCATCGGGTCATGTGGAGAGAAGAGAGATCAATGTTATGTCTTTTGAGCCCCAAACTGTACTGACATCTAGAATCCAGGATGCCAGTTAGTCACTGTCTTAGTAAATATTTACCCAAAAAGAACAAGGAGCAACTGACTGGCTCAGTCAGTTAAGCATCTGACTCTTGATTTCAGCTTAGGTCATAATCTCGACTCAAGGTTCCTGGGATCCAGCCCTGTGTGGGGCTCTTCACTGACAGCACAGAGCTTGCTTGGGATATGCTCTCTCCCTTCCTCTCTGCCTTCCCCTGCTTGTGCACTCTTTCTTAAAATAAATTAAAAGAAAACAATGTTTTTAATCTTAAAAAAATAATAACAATAAGATAAGATGAAGCCTGACATAGAAGTGTTTGTGGACAGTGGCCCTTTCCTTCATTCCTCCATCTCTGTGCCCCACCAGAGGCTGCCAGGGCCTCAGATCCTTCTCCTTGTCCAGTCAAAGCTCAGAACATCAATCAGAAGCTTCAATGCCCTTCATCACACACTTACTTCTACTGCTCTTTATACAGTGTGAAGTTGCATCAAATTAGAATGCTGGTCACCTAGACACACAATGGAGATTTCACAAGAAAACAAGAACTTTTTCAAGTGAAAGTGTACTGTATCTGTAAAAAAAAGTTATTCATATTTCTTTAAGGTGGTTGTGAAAGGATAATTACAATAGATTATATTTATTGAACATTTAATATATGCCTGGGACTAGTCTAAGCACTTTGAATATGGTATCACATTTAATCTTTTTATGATGGCCCTATGAAGTGCATACTGGTGTTGTTATCTTGTAGATGAGGAAACTGAGTCCCGGAGTGGTTAAACAACTTTCCCAAAGCCATGAAGTTAATATTTGGGAGAGGTGAAATTCAAACCCAGGCAGTCTGACTTCACTACGGTAGTAATGACTGCTCTCGGCACAGCATATCTGGGCTGGAAAACGGGTTTAAATCCAGGTGAAATCGCCAAGATACATTTAGGGGAACAAGGAGTCCTCTGTACCACATCAGAGCAAACCTTGAGACTCTGTGTCCCATGCGTCAGGCTTTAAAGCTAGAGTGACCCCATTTAAGAAGATGGCTAATTATCGTATGTTCATGTTAGCTAATTTTTTTAATTTAAAAATAATTGCCAACATTGTTTGTCTTGAGCCATTATTCATGTTGACATCTGCTTGCTAAGGTAAAGGCATTTACTCTGATTGTCTAAATAGGATACCAGGAGACCTGCTTAATGAAGCTCATTATAAAATATGCAGAACCTCTTTTTCTCTCCCCGAAAATAAGTTTAACACACCACCTTTCAACTTATATCACCATAGGACACTAAATAGTTTAAGAAGTCTATATAAAAGTACTGTTGAGAGCTAAACAAATTTGTAAATAAAAGACAGGCTGCCAATTCTTGATAACATTATCAAGATAATGTTATCTTGATAACATAATGGAGCTTCCCAGCAATGGCACTAAATTGATTAGAACCAAACCTTTGGTTATAACCCATATTCAAAAGGATTTCTTTCTTCAACTCATCGATACTATGTGAACATCCACTTGAGATACAATGATGAGGCATAATATTTAGACCCAATCTTTGGTCTTGGTTTAGTTCACAGAAAACAGTATTAATAATTCATATGTTTAAAAATAAGTGGTTTGTTGTATTGTGTTTAAAGGTAAGAGGCAAAAGAAAATGCCATCATCATTTTGAGACACTGAGCGAGTGTACAATCTACCTTGTGAAATATATGGGCTTCAATAGCATTTACCACTGGGGTGAAGCATTCAGGAAAAGCCATCCATAAGTGGGCCATGGGGGCTTGAGACCTGGGAGGGAAGTTTCTATGATCTCTGACCTCCTTTATCTGGGGAAAGGATGATTCTCTCCTGCTACTGTGACTTAATTCCTTGATAGCTTTTAGAAAAGCAATTTATAAAGGAAAAGGTGAGTAGAAGTTTTGTTCAAGCCCAGTAAAAATAAAGGTTAGAAGTTATAAAATAGAAAGAGTTGAGATTTTAAACAGAAGATAAAAAGCTAGAGCCAATGAGCTTAAAGGTTACACTTTTTTTTAATATAAAAAAGGTTAAGGGAAAAAGCTAAAACCATGAGATGAAACATTTAAAACAATCAAGTAAATTTGATCAAGGGTCAAGCACAGAAGCACTGAAAAATGAAAACTGCACTAAGAAAAGAAAACAGTAAGAAAAAAATATAATTTTACCATGAAAAGCAGTAAGCTCTGAAGGGAGACAATGGAGAAAAAGTAGAAGGGAAAGAAGGAAAAACTAGAGGGCAAATCCACTAGAAGCAAGCTAAGTGGAAGTGTTGGATTTCAGAGTACTTAAGAGTTACTTTCTGAGTACTTCAGAGTTATCAGGCAGCATTGTGAGGTGCTGGGGACTGGGCGCTGTCACAGAGGCATGAATCCCACTCTGGGCCTAGGGTCCCTCACGACCACACACTACCATTGTGGTCACAGAAACTGCCAAGTTCATCAGGCCACTTCACTGGCCATGGCTCGCCTGATTTTCCAATCAGAAGGACTCAGTTAATGTCTCACTTTATTCCTTAATCAACTATGTGACTTTAGGCAAGTTTCTCAACCTTGCCTTAGAGGTCCCTATCTTTATCTGAATTGTAAAACTGATGAACAAATTCACAATAACAAGACTAAAAATACCAATTCATGTGTGTCTCACTATTAGCATTTTTATTATTTTACGTGCAGAAGTAGCCCCTGCCAAACACTAAACAATTTCCAGATGCGGCACACTTCGTCCTCTCACCCACCTACAGTACCAGGTACCATTACTCATCTTGGTGCCAGGAACACACCCAAGACCCCCACGTGTTCAGAGCACTTCCGGCCAGAAACCTACAGAGAATGGGTGTCGCCAATGGCCTCTGTTGTGGGGAGCTGACTTCCGTGAATCTCAAATCATAATCCTCTACGTAGAGAAGATGGGCAGCCGGGAAGAAAGCACAAGTAGAGGAGATAGAGCAAATTTTTCCAAATATAAGGAGGCTTGGGCATGCTAAGCCAGTCTTCTGTAAGATATTGAAATGCTGCCTTAATGATATTCCCTTTTCAACATTTCAGATTCTACAACATACGCGCATTTTCTGTTTAACGCATTCGATACGGACCACAATGGAGCTGTGAGTTTTGAGGTAAGCCTTAAACTTTTCATCTATACATATGATTTGACTTTAGACACACTGAAAGAAATTTGGTCTAATTTACTGTGAAATTTTGAGTTTAGTGTTTTAATAACTTTTATTTTGCTTGTTGAGACTTTTATTTATTATTGTTGTTGTTGTTATTATTATTATTATTATTATTATTATTGTAAAACAGTTAGCATGAGATATACCCTCTTAAACTTTTAAGTGTATATTACACTATTGTTGACTATAGGTACAATGTTGTACAGCAGACATCTAGAACTTATTCATTTTGCTTAACTGAATCTTTATGCCAGTTAGTAACTACTCCCCATTTCCCCCATCCTAGCCCCTGGTAACCACCATTCAACTCTTTCATTCTATGAATTTGACTCTTTTAGATACCTCATATAAGTGAAATTATACAGTATTTCTCTTTCTGTGATAGCTTCTTTCACTCAGCATGACCTCAGGTTCATCTATGTTGTTGCATCTTGCAGACTTTTTTCTTTTTAAGGATAAGTAATATATTCCATTGCATGTATAAACCATGCATTTCCGTTCATTTATCTATGGATGTGTCTGTTGCTTCCACATCTTGGCTATTGTGAATAGAACTACAATGAATATAGGACCCTAGTATCTCTTCAAGATCTTGATTTCAATATTTTTGGGTAAAGGCCCAGCAGTGGGATCACATGGCACCTTTATTTTTAATTTTTTGAGGAGCCTCCATACTGTTTTCCATAAAGTGGCTGCACAGTTGTGCATTCCCACCAAGAATGTGCAAACATTCCAATTTCTCCACATCCTCACCAGCACTTCTTTTCTTTCATTTGTTTGATAATAGCCATCCTAATAGGTATGAGGTGATATCTCATTGTGGTTTTTATTTGCATTTCCTTGATGATTGGTGATGTTGGGCATTCCTTCACATACCTGGTGGCCCATCTGTGTATCTTCGGAGAAATGTATGTTCAAGTCTACAGCCCATTTTTTTTAACTGGGTTATTAGATGTTTACTATTGAGATGAAGTCATTTCTTGTATATTTTAGAGATCATCCTTTATCAGTTACATGGTTTCCAAATATTTTCTTTCATTCTGTAGGTTGCTTTTACACTCCATTGATCATTTCCTTCACTGCTCAGGAGATTTTAGTTTGATGTCATCCCTTGTTTATATACTTTTTTTGCCTGTGCTTTTAGAACCATATTCATGAAATCGTTGCCAAAACCAGTATCATGAAGTCTTTCCCCTGTGTTTACTACTTCTATGAGTTTTATGGGTTCAGTTTGAAGTCTTCAGTCCATTTTGAATTGATAATTGTGTACGGATTTAGGTAAGGATGGAATTTCATTCTTTTCAGTGTGAATATTCAGTTTTCCTAACACTATTTGTTGAAAAGACTCTCCTTTCCCTTTCCCCATTGTGTATTCTTGACACTTTTGTCAGAGATCAGTTGACTGTGCACCCATGGATATATTTATGAGCTTCCTATTCTGTTCCTTGGTCTATATGTTTGTTTCTATGCCAGTACCATACTGTTTTCATTACTATAACTTTGTAACATACTTTTCTTTTTAATGTTTTATTTATTTCTGAGAGAGAGAGAGTGTGTGAGTAGGGGAGGGTCAGAGAGAAAGGGAGACACAGAATCTGAAGCAGTCTCCAGGATCTGAGCTAGCTGTCAGCAGACAGCCAGATGCAGGGCCCAAACCCACGAACCGTGAGATCATGACCTGAGCCGAAGTCGGACATTTAACTGACTGACAGGCGCCCCTGTAACATATTTTGAAATCAGAAATTGTGATGCCTCCAGCCCTGTTCTTCTTTATTAGTATTGATTTGGATATTTATGGTCTTTTCCGGTCCCAAGTGAATTGTTTATTTCTATTTCTGTAAAAAATACCACTTGGTATTTTGATAGGGTTGCATTGAATCTGCAGATAGCTTTGGTAGTATGGTAGTATGAATGGTAGTATGGTAGTAGCTATGGTAGTATGAATATTTTCACAACATTAAGCCTCTTCTATTCTTTTCCATATTTTATTCTATTCTTTTGTATTTTTTTGATGTTTTATAAATGAGATTGTTCCTAATTTCCTCTTCAGAAATTGTTGGTGTATACAAACATTACTTATTTTTGTATGTGATTTTGTATCTTGCAACTGAATTTATTAGTTCTAAAAGTCTTTTTGGTGTAACCTTTAGGATTTTCTTTATATAATATCATGTCATCTGATTTCTTTTTCTTGCCTAATTTCTCTGGCTAGAGCTTCCTGTACTCTACTGAATAGAAGTGGCAATATTGGGCATCTTTGCTTTGCTCCTGATGTCAGGGGGAAAGTTTACAGGTTTTTTATCATTGAGCATCATGTTAGCTGTGGGCTTGTTATATATTTATTTATTATGTGAAGAAGCTTTCCTTCTCTTTCTGGTTCATTGAGACTTTTCTTATGATCAAAGAATGTTCATTTTGTCAGATGCTTTTCCTGCATCTATTGAAATGATCATGTGATTTTCTTTTTTATTCTGTTAGTGTGGTATGTCATCGTAATTGACTTTTATATGTTGAACCATCTTTCTATCCAAGGGATAAATATTATTTGGACATGTTGTATGGTCTTTTTAACATGCTGTTAGATTCAGTTTGCTAGAATTTTGTTGATGATTTTGCATGTGTATTTATCAGGAATATTGGCCTGTAGTTTTCTTTTCTTGTGATATCTTTATCCAGTTTTGGTTCCAGAGTACTGCTGGCCACATAAATGAGTTTGGAAACACTCCTTCCTCTTCAATTTTTTGGAAAGTTTGAAAAGGATTGGTATTAGTTCTTTAAATGTCTGGCAGAATTTATAGCTAAGCCATCTGGTTCTGGGTTTTTCTTTGTTGAGAGATTATTTGATTACTGATTCAATCTCCTTGTTATAGGTCTGTTCAGACTTTCTATTTCTTTATGATTCAGTCTTGGCAAGTTGTTTGTTTCTAGGAGCTTATCCATTTTTTTTCTGGATATCCAGTCTATTTACATAGAACTGTTCATAGTGTCTTACGATTCTTTTTATTTCTGTGGCATTTGTTGTAATGTTTCTCCTTTCATTTCTAATTTCTTGTATTAATTTGAGTCTTTTCTCTTTTTTTCTTAACCTAGCTATGAGTTTGTCAATTTTGTTTATCTTTTCAAAACACCATCAGTCAGATGCATAGATGACACTTGGACTTGCACTTAGCATCTGAAGTGGTGGGAGGGCAATCTTGTAGGACTGAGCCCTTAACCTGTGGGATCTGGTTATAGCTCCAGATAGAAAGGGTCAGAATTTATTTAAGTAGTAGAACACCCAGCTGGTGTCAAGGAATTGCTTGGTAGTAATGGAAAATTACACACACACACACACACACACACACACACACACACACACACACCCCTACACTGGAATTGGATGCAAAATCATTAATATATATAATGGACACAAGGTAACTGGGGGTGGTACATTTTGGGGAGTAGAGGGAGTGGCATCTTACACATGAGAAGAAATTTCAGAGAGTGCCATGTTAAAGGAAAGCCGGTGATGGAATGAAATCAACAAGGAAAGGTGTTGCTACAGCTGTATCAAGGAAGCCTGCCCATGGACTTGATGAACTAGGTGTAAAGCACAAACACAAGCTGGTTAATAGAATATGGGCTCAGGATGAGAAGAAGTGGGAAGTAAGGCAGGGGCAGAGGCCTGGGAATGAAGGGAAAGCAACTGTAAATCACCTGGAAGTTAGAATACAAAGGAAAAGGAAAAGGCCCAAAAAGGAAGACTGGATGAGGAGGCAGAGGCCAGCTCCAGAGCTGTCTGAGGCGGGAGGCTAAGGAGGCTGGATTCTCTTGTGGGAGGTAAGGAGTCTTTGAGGAATTTTCAGCAGTGAAGTTAAGGGAGCAGAGCTATGTTCCCAGAAACAAGTTCACTTAACAGCTCTGTATTCCAAGAATCTTGACTGGAGCTGATGTAAGAACTACAATTAAAGCATTGGAGATAAGGAAGAGATGAGTTCAAGAGATACTAAAATTAAACTTGTAGACTTCTACAGACTTCAGCAAAATCTGTCATGTTTGGAAGGGAGAAAGTCCATGTGGGCATTGCCAGCTATCCAGGAGCAGGGGCTTTGTGGAGTTAGGATGAAAGAAGAAAGCATGGACTCTGGAGATAGCACGCAGTTAATGGCCCCAGGGGCAGAGTTCCCAGCAGAGCAAAGTACCTCCTCACATGTACTAGGTACTCGTGCTAAACTGAGTGCACTGAAAAGGAAGACTCTGAACCAGGAAACTCAACATGTCATCTATTGTGACTTAACCAAGAAATATCACAGCCAAGAGAAGATTAGAGGCTGGTAGTACGTGAACATGTCAAGGACATGTGACAGTGTCACGAATAGTGCCCATAACATTTCTTCCACGGATGGCAGTTTACTATCACCCCAGCATAATCTTGTGTTAGCATTTGCTGCGCTTCACCAACAAGATTAATACTGGTGCAGCCTTAGTTTAGCAATAATATAGAAGGCAATGATCCCAGCTCACCTAATGAAACCATTCATAGCTAGTTTGCAAAACATGAGTAGGGCAAAAAATACTAATGATTTCATTACTCAAAATTACTTATGTATCAGAAATGTACCATCAATTATCTATATCATGGTGTTTCCAATTTCACATGTAAATTTAGTTTGGTGTTAATGAAATGGGACAGTGCACAACATTGCTATTATGATATTTATGTAAAATACTGGTAATTGTGATGAATGTTGATTATAATTTGGGAAATTAGTTGTAATGACTATATATTATAAGCGAGTTGGTAATATGTCTTTTCCTTTAAAAGCAAACTAATGGCTGAACTAATAACCGTTAAACCAAAATCAAATTTAACACTAGGCTGTTGTAATTATTTTTCTTAATTGATCAGCTACCTGGACAGTCTCTAGACAACAGAAGTAATTCAGCAATGAATGTATTTTTAGTAGCAGTGGCATTCTGGGAGGTATAGCAGACATCATTCTGATTCTGTAATAAAGAGAAAATAAGTTTTCTACTGAATTTGCTTAAACCCAAAAAGGCAGCGTGAATAAGGCTTGGGAGGGGAACAGTATCTGGATCTAGCTGTGAATGTGTCTAATCCCCTTTTTGCCATTAAGTGACTGTGGGACCCCAGCCTAAATGTTTAAGCTCTCTGGGCCTTGGGGCACCTGGGTGGCTCAGTTGGCTAAGCATCCAACTGTCAGTTTTGGCTCAGATCATGATCTCAAGGTTTATGAGTTTGAGCCCTTCATTGGGCTCTGTGCCAACAGCATGGATTCTGCTTGGGATTCTTTGCCTCCCTCTCTCTGCCCATTCTCTGCTTGTGTTCTCTCTCAAAACAAACAAACAAATAAATAAATAAACTCTCTAGGCCTTAGTGTTCATAACCATAAAATATCAGCAAGCAAAGCTACTTTATAGGGGAGTATAAGCATGAAAAAGCAATAATGTCAGTAAAGGGCTTGGCTTAGTGCCTGGCACCAGATACATACTCATTATTTATTAGATGTCACCCATAGCAGTTATTAGACAGGAAATTTTTCTAACAAAGCCAATTAATAATTACATTGGTCATCTTGTTAAACAATAATCTTATGTCATTGAACATATTCCATCAAAGGCTAAACAATTGCTCTTTCCATGATGCTAGGAAAATCGTTCTGCAGCTAATTATATAATAAGTACTCACTGTGTGTTAGTTACTATAGTATTTAAAAATAACATTAACATTAATAATAATAGTTACATACAGTAATAATAACTGACTCTTGTTTAGAACTCATTTGAACTCATATGAGTCAGGCAACTGTGCTGAGCACATTATATACACTAACTTAAGTTCATTTTCGTAGGCATTAATATTATCATCTCCTTTATTAGCACATGAGGAAAGGGATTCACAGAGAAGTTAAACAGCCTACCCAAGTCCACACAGATAGAAAGTAGGAAAGCCAGGATTTAAAATCAAGGCAGTCTGGTCCCAGAATGCATCTCTTAGCAACTATGCTGTCCTAGTGGACAGGGGTGTGTAGATCTCCAGAATGTCATCTGAAATCTTCAGAGCCAGCTGAGTTTTATCATTCAGTGCCTTTCAGATTTAGAAAGTTAATGCCATGCATATACTATTCCATGTTATTTAACATCCGCAGTAGGGTCTGGGGTGATAGAATCAAATATGATATACTTGTGCAGCGACAATATGAGAAATGATAAGGATGGCAGACTGTTACAGATGACCAATGTCCATGTGCTTCTGCTCACATGAGTAGGCCATAATCCCAAGTGGTCCTCCACTTAGGTGGAGCCATGACTGAAATTTTATCAAAGGGACATGGGTGGAAATGACCACATATCCTTCCTCTTTTCCTATCTGTGGGGACTATGAGGTCACACATTTCAGTGGGCCTTGCAACAAAGGGGAAGGAGCCCAACTCTCAGAATGACTGCATGGAACAGAGCCCCCTCTCCACTTGTATTTCACTGTGTGTGAGTGACGAGTGAGATTATAAGGTGCTAAGCCACCAAGATTTGGAAGTATTGATATATCTGTTAGTGTCCTCTGATTCATACGATATAGAGAGATTAGGTGATAGGTACATAGATTGATAGATGATAGGTAGATAATTGGAAATAGAAATAGTTTTATGTCAGTTCACTTCAAGTTTTGACACCAAATGAATTTGGCACCAAAATTTACCACCTCCCTATGTCTTTACAATAATTATTTTTGTTTTTTACTTTATAAAAAAACTGGAGGAATGGGATGAATTACAGGTGAAAAATAAAGGGCCAGTATTACTGACCACATGGTAGAAATGAAGAACCCCAAACTTAGAGAGGTTAAGTGACTTGTCCAAACTCATTCAGTTCCTAAATGGCTGGGCCTGGGTTGGACCTCATATATGTCCAAGTCTCTAAAAACTATGGATTTACACTGCTGGGAATTTACCCAAGGATATAGGAATGCTGATGTATAGGGGTACATGTGCCCCAATGTTCATAGCAACACTGTCAACAATAGCCAAAACATGGAAAGAGCCTAAGTGTCCATCAACTGATGAATGGATCAAGAAGATGTGGTTTATCTATACAATGGAATACTACATGGCAATGAGAAAGAACGAAATCTGGCCATGTGTAGGAACATGGATGGAACTAGATGGTGTTATGCTGAGTGAAATAAGTCAGGCAGAGAAGACAGATACCATATGTTTGCACATATAGGTGGATAAGGGGGAAGTTAATGGAGGACGATGCAGGAGAAGAGGGGAAAAAATAGTTAGGGAGAGGGAGGGCAGCAAACCATGAGAGACTTGAATGCTGAGAACAAACTGAGGGCTGATGGGGGTGAGGGAGAGGGGAAGAGGGGTGATGGGCATGGAGAAGGGCACTTGTGGGGATGAACACTGGGTGTTATATGGAAACCAACTTGACAATAAACTATTAAAAAAAACTATGGCTTTAACCAGGGATCAGGCCCTCTGTACAGGGCCAAATAGTAAGTATTTTGGCTTTGCAGGCCATACAACCTCTATTGTATCTATTCCATTCTGCTGTTGGAGCACAAAAGCAGGCTGTTTTTTGACATTTCCTGCGTAAATGGGCATAGCTGTGTTCCAATAAAGCTTTATTTATAAAATCAGGTGGTGAGCCTATTTGACCCCTGGGTCATAGCACTCCAACCCTCATTTTTAACCATTACGATAGACTGCCTTGAGGGACTGGGCCACGATGTCTGCTGGATGACATCTAAGATGGCATTCTATGACCTGATTATTGAATATTATCACCAATTTTAACAACTTCCATTCAATCCATCCAATTCACAAAAATCAATGATTGCTGACACAGTTGTTGGCTATACCATCAACCCTGAGTCTTTACCACCATGTCAACAGTTATCTTCTACTGAACATTATCACCATCAGGGCAACACAATCCTCTGAGCATGTCCCAAACAGCAAGTTTACTCGGATTATTGAGGATGGATTAAAGTATATGTTTCCATTGGAACAATTCTGAAATAGCTTCCTACAGGTGACTGATGATTTGACATCAGAGCTACAGTTCAAAACTTCAAGAAAATGCCATTCACTGACAATCCAATTCATACTGAATAAAATGTGAGTGGCACCTTCTGTAGACGCTATAAACCTAAAAAGTAATATCTTTGTCATTCACAGTGATGAGAAAAAATATTTTTCCCCAATGTATCATTTATGGTTATGGGAAAACTTTCATTCTACGATGATTGATTCTGTCAAAATTAAATAGCTAGGTTTTTTTTTTTTTTTTTTTTTTACAAATAGTTTATTGTCACATTAGTTTCCACATAACACCCAGTGCTCATCCCCACAAGTGCCCTCCTCCATGCCCATCCCCCCCCCCCCCCCCTCCATCGGTCCTCAGTTTTTGTCAGCATTCAAGAGTATCTCATGGTTTGCCTCTCTCCCTTTCCCCCACCATTTCCCCCCTTCCTCTCCCCCTTGTTCCTCCGTCAAGTTCCTCCTAATCCTCCTATACATGCAAACATATTATATTTGTCCTTCTCTGCCTGACTTATTTCGCTCAGCATAACACCCTCAACGTCCATCCATGTTGCTACACATGGCCAGATTTCATTGTTTCTCATTGCCATGTAGTATTCCATGGTATAGATAAACCACATCTTCTTGATCCATTCGTCCGTTGATGGACACTTAGGCTCTTTCCATGTTTTAGCTATTGTGGAGAGTGCTGCTATGAACATTGGGGTACATGTGCTCCTATGCATCAGCATTTCTGTATCCCTTGGGTAACTTCCTAGCAATGCTATTGCGGGGTCATAAGGGAGTTCTACTGTTAGTTTCCTGAGGAACCTCCACACTGTTTTCCAGAAGGGCTGTACCAGTTTACATTCCCACCAACAGTGTAGGAGGGTACCCGTTTCTCCACATCCTCGCCAGCCTCTAGAGTTCTCTGATTTGCTCACTTTAGCCACTCTGACTGGCGTGAGGTGTTATCTCAGTGTGGTTTTGATTTGTATTTCCCTGATGAGGAGGGATGCTGAGCATCGTTTCATGTGTCTGTTGGCCATCTGGATGTCCTCTTTGGAGAAGTGTCTGTTCATATCTTCTGCCCATTTCTTCCCTGGGTTGTTTGTTTTTCAGGTGTGGAGTTTGGTGAGTTCCTTATAGATTCTGGATATCAACCCTTTATCTGATATGTCATTTACAACTATCTTCTCCCATTCCGTTGGTTGCCTATTAGTTTTGTGGGTTGTTTCCTTTGCTGTGCAGGAGCTTTTTTTTTTTTTTTTAAATACTTTTATTTATTTATAGGAGAGAGAGAGAGAGAGCGTGAGCAGGGGAGAGTCAGAGAGAGAGGGAGACACAGACTCTGAAATAGGCTCCAGGCTCTGAGCTGGCAGTCAGCACAGAGCCCGACGGGGGGCTCGAACCTACGAACTGCGAGATCATAACCTAAGCAAAAGTCCGACGCTTAACCGACTAAGCCACCCAGGCGCCCCTGTTGTGTTTACATTTTCATTTGTTTCCATATATTTTTAAATTTCATCTCTAATTGCCTGATTGGCCCATTCATTGTTTAGTAGGGTGTTCTTTAACCTCCATGTTTTTGGAGGTTTTCCAGACTTCTTCCTGTAATTGATTTCAAGTTTCAAAGCATTATGGTCTGACAGTGTGCATGGTATGATCTCAATTCTTTTATATTTATTGAGGGCTGCTTTATGTCCCAGAATGTGATCTATCTTGGAGAATGTGCCATGCACACTTGAGAAGAAAGTAAATTCCCTGGCCTCAGGATGTAAAGTTCTAAATATATCTGTCAGATCCATCTGGTCCAATGTGTCTTTCAAGTCCATTATTTCTTTAGTGATTTTCTGTCTGGTTGACCTATCCATTGCTGTAAGCAGAGTATTCAAGTCCCCTGCTATTAGCACATTCTTATCTATAAGCTTGTTTCTGTTTGTGATTAATTGTTTTAGATATTTAGGTGCTCCCATATTCGGTGCGTAGACATTTATGATTGTTAGTTCTTCCTGATGGATGGACTCTGTAATTATTATGTAGTGCCCTTCTTCATCTCTTGTGATTGTCTTTAAGTTAAAGTCCAGTTTGTCTGATATAAGTATCGCTACTCCGGCTTTCTTTTGATTTCCTGTAGCATGATATATATTTCTCCATCCCCTTACTTTTAATCTGAAGGTATCTTCCAGTCTAAAATGAGTTTCTTGTAGACAGCATAAAGATGGATTTTGTTTTTTAATCCATTCTGTTACCCTATGTCTTTTGATTGGAGCATTCAGCCCATTTACATTCAGTGTTTTTATTGAAATATGTGGGGTTAGAGACTTTGTTTCTTTTGTAGGGTTCATGTTTGTGGTGGTGTCTCTGATATCTTTGTTCCTTGCAACATTTCCCTCAGAGCGTCCCCCTCAAGATTTCTTGTAGGGCTGGCTTTGTGGTGACAAATTCTTTCAATTTCTGTTTATTTGGAAAGGTTTTTATCTCTCCTTCTATTTTGAATGCCAGGCTTGCTGGATAGAGGATTCTTGGCTGCATATTTTTACTGTTCATCACATTGGAGATCTCCTGCCATTCCTTTCTGGCCTGCCAGGTTTCAGTAGATAGGTCTATCACCACTCTGACAGGTTTCCCTTTGTATGTTAGGGCCCTTTTCTCCCTAGCTGCTTTCAAAATTCTCTCTTTGTCCTTGTATTTTGCCAATTTTATTATGATATGCCGTGCAGAAGATCAATTCAAGTTATGTCTGAGGGGAGTCCTCTGAGCCTCTTGTATTTCAACATTTACTTCCTTCCCCAGGTCGGGGAAGTTCTCTGCTATAATTTGTTCCAGGACTCCTTCAGCACCTTTCCCTCTCTCTTCCTCTTCTGGGATTCCTATGATACAGATATTGTTGCATTTCACCGTATCACTGAGCCCTCGAATTCTTCTTTCCTGTTCCTGGATCAGTTTGTCTCTTTTTTTGTCAGCTTCTTGTTTTTCTATAATGGTGTCTTCTAAATCACTTATTCTCCTTTCTGCCTCTTCAAGCAATGCATTGGAGGCCTCTAATTTATTATGTATCTCATTTATCACATTTTTTAATTCTTCATGCCTATTTTTATTTTCCATTCTGTCTGTAGCCATAGTTTCTTTGATGTCCCCTATGTTTTTTCAAGCCCAGCTATTAATTTTACCATTATTATTCTAAAATCTTGTTCAGTTATGCTGCTGATATCTGTTTTGAGCAGTTCATTAGCTGTCATTTCTTCTTGGAGCTTCTTTGGAGGAGAGCTCTTTCGTTTTGTCATTTTAGTTAGCTTTCAGGCTCTTGTTGGTTTTAAAGACCTGTTATGCTCTCTGTATCTATGAGCTCTGCTATATCCAAGAAGACTCTTTGACTGTCCAGGGCCTGTCCTTTCAGAGAGTGTTTTTTGAATGGTATCTCTTGGTCTCTCTTGTTGGGACCTTGGTTATTTTATTTTCCTATTCGTAGTGATATTTGGGACTCTCCACCTTGTGTACTCTAGCTTGTTTCTTGAGGTAGCCCTGGAAAAGAAAACAGACAGACAAACACACAGGGAGCAGGAGCACACAAATGCACAGGCTAATTCAACTAATGTGTAAAGCGAGTGGGAAAACAAAAAAGTTAAGAGAAAAGATGGAGGAGGGAGCGCGAATAATAGGGAGTATAAATTACATAAAAGGGTCAACAAGGAGATAAGAAAAGGAAAAAAGAAGAAAACCGATGGACAAAGAACGGTTTAAAGCATATAACCGGATTTCCCAGCTACAGTTAAATAGCTGTGTGTATGCAGTGCTGGTTGAAGAGCATAGAGAAAGAGAGAGAAGACAGGGCGGGGATGAGGCACAATTGGAAATAGAATGAATAGGCAGAAGGGATAAGAAGCTTTTTTCAAAGAGGTAAAGGGTAGAATATGGTTGGATAGGTGAGAGAAGGGTGCTGGAATTATCCAGAGAAACTATATAGTCTAATTACTCCTGAGAGAAAGAGATGAAAATATCGGTAGGTGTAGAATTTACATCTACAGAATGGACTCGTGATTGTTTAAGCAAGCCGGTGACCAGAGTTAGTCAGGTCAGTGTTCTGGGGAAAAAAGAGAGAAAAGAGAAAGAAGAAGAAAAAAAGAAAAGAAAAAAAAAGGGAGGAGGGCACCTCTCAGGCAGGGATGGGCGTGGCGTGATCCAATGCCTCAGGCGGGAGTTCTGCCGTGGTGGTTGTGGGGAGGAGAGTGACGGTGCTCCAGTCCCTTCTTGAACCAAGCGCTGCACCTCGCTTTTTTGGGCGTGTAAACTCCCCGTACCGGGGGCGCAGCCGAAGTTGGTTGCACTCTTCAACCCAGGCCAGTCCCAATCTCCAAATCCCCGTCCGCGCGCCCCGCTGAAATTGCCTTAGACACAGCTTCCCAGGCAACCCCCTCGGGGCAATTCCAGGCCCCCTGCCGAGCTCTGGGGGTGGGGTCAGAATCGCTGCTTCCTTCTCTGGGTCGGGCTGGTGCGCATGTGCGGGGGCTTGCCTTCCGGGTGCGCGGAGCCCGCTGAAGTGAGGAAAACCGGGTGCCTCTATGGCTCGTCACCCGAAACACGAACTCACAGGCATATTTCCCAGTTTTTAGCTCTTTGCCTTCCCTCTCGAGTCCCAGCCAGCCAGGAGCGCAGATGCCCGGTGTCCCTGCAGCTCTTTCTGGGGCCCCAGCTGCCCGGGAGGACAATGGCGGCAGGCGTGCTGCTACTCTGAAGTCCAGCCTCCAGGAGCAGCACAAAGCAGCAGTCTGTGTGCTCAGCCCCCTCCCCCCCCCCCGGGACCAGTTGACACGAGGGGACCTGGCGTGCAGGTATTTGGCAAGTACGGTCTTTCTATGCCCCAATCGGAGGTTTTTCCCCCCGAGCAGAGGTTTTACTGTTTTGGACTCTCTCTTTTTCCCCTCTCACTCCCCATAGAGGGTAGAGGGGGATCGCCTTCGACCCTGGAGTCTCCGATCCCGGCCCGATTTTATCTTCCCCAATTCGCACTCACGTTAGAAGACTTTCTCAGTGGATTCTGCGTCCCTTTTCTCCCAATCTCTCAGGTTTCGTAAGGTTTCCAATTGCTTCAGATCTTTTCCGTGTGATGTATGGGTGCGAGTGCAAGTACGGAGCTCCTTACTTCACCGCCATTTTGCCCCCTCTCTGGTTCTTTTGAGATGTCAAATGTCAGTGAGGATTATGTAGGCAGTGTTACCAAGAGGTATAGATTTCTGATATTACCACACTTATTAAGGTTTTATCCTTCTATTTCTCAACACACACCACACGCTTGCACAACCTGTACACATAATTCTGTTCTTGTCTATTGCTCATCTCAGGGATACATTGGAAGAGTAGGGAAAGGTAGCTTTGTAAGTTTTCTCGTTTCATTTATTCACTTAACAAATATTTATTGAGCATTACTATATACTACAGTCTTCAGGGTGCTGGGGACACAATAATGAAAAAAAGACATGAATTTTTGTCTTCATGGTGCTTATACTCTCCTGTTTTCATAGAACCCAACTGTTCTTTTTTAGCATTCCAGTGTGTATATGTGTGTGTGTGTGTGTGTGCACACGTGCACGCGTGCGTGTACATGACATCTTCTTTATCCATTCATCAGTTGATGGGCATTTGGGCTTTTTCCATAATTTGGCTATTGTTGATGGCACTTCTATAAACACTGGGGTGCATATGCCCCTATGAATCAGCACTCCTGTATCCTTTGGATAAATCCCTAGTAGTGTCATTGCTGGGTCATAGGGTAACTCTATTTTTAATTTTTTGAGAAATCTCCACGTCGTTTTCCAGAGTGGCTGTACCAGTTTGCATTCCCAACAGTGCAAGAGGGTTCCCCTTTCTCCATATCCTCCCTAAAATGTGTTGTTTCCTGAGTTGTTAGTTTTAGCCACTCTGACCAGTGTGATGTAGTCTCTCAGTGTGGTTTTGATTTGTATTTCCCTGATGAAAAGTGATGCTAAGCATCCTTTCATGTGTCTGTTGGCTATCTGGATGTCTTCTTTGGAAATGTGTCTGTTCGTGTCTTCTGCCCATTTCTTCACAAAAGAATGAAATCTTGACATTGGCAACAATAGAGGGTCTTATGCTAAGTGAAATAAGTCAGAGAAAAACAGATAACATATGTTTTCACTCATATGTGGAATTTGAGAAACCTAACAGGAGACCATAGGGGAAGGGAAGGAAAAATAAGTTACAAACAGAGATGAAGGCAAACCATAAGAGATTCTTAAATACGGAGAACAAACTGAGGGTTGATGGGGGGGGGGGTGATAGGAAAAATGGGTGATGGGCATTGAGAAGGGCACTTGTTGGGGTGAGCACTGGGTGTATGTAAGGGATGAATCATGGGAACCTACTCCCAAAGCCAGACTACATTACATGGTATTTTTCTTTATATTTAAAGATGACATGATTGACAGTGAATACTATCTTTGTGTGTACTGAAGCGGCTAAGATTAGCATATGACTGTCACAGAGATAGCACATTTGGACAAGAATAAGAAGGCAGAGGATAAACAGGTTTTATCAACAATCTTTGTTCCTGGATAATAACAACAAACCTTTACCTTCATTTTATAGTGTCTACCTTACAGGCACTTGGGAGAATGCAAGTTCCAAGATGTAAAGGATTAAAATAAACATCAATATTGCACAATAATAAAGAAAAAGAATTCGACAGTTCTCCTTATGATGGTCCATCCATACCTTTGACCTGGGCACCATCCATACCTTTTTGTTGATTCCCAGGGAAGGGGACCAGGCTGAATGTGTCCTGGTTTTTGATGTCACCCATCATTCTGGCCTGCTCCTTCCCTTTAGTCTTGCCTAGGCTTGCCATGGGGTACCCAGCTCCTCATGAATTTGCTTACCACCCCCTGTGGGCCCCAAGGGTGTATCCATTAAATGTCTCATAGCACTGGCTGTAATGTTTAATGAAACCTGGGGTAATAGAAGATGATTATAAGACAGGCAAGAAATGCATACAATAAATGTCTTTATCTGACAGACTAGAGGTCAAGTCTCTTAAAAAATCATTCTTTAAATAACCTTTTTTTATTTTAGGCCAGTTTACATTTACAGAAAAATTGCAAAGATAGTACAGAGAGTTCTCATATACCTCACACCCAGTTTCCCCTATTATTAATGCCATACATTAAAAAGGTATCCTTGCTGCAAGTAATTAACTAATATTGATGTATTATTAACTAATGTCCATGCTTTCTTCAGATACTGTAGTTTTTACCTAATAACCTTTACTTGTTCCACCATCATCCTATGTAGAATACCTTATTACATTTAGCCACTATATCTCCTTAGGCTTCTCTTGATTGTGACAAGATAGTTCTTGTTTCTGATCACCTTGACCTCTAACTTTAACACTCCAACTTCTGTGGAAGCTCCAGAAATCTCTTCTCATCTGAAAGAACATACACTTGTCAGTCAGACACAAGGTTCAAATCTAGATTCTACCACTTTCTAGCTGTGATGCCTGGGGCAGGTTCCTCATTCTCTCTGTGCTTGAATTTCCTCAACATAAAATGGTAATAATCATAAAAGATACCTCACAAAATTGTTGTATGATTAAACGATGGATTTAAAGAGTTTTGAAAATTGTGTGACATGTAGAAAATGCCCAACTAATATTGGTGATCCCAGTTGACATCTGGTCAGTCTCTGAGAATTGACTCTCTCTGTCTGTTTGAGTGTTCCTGGACATGTCACTTTTGGGCTCCTGAGCTGATCTTAGAGCTGTTCATAGTCACACTTATATATTTGCATTCTGACACTTAAAAAAAAAAAAAGGCTAAGGCTATTTTCCAATTCATTTATGGAATAATTTTATAGCAAGAATTATGAATTCCTGGCACCTCCAAATGTTCTACAAATGTTATTAGAAAGCAATTGAATTGCAGTCTGTATGAGTCATTATTTCACATCACCCCACAATTATGTCATATCGTAACAAGAAAAGAGATATGGCATATGTTTATATCATACTGTTCTGTATAAACACAGCCCATTACTTCAGTTCTAGTCAAAATGAGGCCTGGGCATAGAGTCAGAGGTCTGGGTTTGATTTTTAGCTCCCTGCTCACCGGCTGTATGCCTTGGCTCAGTCACTTGTTTTCTCTGAGTTTCTTCCTATAATTTAAAGACAATACCTACTCCCTATGGTTGTATGAGGCTGACATGAGAGGCTGACATGAAATAACGCACAGAAATTTCCTAACATAGGACCCCACACACATCAATAAACTGTAGTCATTATTACTATTAAACTTCAGTGTTCCCAGGACCCAGTACTTTTACTCCTTTCCTAAAGAAATAAGTCAGGATGATGGGAAATAGCTAGAGAACAATGTTTACATAGCATCATTTATAATAGAGAAAAAATTAATTTACATAGCCAATAATAGGAAGTATGGGTAAGTAAATTAAAATATATCCATATGACAAGGCAATGTTTCAAACTCCAGATTGCAATCATTAGTAGGTAGTAAAATTAATTTAGAGATTAATAACATGAACATTTATAAAATTAATAGAAGAGAAATGAAAATAATTACTTTCTGGTGTGTGTGTGTGTGTGTGTACACTAGTTTGCCATTTGAAATGTAATTATTGTGATTTGCAGTCCAAATGTTCAAAAGCCACCATGATAGTATTATTAGATTAAACAATATAAAATTACTATTTTTAACAAATATGATAAAAATTATCAGCAATTTTATATGGTTCTGTTTAGTATGTAGTTATTTAAATGATGTCACAATAAATTTTCAGTGATGTGGGAAAATCCTTGTAATTTTAAGAGAAGTATACAGAATTATATACACACCATATAACCATATCTGCTATGGTATGCATTGAAATATGCAAATATTCATTTTGAATAGGTGATAGGATTATGTGGTAATTGCAATTTTCTTCAGTACAGTTTTCTGTAATTTTTTACACAAATCGGTCATTATATTTATGTATATATTTGTTATATATTCATTAGTTTTTGTTAAAAATTATTATTTTTTAATAGCCTTTAATGAGACCAAACCAAAGAACTTTCTTCTAACTAATTTAATGTGTCCATCATCACCTTTTAAGATACTAAATTACCTGACTAGACAATATTGTATATCAAATAAGGTAAGTATATTATCCCTTATACGAGATAAAATCAGGCCACAAATCTTGGAAAATGTGCTTGTTATTTTTTTAGACATATTGATACCTTTTATTAGCTTCAAACAAATGCAAACTTTAGGTAATACTTGAAATTTTGTTCCTTTAAATATTTTAAAAAGTAGCTCAACTACTGTGGAAGTTTAATCCCAATCAAGAGAGGTTATACCATTGAAAATAAACAACCTTTAAAAATTTCATGAAAATATATAAGCAAGCATAAAATAAGAAATATACCAAAGACATGTTTGATTTTCCATACTGGATCTGTCACTGACTGGCTAGTTAACATTTTTAACCTGTGGTACATCACTTCATGTTGTTTTCCCAACTATAAACAAGACTGTTTGTTGCAAATATCCCCAGATCAATGATTATAAGCCATGATGCTCTTTGGGCAGCAGGTGGGAGGGGCAGGATGTTGGTTTGCAACCTCAGTAGTTCTTCTGGTGAAATTCCAAACTGGCCCCCTGTACTCAGAGAGCAAGGAGAGACTAAGGAAAGAGGCAGGCACTCCAGAGTGGTAAGTGGCAGGTGTAATATGCAAGGGAACTTATCCATGAGGCTTGCCTTGGGCAAACACAAGTACATCTCTGTACTGCTCACCAGAATCTTAATAATTTTTAGGGAGGCCTTAATGGGATTCAGCACATATACCTATACAGTCCAGATGGTCTCAATAAGACTTTACCTTCTCAAGGCTACATGCTTGAAATGGCTCCTTGTCCAGAAACGGTGGACAGACCATCTATCATAAGGACAGGGGAGGAGTGAGAGCCTTGGATTGCCTGGGTCAGCTTGTGGGTCAACTGGTGTTCACATCCTTTGATGACCTCTTCCAACGGAGGAAGACTAATGCTCCCATCATAGTAAAAAACTAACACACTATGCATAAATTGGATAGATACCTACAAGCTTACTACTGAACAAGACTGGGATATTATTAAGTCAAATCTTTAGGCCCTTCTTCTTTCTTTTGCTTTGATCATAAGAGAAAGGAAAACAGAATTGAGTACCAATCATTTTTGTGCTTTAGGAAACAGATGCAACCGTCTTTCACAGATAAAAGATAATTATGCAAAGTGCTCTGAGAGTTGTTTTTTTTTTTAAGCCTTGTGACTCCTCCTCGGCAGATTTCAATTACCATTCAGAAAAGCGTAGAGCAAAAACCAGAATAAGACACATTGAGTTTCTCCTTTTCCTTTCCCACAAATAAGGGATCATTCCTCTTTGAAATGACCTTTTATTGATATCTCTTACAAGATGGTAGAAAGGTGCTCAAGGTCCACAGCCATCTTTTAATGTAAGTAGCTTAGGAAGACACAGTACTTAGGAGGAAGATGTGAATCAGATATTGGCTTATGAATCAGGGTATTTTTGTTGACAAATAATAGAAATCACACACTAGCAAAAATAAAATAATGACTTTTTTGGCTCAAAGAAACAAAAAGCCCAGACTTAGGAATGGCTACAACTGAGGGTGGGCTCTCTCGCCTTCACAAGAAGATGCCAGCAGCTCCTCTGCTCCAGGTTCCTGTTGAGCAGATATTGGCTGGGTTCAGTTTCATGCCACCCACAGAGCAAACTGTCTTAACTAAGGGGATCATATGTGCCTCCTGACTTTGCCCAGGTCATAGCTCCATCACTAGAGCCAGACGTGAAGAGTACTTATACAGAATTGGATGGAGCACCAAATGGAAATTAGGCACCTGCTAGGAAAACAAACAACAGAAGTCCACAGGTGACTTTAAAAGTGCTTTCACTGTTGCTCTGGTCTTCTCTGTTTGGTGATAGGGCCAATACCACTGATTTCTGTAGGCCAGTGGTTCTCAAAATGTCCTCCCTGGACCAGCAGTATTAGCATCCCCTTGGAGTTTATTAGAAATATGTATTTTGGGGGCACCTGAGTGGCTTAGTTAGTTAAGCGTCCTACTTCAGTTCAGATCATGATCTCACAATTCATGGGTTCGAGCCCCGCGTCCAGCTCTGTCCTGACAGCTCAGAGCCTGGTGCCTGCTTCAGATTCTGTGTCTCCCTCTCTCTCTGCCCCTCCTCCACTAGCACTCTGTCTCTTTCTGTCTCTCGAAAATGAATAAAAACATTTAAAAATTTTTTTAAGAAATATATATTCTTGCACACCACCCTAGACTTAATAAATCAGAAATCCAGAGGGTGGGGCCCAGCAATCTGTGTTTTAGCAAGCCCTCCAGGGGATTTTGTGGCAAACTAAATTTTGAGAACAAATGCTCTAAGCATGTTTTCCACGACCTTGAATCCAACCCCCATTTTCAACTAAGGGCATATAACTATTACTTTGTGATTTGAAGCAACAGGTAAGATTTGTATTGACAACCATCAACTGTCAATACAAATAATAAATACTGTAAAACTGTCCAGAAACTTTTCTCCGATAAGCCTGCCTTCTCATGCTTGGCAGTGACTATGTTGTACCTTCTAAAAAGCTAAATCTTATAGTTTGCAAGTTGTGTATTGCACATTACCTCTTAACTATAGTGTGTTGTATATTACAGATACACACACACACACACACACACACACATATTCCAACAGAAAGTTCTCCCATCAGCCATTGATGACCTCCATGTTGCTGATACAATGAATAGTCTTCATTCCCAGCAGCAATTTAGTATCATGATTAACTATCCTTTCCCAGGGAAATGGATTCTTCACTTAAGCTCTCATACTTCCTTAGCAATGTTATTTAGCTTACTTTCAAGATCTCTTGACAGCTTCTCTTCTCTCTGCCTACTGAATATTGGAATTCTTTGTGACTTTCTCTTGAGTTCTCTTTTATTTTCTCACTTTACATTTTACCCTGAATAAAGTTGTGAAATAGAGTATGGTGTCTGGTTGACACAGCATCATTTGTTGAAGACACTACTCTTTCCCCACAGCTTAGTGTTGGCACCCTTGTTGGAAATATATATATGTATATATATATATATATATATATACATATATATATGCCAGTGCTACACTGTACTATAGATTTGTAGTAAATTTTGAAATTGGAGTTTGAGCTCTGTAACTTTATCTTTTTCCACATTGTTTTGGTTATTTGGGGCCCTTTGCAATTCCATAGGAATTTGAAGATCAGCTTTTCCAGTTTTGCAAGAAAGTCAATGGTTATTCTTGATAAATTTTTTTAATAAAATGAGAATTGTATACCTCCTTAGCATGATTAAAGTCAGTAACATGCTTAAAGGAGAAACACTAGAAATAATCTTATTAAATTGAGTAACAAAATAAAGATGGCTATTATTGTTGTTATTACATAATATTTTTCTGGATATATTACTCAATACAGTTAAAAAAGGAAGTAATTAAAAATATAAAAATTAGAAAGAAGAGGTAAAATTAACTCCATTTGCAGCTAATATGATTGTACCCATGAAAAACCCAGGAGAATCAATTGAAAAACTATCATATACAAAAGAAACACTAAGGTAGTTGGCAGCATACATAATTATTATACAGAAATCAATAGCTTTCATATGTACAAACAAATCTAATTTAGAATATGTAATAGAAGAAAATACCTCATTTATAACAGCAACTGAAGGATTAAAATACCTAGAAATAAATAGGACTAAGAAATATAAAAGAACAATTTGGAAAAAACAAAAAAGCCTAAAACATACCAGACTTTAGTATGCTAGATAGTATGCCCATCAAAAATGTCTACATCCTAATTCTTGGAACTTGTGAATATGTTACCATACATGGTGGAAGGAGCTTTGCAGGTGTGATTAAGGATCTTGAGATGGAGAGATCATCCTGGATTATCTAAGTGGGTCTAATACAGTGGGTCTAAGGACCCTTGTAAGAGGGAACAGGAAGATCAGGTAAGAAGGGAAAGGTATGACAAAGGGAGCAGAGCCTAGAGTGATGTGCTCTAAAGATGGTGGGAGGGGCCACAAGCCAAGCAATGCAGGTGGCCTCTACATGCTAAAAAAGGCAAGGGAACAAATTGTCCTCCCACATCCCCAAGATGTGCTCCGCCATCTTGGTTCCAGGCAAGTGAAACTCAACTCAGACTGCTGATCTCCGGAACTGCAAGATAATAAACATGTATTATTTTGAGTCACTAGAGTTGTGGTAATCTGTTATAGCAGCAGCAGAACACTGATAACGTTCAGTGACAGAAACAACTTAGACAAGAGAACGGTCTTTCAAAGTCTTAATTAGGAAGACCTATCAACATGCAGCTATCTGTCCATTCTGCCAAAGCTAATCAGTAAATTTACCTCAAACCCTACAAATGCTCCAACAGGTTAGTCAAAAGATCTTGTGGAATATTAAAACAAAAAAAAAAATACAGAAAGCAGCTCAACAAGAAGATTGATTAGGAGAAAATTGCCCTAACAGCTGTTAAAATTACTAAAATGTTTTCCTAATTGAACTGATGTAGTAGAGGTGTATATATAAACAAGTTTACTAATAAAATAAAATAGAAATTTCAGAAATATAAACAAATACATAAAAGATTCAAGGATATAACTCTTGCATCTCATATCAGTGAGTAACAAACAGTAACTGTGAAAAACAGATAACCATCTAAAACCACTGGATAAATTCCAAAAGGAATAAGGGTTTAAATAAACAAGTAAACTTTAGAAGTACTTAGAAAAAGTACATAGAAAAAGGTATCTTTCTATAACTTCAAACAAAGGCCTTTCAATATGACATAAACCAAGACATAAAAGACTGACAAATGGGGTGCCTGGGTGGCTCAGTTGGTTAAGCCTCCAACTTCAGCTCAGGTCATGATCTCACGGTTTGTGTGTTCGAGCCCCGTGTCGGGCTCTTGCTGACAGCCAGCTCAGAGCCTGAAGCCTGTTTCGGATTCTGTATCTCCCTCTCTCTGTGTCCCTCCCTTGCTCACACTGTCTCTCTCTCTCAGAAAGAAATAAAACATTAAAAAAATTTTTAAAAAAGACTGACAGATTCTAGAATAGAAGAATAAAAAGATACCTGCTTTGCAAAAATCAAAATGAGAAAAACCAAAAGAAATGGCAAACCTGGGAAACAATACATGAAGATGCATCCCAGATACGGGATAATTTCGCTAATATGTGAAGGAAGAGTTTCTATAAATCAAGACATTTGAAAAAAAACATTCAAATGCATTTATAATAGGATACAAACGTAAGTAATCTGAGAAATAGTTTTCTATAAAATTGAAAACCATTGAAAGTCTGATACCATATAGTATTGGCAAGCTGTAATATTCTTATTCATAAAAAATACTCTTATTCATAGAGTTTGAGAACTAATTTGAGGTGCAATTTGGAAGTAACTCTAAAATCTATACATGTTTAAATCCTTTAAACAGAAATTCCACATCTAAGCATTTATTCTACAGATATATTTGTTCAAGTATGAATTGTGTATACATAAGGTGACTCTTTGTAACACTGCTTTTAAGAAGAGTAGAAATGTTTAAGTACTCAGCAATGAGAGACTAGTAAATAAACTATGGTACATTCATACATACTATGAATGTGAAAAAGATTGGAATTGTTTCTAAGATTGTTAGATGGAAAAAAAGTACAGAACAGGCTGTCAGACTATATGTGTAAGGGGAGGTGGTATATATATAAACAAGTATGCTTTACACTTGTATACGCACAAAACTCCTTGGAAGTAAATTCAAGAAGCTACTAATGCTACCCCACCTATGGAGAGAGAAAAAGGGTGGCTGGGGTCCAGGAATGGGAGAAATATTTTTAATCAAACATCTTACATATTTTTAAGTTTTGAACTATGTGAGTAGTACCTACACTTAAAAGAAAGAAATTAAAATTGACATTAAGAAACTAAGACAAAAAAACGGCTATAAAGTGATGGAATATGGAAATGCAGAGAAAAAAGGAAATTCACCCAGAAAGCCACCCTGCATGTCCCTTCTGCTCTTTTGCGCCTACCTAAAAATGGATTATCAAATCTGTGTGAGTTCAGAATTGCCACATTGCAATGTTAGCTTTGCTTCACATGACAAAAAATATATAGGAATCTGATCTAGTCAATCCGGTTTGTCTGCAATGCAATCACACTAGCCTCACCATGATATTGGTTAAGGGCTCCATTTGCTTGACAAACAAAACCAATGCCCTTGCTAGACATTGTTCTAAATAGCTTAATTATTATACTCCTCACCAAAACTTTAAGAAGTGGACACTATAATCTCCATCCTACAGATATGAAAATTGATGCAAAAGAATGTTAAATTGTCAGAGGACACAAAGCTCTCAAGTGACATAACTGGAATTTGAGTTCAGGCAAATCTGGCTTCCAGCTCCATGCTCTTAACCACTGCCCACATTATAACTTCATTTCTAAGTAAGTTGGCCCATATCTTAAAGACAGGTCATATGTCTTGTGAGCAGATCTTTTTTATGGGAAGTGTGCTATGTACATGCTTGTATTAAATAAGATACAGTGTTACTAGATTCTTTGCAGTAAAAGAATGGTGTGCAATTGCGGTAGAAAACCAATGCAACTTAGAGCAAGCATCTTACAATCTGGGTGTCTGCCCTCATACAATTTTCAGTTCCACAGGTGATTTAAGTCACAGCCTCCAATTCAAAGATGAGAATGTTGAAGCTATTAAGTGGCTTATGCCCAAAAAGAACTCTGAGAAACAGAAACAGAAGACCAAGAACACATTACCTTACTAAACAATTGTTCAAAAGCCAAAGGGTTATAACCTTTCTTCCATCATTTAAGAGAACTTGTGTCATCCTTTGTGTTTTATTTCTCTTTTTAGAAATGTCATATCAAATCGTACTTTTCTTTCTAGGATTTCATCAAGGGTCTTTCCATTTTGCTCCGGGGGACAGTACAAGAGAAACTCAACTGGGCATTTAATTTGTATGACATAAATAAAGATGGCTACATCACTAAAGAGGTAAGAAATGCCTCACCAAACAACTCTCCATTTTTATAACTTGAAAATGTTAAACAATTCAAATTATTAATTTGAAAATAGCTTTTTCAGGGAATCTAAAATATTTTATGCAGCGGTGGTGAAATAGTCTAGCAAACACTGGCAATGAAGAGGAATAGTTTTTGGTGCATCTTCCAAATAGATATAAAATACCTAAGGATTATACCTGTTTCCTAATACATTCCAGTAAATACTGTAAATCGGATAAAGACTGTGGTAGAATCAGGTAGGAAGAAAATATATTCAAACCATGCTAGAATATTTAACCTGTGGCCCTTCCCCCCAATATAATTTGGTCCATTTGGAGACAATTGTAAAATGACATAGGCTGTTCAATGGCCTGTATTGTGTAGAACAGGACCTGGTGGACTAGGGGGCGCCTAAACACTTCCAGGCCAGCTATCCAAGAAAGAAGGCCCACAGACCAGATTAAGGTGCTCATATCAACTGGTTTGTTAAACCAATTTAAAACACAGTGAGAAGTAAGGGAGATGGAATGGGGTAAATTAACAAATTTTGGATGGGGTCCAAATGGAGTTGAAGGACCATATCAACTGAATCCTGGGACGAGGACCGGGGCGTGCTCCATATGCATACGTCCTTCTCACTGTGTCACTTTCCTCCCTGAAGTTGATTTTTGAGCATGGGGCCCCTTACACAAAAGGTACCTTGGGCCAACGACCTGACCTTGCTCATTTGGAGACATAGGGACAAATACACCTGATCACAAGTACAGTGTGACAATTAGCCTGGTTAAATTTGTGTTTTTTGAGCAGAAGACACATGGGGCCAGAATGGAAGTAAGACCTCATGAATATTAAGTGTTTATGTATATTGAGCATATCTTGAATAGATAGTGCCTCTTGTATCTGGTGTACAGTAATACAGTAAACAGTACTGAGATGCCTCAGGAATATTAGGTACCTCTGGCCCTTCAATCCCTTTCTATGTTTAACACATGCATGCTGGTCTTATACATAACACATTTCATGAATTCTGCTGAAGTCAGACAAACTTTTTGCTACTTATCTAGATTCGAAACATCTTAAAATGTTTCACCTATGATTTATAAACGATAAACTCCTTTATCATTAATAATAGAATTGGATGCTCTCAAAAGTAAACATACACTTACATCTGTATTATCAGCTTAATCTACTCTAGACTTTTACATGGGAATTTCAATATGAAGGCAAAGAATGTGGAACAATAAATCTTAACAAGTAATTAGATATTATTTTTACTAATATTGACAATGGCAAGTCAAAAACTAGATTTTGTTTGAATTAAAAAATTAATAAAGTTACAAGGGATTTCCCAGAGTCATAATATCTTGACTAACCTACATGTGTTATTTTTTCACTTAAAGCCGTAGTAGGAAAAACAACCAATGAAAATCCTCTTAATCTTTGAAATTTAGCAGTTAGTTTTAGTATAATTCTTATGATATGGAGTTCATTAATTCTCAATAAACGGAAATTGATAACCAACATATAAGATAAATAATAACTCAATAAAACAAAAATAGTCTATGTGAAGTCTATGGAAATCCAAACATTAAACCAGAACATTTCTGGGGCACCTGGGTGGTACAGTCAGTTAAGTGTTTGACTCTTGATTTCAGCTCAGGTCATGATCTCCCAGTCCTAAGACTGAGCCCTGCCTCTGGACTCCATGTTGGGGGTGGAGCCTGCTTAAGATACTCTCTCCTTCTGCCCCTCCCTCTCTCTCTTTCTCCAAAAAAAAGAAAAAAAAAAGAAAAGAAAAAGAAAAAGAAGAAAAAGAAAAATATTTAAGAAAAAAACAAAAACCGAAAAACCAAAACCAACCAGAACATCCATTTCCTGATCATCTTGGATATGTGGGAATTTACTTCATTTTGAAACCAATGTCAAAATTAGTTCTTAAATTCTGATCCTGCTGCTTTTAAGGCACAAAACTGTTGTCTTTTCCTTTGGGACAACCAAAACGTAATGAATAATTTAAAAGATTTTGAAATTGAGTAAGAATAATCTGTCAGACTGGTTTCTTCATACAGTGCATGCAGTCTCATGAGGGTGCCTTTTACTTTTCAGGAAATGCTTGATATAATGAAAGCAATATATGATATGATGGGTAAATGTACATACCCTGTCCTCAAGGAAGATGCTCCTAGACAACACGTCGAAACATTTTTCCAGGTAGGAATGCAAGTAGAAATCAGAGAGGGAGTAAAAAAGAGTAAATTTCCTAATGCTCGCAAAAGCAGGCAAAGGGGGAAAAAAACCTTTTACTGAAAGGAACAATAGAATATTAAGTATCATACTAATTTAATACTTTTGGTTTTGAATTAATTATAATGTTGATAACTATACTTATTGAACAGTCACTATGTCCTGGAAAGAACACTAAGGAATTGCCATGTTTCACATGTTTGTTTATGGGTTTGTTTTCAATAATTCTCACAAGAATCCTTAAAGTTATAAATTCTCATTAGCCTCAATTTACACATGAGAAAATCGAGGCTCTGAAAGTGTCAGCAAACTGCCTGAATTCTGTCATAGCTAGAAGGCCAGATTTTATGTAGGGCAGCAATTCTAGATCTCCATCACATTCTTTTGAAAAGGGAAGAGCCTCACAGCAGTTGGCCACGTGATTCTTATCACTAAGAATGAAGCTGCTCCTCCCCATAAAACAGGCAGTGGATTTTTCATTATCTTCAAGTGTGAGGGTATCAAGGGGTAAGTGGGAATAAAGTTTCTTGTTCTTTTCTTCCAAACAGAAAATGGACAAAAACAAAGATGGAGTCGTTACCATAGATGAGTTCATTGAAAGTTGCCAAAAAGTAAGTTCGTGGTAGGAAAGAAACTATCCCTTTTGCTCTCATAATAGCCAGGATAAGTAGAGTCAGCTAGCCACCATGAACTGAGCAAAATATAAAAGCTTACCTAAGCTTACCATTCATACACAGCTGATAGAAGCTACCACTCTAAAAACAATTGCCAATTTATTTATAATACAATTTATTAACATTTATAGAGTACCTACCCCCAGCAGAGCTACGTAGAAAGCCCTTAAAGAAAGAACTATTACAAGCATGTTGCATTTTTGTTTCTTAAATCCTCTAGTGTATTCATCACTGAGGGTAAAACCTATGTGAGATTTGAATTGCTCTTTCCCTAAACTTAGCATACAACATATTATCTCCATAGATGTATAATTCCAGTACATCAAACTATATATCACAGGCCGAGTTTGCATCCGACTTCTGAGAGAAACGCATTGCTTTAACACATGGGCACCTGAAATGGGCTTTTTGGCTGATCGAGTAGTGGTCTTCAGTTGTAAAAAATAAAAAGCAGAAAATCCAGAGGAGAAATCCAAGTGGTTCTCCATTGTCTGGTGGGAGACTGGTTTTACCTTATCTAAAATTATTTGACTTGATGCATGGGTAGAGCTACAATTAAGAATCAATATTTTAAAATAAATACAGACACGATGAGGTTTGTTGATACTTTAGCTTTCTATTTTCAAATTGATATAACTTTCCCTTTCTTGGTGCCTGCTTGCTTCTCAACCCATATTTGGATGTGGTGGTCTTTGCGAGCATAAATTTGGTGGACTCAACCTGCTGATGCAGTGACTTGGCTTCTAGCAGTGGAAGTCAGCACAAGTTCACTGAGTGCCATTCACATACAACCTCCAAGTGCCCCTCTTGTGCCAAAATCGGTGCCCTTAAGTTTCTAAGGAATGTGCTAAATTGCACACAGCCACTGTCCAAAGGTTGCTCTCAAATAGTTCCTTCTCTGAGAGACCATTCACTTTTTTTTTTAATGTTTATTTGAGAGAGAGAGAGAGCACACTAGTGGGGAGAGGGACAGAGAAGGAGGCAGAGGGAGAATCCCAAGCAGGCTCCACAGCACCAGCGCAAAGTCGATGTGGGACTTGATCCCATGAGCGGAACTGAGAGGCCATGACCTGAGCCGAAATCAAGAGTCAGACCCTCAACCAACTGTGCCACCCAGGCGCCGCATGAGATCTTTTATTTTTAAAGGCTCCTAAAGGCCATACAGATTCAGCCCTAACAGACCCAGAAATAGAGGTGGAATGACTACCAATATGTCTCCCAAGCCCCACCTCCAACCCTGAATGAAGTTGGCTCTCAGCTGGCGCACAAACTCTGCTTCCTTCTACTCATACAAGTCTGTGATTTAACTTGTGAGCTACCTGGAATGCCCCCCCCCTCCACTGCGCCCCTCTAGTTTCCATTCTGGCATTCTAATTTGAAAAATATTCTCTATTAGCACCAAGTAAGATTCAAATGAAATATTTAAAGCCTGCAGACTTTACGTTTGTAAAATGAGACTGTCCATAGTTATCTATATGGAAATGTGCTGGAATGATATTTGTATGTGCAAACACCTAGTATCAGAACTTCTGGCATACTCAGCGGGGGGCGGGTGGTAGCAGAAGCAAAACAGTGTACTTTCCCTTGCAGATATGCTGAATTGAATCCCACTGTGTTTCTCCCTTACAGGATGAAAACATCATGCGCTCCATGCAGCTCTTTGAAAATGTGATTTAACGTGTCAAATGCATCCTCAATCAAACAGACAAATGTGAACTATTCTACCACACTTAACGTTGGAGCTACCACTTTTAGCATAGATTGCTCAGCTTTACACTGAGGCATATTATGCAAACAAGCTTTGTTTTAATATAAAGCAATCCCCAAAAGATTTGAGTTTTCCAGTTACGAATTTGCATCCTTTTCATAATGCCACTGAGTTCATGGGATGTTCTAAGTCATTTCATGCCCTGTGACTCTTCAAAAGTAACAGAATCTGGCATAGAGTTTTACTGATTCTTTAGCCATGGGATTATTGAGCTTTCACATGATCAGTGATTTTAAAATATCAGTGTTTTTTGCTACTCTACTGTATGTATTCTGCCCCAGGATTTTAAATGGTTTTCTAAAATACTGGCATCTGCATTTAATTTCCAGAAGTTAATTTTCATGTTTGTATGCTGTAATTCCATTTATACAGTAAGTAAACAAGATTACTACAATTAAAAACAAACAAACAAAAACACAGGCCCACTTTCTATGGATTTGCTGCCTTCTGTTAAAGATATTCATTTATCTGGCATTTTTTTATAACATGAAACAAATCAGTTTATCACCAGATGTCAGCATATGCCTAATAAAGCTTATTTAATAAGCATTTCCTAATTTTTCATAGTACATATTATAGCCAAGGCCTAATGATATATGTAATTTTGGATTTGTTCAATCCTATAGGTTGACTGTTTTCTATCTTGTCATTAAGTAGAAGTCCAGGAAGGTGTGGAACAAAGCAAGGGTGTTTACAGGCATATGCAAAGGGTCAGGGTATCTGTCCTCTAGTACATGGTAATGCTTAGTAACAAGTAGTCCCTAACAGCATTGAGGGCCTATTCCAGCCCCTTTCCCTTGGCTCTTTCGAGACACCTTTCTATTACATGCCATCAGGGACACAGACACCTGGACTGCTCCAAAGCCTGCAGCGAACAGAGAACAAGCAGAGTTCACTGTGAAAGCATCAGTGATTCCATTTTATCAACAGCCACCGTACCAAAACTTTGTTAAAAATTAAAGTAAATGCTAAGCAATTCATCTGGACTGTATTATGATTTAGCTCATCATAAAACTTCAACAATTCAGATTCTCTTTAATGATCTTAAGCCAAAACTGTAAAGTTGCCACATGACCTAGGATATAGACACCTTCCCTATTTTGCAGAAATATCACAAAGACCAAGAGGCTACAGTGAGGGGAGATTTGCAACTGTGCTTGCAACAATAAATCAGGTATCTATTCTGGTGTAGAGATAGGATGTTGAAAGCTGCCCTGCTATCACCAGTGTAGACATTCCGAGTAGTACAGTACATGTACACTGAAATTCGCCATCGCGTGTTTGTGTAAACTCAATGTGCACATTTTGTATTTCAGAGAGAAAAAAAATAAAAGCAAATAAAATGTTTATAACTCTACTGTCTATGTTACAGGTATTTATTCCAACATGTTTTTAAGTACTAGATTAAAAATATTATGTTCTTCCTTTGGCACTGTCACATCGTGCGTATGTTTGGCTCAGGGCGGGGGGCTAGGTGCATGAAGACGAGTAGAAGCAAGACCAGTGGGTTGGTAGATATTTTAGCTCATAGGGTCTGCAGATGTGAGAGGGGTGCGGAGACCTGAGGAAACTGTATCCCAGACAGGGGCACCAGGAGGCACCAGAGCTCTGAGGGGCGATGGGCGTTTCTGCAGTTATGACTCCTTAGAAATGACTTGTGTTCAGGGGCGCCTGGGTGGCTTAGTCGGTTAAGCGTCCGACTTTCGCTTAGGTCATGATCTCGTGGTTCGTGGGTTCGAGCCCCGTGTTGGGCTCTGTGCTGACTGCCAGCTCAGAGCCTGGAGCCTGTTTCAGTCTGTGACTCCCTCTCTCTCTGACCCTCCCCTGTTCACGCTGTCTCTCTCTCTCTCTCTCTCCTAGAAATAAATAAAAAACATTAAAAAAAAAAAAAAAAGAAATTACTTGTGTTCTTTCACATTCCAGCTGTGAGACTGTATCTGAAATGAGAATGGCAAAAGGGTCACTCCTTATACCTGAGGGCAGGAGCACGGAAGGTGTTCTCCAATGCTGCCGAGACAGAGCATGGTTGCTCCTATAGAAATGAGTGAGCCCTAATCTTTAGCCCTCCAAAAGTACACCTGCTTTGGATTCAGTGTGGTTGCTACTCATGTCCTCACAGCCTTTCTTCTTGCACTTAGGATGGAAAGTCTTACACTTGTTTTCTATTTCTCACTTTATTCCTTTCTCTTGTAGAATGATCCAGGGTCAGCATCTACAACATCATCGCTGAGAACTATGCCTGTCAAGTATGTTTTAAAACATTTTTTAATTAATAAACGTAAGCAGGCACAACAAAATCACAGTATGTTGAAGTATTTTCAGATTTTAATTTCTGGATATCTTCATGAAATGAGTTATCTTAAGTATTTTCAGACTATGGGATACAAAAATAACATTTACTTAAATATAATCAACACCTAAAGTTTAGGTAGTTTTAATAAGTTGTAATAAACAACATACTTACAAGAGGATTTACACATTAAAAAATTTTAATTTATTTTAAATGTTTTATTTACTTCTGAGAGAGAGAGAGACAGCGTGAGCAGGGGAGTGTCAGAGAGACACAGAGACACAGAATCTGAAGCCGGCTTCAGGCTCTGAGCTGGCTGTCAGCACAGAGCCTGACGTGGGGCTCGAACCCACGAACTGTGAGATCGTGACCTGAGCCGAAGTCGGATACTTAACCAACTGAGCCACCCAGGTGCCCCTAAAAAAATTTCTTAAACTAGAATACTCTGGTATGAACTTTTTCCAAGGATTCTACATCATAGATGCATATGTACAGACAATAATTAAGAGTGAATTCACAAATGTTTATCCATACTTTAAATTTCCATAGAGTTGATAAATATAAACCCCCCCCACCAATGACAAAATGTCTAAAAATAAGTGCACAGCTACAAACTGAGTGTGAAAGGGATATTATAAATAAAAAGCACTAGAAAATAAATACAAACGCATCTACTATAAACCCAACAATGGTTGTTTGCACCAGGCTGTAAATATATGAAAAACTGACCCCACAAAATTGTACTATTGTAGAACTGTTTTTAATAACTTTCCATCATTGACCATCCTTTTTTGTTGATAAGTAACTTTTACTATGATCCAGTGGAACTACGTATACTCATCTGAAGCTAGTAAATCTCGAATGGTGGCTGTGATTTACAAAAGAATACACCGAAGTGAATCCAAAAAAGTGCCACAGGTACCCACGGTCGGCGTCCCACACGTGTCCCCATGGTGTGAGGTTTCTTCAACAGCATATGGAGCAATATGTTGGGATCTTGGATTTGATGATGATCAGGCTTCCCTGTCAACAGAAACAACATCGTTTCGTTAGTATCATGCAGGGTCCCCTGGACAGGTACTAATGACATCTGTTGGAGGAAGCCTAAACAAGTGCCAAAACTCAAAGCAAACGGAATGAGAACAGAATGATGGAATGAGAAGTGTAACACTTTTTCTGAGTTGAATAAAATATAGGTTGTCTCTGGTTGTTTTAAACAATTTCTAACTGCAGACTTCGTAGGACCCAGATCACCAGCATGTGAATCCAGCTTCTGCCAGTTGCTTCACTGTCAAATCTGGGGCTCATTCTCTTTGAGCCTCAGTTTTTAGATCTTTAAAGGGGGATCATAACAAATTCTACTGCTGAGGGCTTCAGGGATGATTAGATGGATATAATGTCTAAACAGTACTCCACTGAGGACGTGACACGTGATCACTTCCCACATGTTCAATAAAGACTGGGGTGGGTGCAAGTACTTACCTTTTCCCAGAGAAACGTGCCTCTGACTTAGGAAGAAAATTCAGTCAAAGTAAGAGTGAACCAGCTGCCACTGAAGGCAGGTAGTCAACTGATTAGTTGTAAGAAAATGACACTGTGACTGTAAGTCACTTTCCTGCCGCCCCAAAGCTGAGTGTTTCCATCACTGTGGAACCCACGAGCCCCAAGAAACGAGAAACTGCAATACCGAGAAGAGTCTTTTAAAGATTCAGCTCTCGGGGCGCCTGGGTGGCTTAGTCGGTTAAGCGTCCGACTTTCGCTTAGGTCAGGATCTCGCAGTTCGTGGGTTCGAGCCCCGCGTCGGGCTCTGTGCTGACTGCCAGCTCAGAGCCTGGAGCCTGTTTCCGAGTCTGTGTCTCCCTCTCTCCCTGACCCTCCCCTGCTCACGCTGTCTCTCTCTCTCTCCTAGAAATAAATAAAAAAATATTAAAAAAAAAAAAAGACTCAGCTCTCCTATTTAAAGACGGAGAAAGATATATAAACATTTCAGTTTTTGAAGGGAAAGAAGGGCATTTGTTATTATCGGGGAAGACTGCAAAATACTGAAAGCAGGCACAAGGGTAATTGGGCCAGTGGAAAGTCTGATCAGTTTTGAACAGTACGCCAACAGAAAATCTCTGACCCAATATTATTATTAAATTATTAAAATATTATATAAGACATTAGAAGTAGATAACAACAAGAAGAAAAGCTCTGAAGGGATAAACAATACTTAACTTCAAAATCTTTTTTATTCCGTATGAGTAAGATTCAAAATAATAAATAACACTGAGTGGCAATAAGAGGAGCCTCCCCCCAACTCCAGGGCGTGGGGGGGGGGGGGTGTCGCTCATCTACACTCCTCTGTGTCCTCCTCCAAACCTTAGTATGCTCCATCTAAAGTTTATTTACTTGAACTATGCCCTCCTCCCCATGCCTCCTCAGGAAACCTCAAGTGCTGGGCGAGCCCTTTCCACAGAATGAGTGAAACACCCTGCGGAGAGTTTCCTATTGGAGACTGAGCCTTCACTATTTAGCATCTGTTTACTTGCATCTCACAGAGGAGGAACTGGCAAATTATTTTGCATTCCAACTCTCAGAAGCACATTTATAAGCAAAAAAAATTTCCCTTCTCTTGAGGAGAGACCCTGGATTGGCTAGGGGATGGTTCTATGCCTCTCAACAAGGTCTCTGAACGCTAATCCTCCAAACACAGCAACGGAATCCAGTACCCACTAGTCTAGGGACTTACTTGCTCCTCCTAAGCTTTATTCTAGGCATTCATCACAGAAAGAATATAATCAATTTTAAAAGTCACTGCAATTGGTCAAACTGGGTAATTTAGACAAAGTTGAAACTAACATATCTGACATTTTAAAATTGCATATGATCACATACATACATACATACATACATACATTTATGATTCCTCTAGAAAGTACCTACAATGAAACTAAGTTCTGCAATGTTAAAACAATCACATGCAAACCTATCATTAAGATCTGATTAAATGTCAGTGGGGTGGGGGGGCTCAGTAGGTTGAGCACCTGGCTCTTGATTTCAGCTCAGTTCAGTTCGTGCTTCTGGAGTTCGAGCCATGCTGCTCTGACAGCGTGGAGCCTACTTGGGATTCTCTCTCTCTACTCCCCCATAACTCTCAAAATAAATAAAATTTAAAAAAAATCTGATTAAATATAATCTCCAAAACAAGATAGGATGGATCACTGCTTTACAGAAATATTTCCAAGACTAGATTATGTGAACACTTCTTTAAATGATGAAAATTCAATTAAGCTAGCTATTTGACACCACACATATAATAATGAGGCCCCCCAGAGGTCCCCCACATTCTTACACATTCTTGAAAGTCAGAATAATTTGATCCATTCTTGCGTGTGTGTGTGTGTGTGTGTGTGTGTGTGTGTGTGCGCGCGCGCACGCGCATGCGTGCACATACACGTTCCGGACAGTGTGCACTTCCAGACATGATATTGCAGCCGTGTGGAAATCTCACCTCAATCTTTGAAGATGGGAAAATTGTAAATTTTTTAGACAGAAAAATGGCACATGAAAGAAAAAAAAGTACTTTTGTCAATGAGCTCTCTGTGTTAATCCTTCTGTTTTCTGAACTTTCCAATGGTCTAAGCAAAAACACCCAAAATAAAGAAAAAAAAAAAACCCGTGAAGGTGCCCCAGGTGGAGAGCTGTATAGTCAGCGCAGAGGAAGTATACGGCCCTGTGCTAATAACACAGTTTCTAATACATCCCAATGCTTAGAAACTGTGTGACCTACAAAAGATGGAAACTCCAAGCTCTCAAATGAAAATATTAACTCCACATGGTGACTTGTGGCTGAAAAAATACACATTATACAGTCAGTTTTATAGTGTAAAAGTAGAAAACAAAACCAAAACAAACAAAAACAACAACAAAACAAAAAGAAAACATGATGTAAGGAATCAGGTTTTACTTACACTTCCACCATGCTGCTCTAGCTTCTGTAATGCACTGGTGATTGGCTCCTTGAATTTCTTATCCCTTAGTCTCTTGGAAAGCTTTTAAAATAAGATTGAGAGAATGATTTGAAAAAGTAACACAGGCCTAAGTAAAACTTCGCTAAGGCGTATGCTAACTAGAAATATAATCATTGAGTCCTTACTGTATAGTTAAGTACACAAACACCACTTAATTTGTTTTAGATCCCAAGGCTTCTTTTAGAAAACATCTCATTGAAATTTATATATAATAGACATCACTATTATTTGTTAAAAGAAAACAAGTTCAGCATTATAGCCCCGGTGCCTCGCATAATACTTGGCACAAAACAAAAGGTCAGAGAGCAACAGATTTGTTAAAATGTTGGATTTCTGGATGGAACAATCAATCAGTAAGTCATTTTATATATTAGGGTGAAATTCCTGTGGTTAGTTAGGTATAACCTGCTGACCTAAAGGTTGTAAGCAAACAGGAAGAAGGAATCTCCTTCTCTCCTAAGGCTTGCCTGATATGGTTTAGGTCTATTCCCACAGTGCTTCTCTCCATCAAACACCTGGTGCTGGTGGGAACTCATCTCCCAACATTCCTAACCGCAGCACAGCAATCTTGATAGATTCACTACCAGCCCCACTTTCTATAGGCTTCACCAGGTGCTTCTGGGGTGTATATTCTCTCCGCAGAGTAAAACGTTAAACACACAGTTCTAGGATCTCTCCAGTGGATGGGTCCAAGAAAAAACAAAACAAAACAGGGAAACTATGAATGTAAAGCATGTCTCAGTTCCGAACTACATAGGATGCACACAGAGAAAGGCTAGTTGTGGGTTAATTCCAGCAAGGACTTTAATGTTTTTATTAGTGTGTATAGTAAAGGATTAACTTCATGTAGTGAAAGGATAGGCCCTTGTCCCTGGCTCCTGGATGGCAACCTCTAAGCCCTGTTCTGATCCTGCCAGATAAGAGCTTTTTGTTTACGTGGGGGCCTCAGGCCACATGATCTCAGCTCAGCTTCTGAAGAGGCTGGAGACGAAGGCCAAGCATGCAAGCAGCCAGTCATGCTTGCTTGACGGCACCCTGATAGGAAGCCTGGACACCACGGCTGGAAGAAGCGAGTACTGTCCACCCAGCTTCACTGAGAGGGAGGACAACGGGACCCGCCACATCTTGTGCGTCCTGGGCTCTGCTCTGTGCACCTCCTTCCTCTGCGGATTTTACTCGGTAGCCCTTCGCTGGGATGAACTGAAACCGTTTAACAGCTTTCTGAGTTTCATGAGTCCTTCTAACAACCCGAGGCGGTTTGGGGACCCCCTGAACTGTCCAGCAGCCCAGTGTGTATCTGTCTAAGGATTAAACTACACGTAACGGGAAAAGACCTCATCCTGAACACTACTTACAGACTCACTAAAAAACTTACAAGGAGAAACAAAGAAAAAGAAAATCATGACTGTGGCAATGTACCATTACACAGGAGGGTGGATGAGCTGCCCTTATAATCCACAGCTAGTCAACACGGGCATAATACCGCTGTACTGTTCATTCATTCTTGTCCCCTCCCCCGCTTGCACTTTCTCTCTCTCTCTCTCTCTGTCCCTCCCTCTCTCTCTCTCTCAAATCAATAAATATTTTTAAAAAATAAGAATTAGGTAGTTTTTTAGGAGTGCTGAATCAGTTAGTGACTAGCTGGAAGCCACAGATCACGACAAGATGCAGACAGTGCACAGACACATCCACATCCACTCTGTCATCTTTCCAGTACTCACACTTGTAAGCAGATGTTTCAGATGGGCATTTAGGGAGGGGCCAACGACGACACTTAGCTGCACGAGAGCACTCAGTCCTCTGGCAAACACGTCATCATCCAGGTGGGCCTGGGGGGTTTGGGGTCAGCGGTACAGGGAAGAGGAAAGACAAGTAAAAAGAAAGGGCGAGCAGGTGGAGAAAAAAGTAAGACTGAACATCAGAAGACAAGCCACTAAACCCCGAATCTCAAAAATATCCTTTAATGCTGGACTGTGTAGAAGCAAAACAAACACATTTCCGGCTTGACTGAAACATGAACTTGGCCATACTGCTCTGAGGTTTCTTACTTTCTCTGATTACTCAAAATGGCCCTTCTTACCTGGCCTGTATCTTCCACAGGTGTCTGCAGGTAAGTAATCACCTGTCCCTGAACAACCAGGGCCTAATTTGCATGCACATCAAAATCACAGGTAAAGGGCGAATTTGCATATAATTTGGAAGACAAAAAGAAATAAAATATTCTAAATGTACCACAGAAAGTCCAAAGGAATAGGGGGTACCAGAGCCGCCTTGAGCACCGGAACCAGTCTCGGAAGCAAAGGCACAGCTTTCTCTGGAGCTCCTGGGACCAAAAGCAATTGTCTAAAGCCCTCCTTTGACACAAAGGTGTACGGATGCTTCGTCTCCCTCAAACCCTGTCGAAGACAAAACAAACAAACAAAACAGATTTACTAAGCACCTGGTTATACTAACAACAAAATTGAATTCTTACTAGTCTAAATGAAAATCAAGTTTCATTATGGTTTTCCTATTCGTGATTTACAATTTCAATAATTACAATTTCAGTTAAACCCTGAAATTGCAGAACAAAGGACATGCGTGGGACAGGAAGAATTTCTACCCACAGGAAGGAAGAAAAAGATTTTAAAAATGAAAGGAACAGGAGGAAGTAAGAGGAAAGCAAGGAAAAATAAAAGAAATCTAAAAAAAGAAAAGAAAGGAAGGAAGAAAATAAAAGGAGGGAGGGAGAGAGACGAAAGGTAAATAAAAAAAGAAAAAGAAACCCTCACTTAGGATACTAAAAACATTGTGTATACTCCCAAATACCATCTGAAAGCACAGAAAATCAGTCTACACTGCTCTTTTATAACCACAACTTTATGAATGCGTAATTACTGGACCTCCTACCTTTACGGTGATTTCACAACTTGTTTAATGAGTTTCTAAAATATTGTTTTTCCTTCATATTTAAATATTTTATATTAAGATATTTAAAAAACATCTTTTCCTATGTCCAAAAACCACTGTTAAGATTTTAAATGTCATTCTTAACATTGAAATGTTAAATAAAAATATGAAAAAAAACCCGTATCATTTCTGTTTTTCACCCTCAATGCATTAGAAAGTATTAGATAGTACTTTTCTATGATTTAATCCATCACTTTGCGTCAAGATAATACATAAGACCATAATACAAAAAAAGCAATAGCAATACTCCCTCAGTTTGACTAATTATTATCTGTGAATAAATATAACTGGCTGCAAAGTCATGCCTAAAAAATTAAATTTTGAACCAATTCGTCCTTTAGACCAAACTATCTGCTTCCCAACAGTGACCAAACACTTCCCTTCCCAGACTGCCAAGCACGACCGCACCACTTCGGAACACAGCTTCTATCATCATTTCAGAGATGACAGATCAGGTCAAGAGGAGAAGTGGATTTCCATAGTGGTGGCTCTGTTAGTACTTCTCCATCATTAAATAAGTAGAGGGAAAGGCTAACAATCTACCCAATACAGAAATGAAGGCACTGATGTTTGGAAAACGATTACTTAAAGGACTGACTTTATGTAATCTCAACTAAACACAGAATCATTTTAGGGACTCCACAAATTAAAGCACTCCCCTCACCTTGTGATAAGCTGGAGCAATTTTTTTTTAATGTTTATTTTTGAGAGAGAGAGCACTAGTGTGCAGGTGCACAGGCTCACAGGGGAGGGGCAGAAGGGAAAGGGAAAATCACAAGCAGGCTCCTCATGGTCAGCCCAGACCCAGATGCGAGGCTTGATCTGATCTCACATACTGTGAGATCATGACCTGAGCTGAAATCAAGAGTGGGGTGCTTAACCAACGGAGCCACTGAGGCACCCCTGACTGGAGCTTGTTTTCAAAGGTGTCATTATACTTGTGTGATTCATCTAAAAAATGGTTTGCTACCATATAAAAAAGGCTTAAAAACTGTAAAGAACTAATGGAACATTGATACGTTTTTAAGTTTTTTATACCAAGTTTAAAAGACTTTGATCAAAACTGCATTTCAAAATAGGCTACCCATAAAAACATACTGTTATTAAACCAAAATGATTTTGTAAGTTGAGATACAAATTAAGAAAAACAAAGACCAACAAAAATGATCCTTAACTCTTACAAAAGACAGGTATCTATAATTTAAACATAAGACAACTGGTTAATTCATTTCCCAACTCGTGACTCTAACTAAGGGAATAAATTTCACAGAAGAGACCACTGACCCACTTCAAGCTAATACTCTACCAACCTCTTCCTGATACATTAAATAATATAAAGGAATCTATCAGAAATTTTCTTAAAAATCCTCTATAAAAGTGATCTCCCTGACATTCTACTTAAAATGTCCAGGTAGGCAAAAGCCCAGAGAACTTTCCAAAGGGACGTTTAGGTAGTTAGTAGCAGTTCCCTAAGAGACATATCACATTCACATTAACCACGACTGGCTGTACAGAAATAGATCAACCACCCATTGCAATCTAATGTAATTAAAGTTAAACCACTGGTGATATCTCCTGATATGACTCGTTCAATATGATTCCAAGTACTTTTTTGGAATTAAGTGTGAATATTTCATCCACTTATCTACAAGCCCCTGTGTAGACTAACTTGTTTATAAAGCTGATTAATCAGTTTCTAATAAACATATACTGACCATAATTAGTTCCTAAGGGAGTGTTGGTGGTTTAATGACTTTTGCTTGGCTCTTATTTCAAAAGTATAAAATAAGATTTACTGATGCATTGTGAAATAACATTTAATACGGTTTTAAAAGTGTTTATCCATAAACATTCAGGAGAAATTGAAATTACACTTACCTCAGCTAAAGTAATAAGGAGAGGATCAAATGGAAGATTTTCAGGAGGACATTCCCACTGCAATGTGTGTTTTACCGAACCATGGATCAATCTAAAATAATAAACACCCGTAAATGTAACATGGACAATGTAATTACATATTAAGCAGTAATTATCTAACACATTCATACTCTTTCTACAACATGATCATATTACAACTACTCTGTAACATGTAGGAATATCATGGCTGGCAATGTTATTATGGAGGCATCTTATACAGCAAAGTCTATTATCCTACAAACTCCTACCCTCTCAACAAAATTGTTTGGTGGCGAAACTAAACTCCACATGTGTTCAGCCTACAGTTTTAGAATTCAAGCATGCTGCTGTGAGTCTTAATACAAATGCTACACTTGACATGTTTCAGTCATAATTATAAGAAAATAGATAACCTACCAATGTGCAAACAAAGAAATATAATTAGAAACAGTAAGTTGTTTTATATGGAACATTATTTTTCAGATATAGATTCTTTAAACGTAACGGTCTGAATACAAGCCAGACTTCAGCTCTGTTAAACCACAGGAAACAGAGGCCAGGAGGTGAAACAGGCCACGCAGGTTACAAAATGGTAGCCCCTTGAGCTTGTCACCGCTGCTGCTGTGGCTTTTTTAATGTTTTTTCCTTACCAGCTCTTACTGAGGCATAACCAACATGTAATAAACTGCACATGGTTACGAAGTGTAACATGTGATACAGGTTTTCAAATGTAACTACATCAAGGGAATCATCATCATAATCATGACAGTGAAGTTACTCATCACCCTCAAATGTTTCTTCAACCTTCTGTAATGTTCTCAAGTTCTTGACACCTTCTTTAGCGTTTAGCAAGAGGTCTTGGTAACATTTTTACAATTTTAGCAACCACAATTGTTTAGAGTAGGGAGTGGGGTGTAAGAACCTGAAAATACTGCTTTGCTTCAGAATAAAATACAAAAATAATAACCATAAATAATGAGGAATCCCTCTTGAGCTCATTCCTCCAAATCTGCAGATACCATTAAAAACTACATTTCTTGAATTTTAGAAAACAACAGAAGTAATGTTGTGGTTAATCTTTCCACAATGAAAACAACATTTCCCATCATCTAAAACAGGCTAAAACTGGATATACTTAGAAGAAAGAAATGTTTCTTGGTAGTGAAATCTTAAAATGGTATCACTCTATCAGTAACTATATTGTTTTCTTTAAAACAGTTCTGATGTCTATCCCAAAAGGTGGCAAAAACTGTATTAAAATTGAGCAAAAACCACCGTATGTACTCATTAATAAATATAATTTCAATAAATATAATTTTTAAAATTTTTCAAATATTTCAAAAAATAATGAAACAATTCCATTAAATTGTAAGCTTTCAGTTTCAGACAATTTATCTGCAACTTACCCAAGCCTATGAATGCTTGGCTTATTTCAGAAACTGGTTCAATCCAGTTCTTACATTATAGATCTATTTGTAATTCTAGTTTGGAATTGAAATGATTTTCTTTGACTATGCCCCACGATCTAGACCAGTCCAACAGCCAAAGTGTAAATAAGTCACCTTTATTTCAAACTCCTGGCATATAAAATGTTCAGTACATTTAAACTAAATACTGTTATTGATTTTATTCAATTATTTTAAACAGCATGGTCAGTTATAACCTGTATTGATTTACCTGCAAGGAATACCTCCTTTAGAGTAAATAGCTGCAAATGCAGAAGGGGCTCGGGACTGTTCACCAAACTGAAATAGAAAATGACATGAATGTAATAAATATACTATCACCTCCACTTTGTGACACCTGATCAGTTTCAATCCTGCTGAGGGCAGAGGCAAATGGACATCCTGACTTCTGCCCATGACACTGGTACCAAGTACATCCCTCTACCTGGCAACACACCTGAGGAAAACAATCTGGACCCACAATCACAACAACACCCTATTTCTTTTTTACCCCTAACTTGTTTCAGAAGGCTTGATGGAAGCTGGAATCACATATATGATAAATATAATATGGATAGATACTATTAAATAGGAACATCATAATTAAATATAATAAAGATAATACATCTTTCTACCCCCTACGACTGTGACTTTCAAGGTGAGGGCTACATGGGGAAGAAGCATTGGGTACAGGGAAAACAGATTTGTCTTCAGTCTCCAGCACATCTCCTACTTATCCTCTGGTCAAATGCGGATGGTCTGGATGGTCAGAGACCCTGTAATTTCTCCAAACTGGTTTTATACTTCTACAAAAACCAAAGGCTTATGATAGGTGGGGGTTGTAGAGTTGAAGACAGAACAAGACTCTCATAAACATGCTCGAATGTGTTTGCTTAGATATATAATTTCACAACTTTCAGTTTGTCTACATATTATGTTTAGAATAAATTAACTCTGGGGAAGCCTGGGTTGCGCAGTTGGTTAAGCGGCCGACTTTGGCTCAGGTCATGATCTCATGGTTTATGGGTTCAAGCCCTACATGGGGCTCTCCACTCTCATCACTGAGCGCACTTAGGAAATTCTGTCCCCCTCTCTCTCTGCTCCTCTTCTGCTCTCTCTCTCTCAAAAATAAATAAACATTTAAAAAAGGTTAAAAACAAAAGAATAAATTAACTCTGTATCTATTCCCAAAGTCCATTTTAGAGATGATGAATCACAATGGTTAAATAGTACAGCATACATGATTTCAATACAGTTGCTCCTTAGAGAATTTAGGCACAGAAAGTTAATATTTTATCACAGACTATTTTGAACATAATCAAATAAAATATAGTTGTTTAAATTATAAAACATAAACTGACTAATCTTTTTCAAAGATGTAACTAGACAAAAATATTTTTAAATCACTTGCAGTAATTTAAAAATACATTTAAGGATGTAAGTTTAGAATTAGCTTTTTTCCCCTGGAAAAAACACATATGTTTGAAGTTAAAACACACAGATGAAATGTCATTGAGGTTTAAAACTATAATAGTAGCAAAAGTTATTTCAGATACAGGGGCAAGATGGCGGAGAAATAAGGAGCTCCATGGGGCGCCTAGGTGGCTCAGTTGGATAAACATTTGACTTCGGCTCAGGTCATGATCTCACGGTTCGTGGGTTCGAGTCCCAGGTCAAGCTCTGTGCTGACAACTAGCTCAGAGCCTGGAGCCTGTCTTCGGATTCTGTTTCTCCCTCTCTCTGACCCTCCCCTGCTCATGCTGTCTCTATCTCTGTCTCAAAAATAAATAAAAACATTTAAAAAATTTTAAAAAAGAAATAAGGATCTCCGTACTTCCTGCCTGGCTGCATCTCTCAAACAAAGAAGGGCTGAAGCCAAAGGACTCTGAACTGCAGGAGTCTGGGAGGAAAAGAGATGGAGTCCACTAAGAAGGCAGCCTCACAGGTGTGTGACTGCGAACTGCGGAAGATAAAAATGGGCTGAGACCCGGCGGAACGCAGGGGAGGGAGCCCCCTCTGCAGAGAGACAAAGGGAAGAGAAAGAGTGGCTGGGGAATCTTAGAACGGTCCCTGGAGAAGAGGAAAAAACAAAAAAATTTGGCCCGGGATGGAGACGGATCCTATCGTCACATCTCTAACCACAGGGCTTTAGGAGAGAGATCCTATCTCTAACTGCAGAGCTTTCTTTGGGCTGGGCATCCCGGTCTCAGAAATTCCCTCCGGGATAGATGGTATGCAACAGATCACAGTCGCAGTTGGCATCAGGAGGAACCAGTCCCCTACTTGATCCCCTGCTAGGAAGCGGCCCAGTTTGCAGGATTACATTTCGGGCAATGTCACTAATGCGCACAGAGTAAGATCCGGAAACGAGGCTGGGTGTGGGATATAGAACACAGGCCACTTTGGCTGCGCCCACAGCAAAGTGAGATTGGACCCAAAAGAGTGATTTGCAATGCCTGGTTTGAGAGGTGACTGGGGGGCCGCCATTTTTCTCCCCACAACCACCAAGGCGGGGCCTCAGGGAGTGGTCGGAGGGATCACAGTGGAGGTGAGACCTGCCTACACCAAACCATGCCCATCCGTGTTGGAGAGTTGCTTTATTACGGAAGCTGGATGGATGCTGGGGAAACAGACAGCCACTCTCCCAAGATCAGCACTGATGCACTGCTGTGATTAACTCTAGATCAATTCTTGCTATTCAGATATATTCTCCCTTATCTCATTCTTGTCTCTCCCCTCCTCTGGACTGGGTATTCTGGTTACAGGTTTGCTTAAACAGGTATATATAATCCATTCTCTTGATGCATGTTCTACACCTCCATCATTACCTTATTTTCTCTCTCTTTGAAATAATCAGACTGTATAGTTTCTCTGGGTAACAATTATCTTCATTTATTTTTTCTCCTCACCTCCTGCCATATTCTCCTTTTTCTCTGATTTAAGCCTTTTAGTCTCTCTGCCTAGTCAATGTTCAATTTCTCTTTCTCCCCACCCGTCATTTCTCTTTGTATATGCTCTTCCATCAGCACTGCCTCCATCCTGATCTCTATTTGTAACTGAGATTTCTGATTTTACGATTTTAGACTGTCCTCTGTCTTTTGTTGTTTTTGGTTTTGTTTTTTCCCTTTCGGTTTGCTTGTCTGTTTGACTTGTTTGTGTGTTTAAGTGCTTTTGTTCCCTGTTTGTTTGTCTGTTTTCCTTTCCAGAGCTACCTCAAGAAACAAGCAAAAGTACACATGGTAGAGAGTTCTAAATATCACTACGAGTAGGGCAATAAAATAACCAAAGTCACAACAAAAGAGACCAAGGGACACCATTAAAAGAACACTTTCTGAACAGACAGGCCCTGGGCAGTCTATGAACCTCCTTTAATACAGCAGTACTCACAGGAGCAGAGTGCATAACAAGCTTTTAAAACTTACAACAGACAGAAAGCTAGCCAAAATGATGAAACGGAAGAACTCTCCTCTAAAGTAATTCCAGGAAGATTTCCAAGTGACAGCTAAAGAATTGGTCAAAACAGATATAAGCAACATAACTGACCAAGAATTTAGAACAATAGTCATAAAATTAAACGTTGGGCTTGAGAAAGGCATGGAAGACACCAGAGACGCTATTGCTACAAAGACTGTGGACTTTAAAAACAGTTGTGATAAATTTAAAAATCCTATAAATGAGCTGTATAAAAAAATAGAGGCGGCCACTGCACTGATTGAAGAGGCAGAGAGGAGAATAGGTGAATTAGAAGGCACAATTATAGAAAAAGAGAAAGCCAAGGAAAAGAGAGATAAATTGATCCAGGAGCACAAAAGGAGAATTCGAGAACTGAGTGATGAAATCAAACAGCACAATATCCCTATCATAGGGATTCCAGAATAATAAGGGAGAGAGAAAGGGAATGAAGGAGTATTTGAACAAATTATAGCCGAGAACATCCCCAATCTGGGGAAGGAAACAGACATTGAAATCCAAGAGGCACAGAGAACTCCCCTCAGATGTAACTTGAATCGACCTTCTGCACGACATATCATAGTGAAACTGACAAAATATAAGGATAAAGAGAGAATTCTGAAGGAAGAATTAGGGAGAAAAGGGCCCTAACATACAAAGGGAGACATACGAGAGTGGTCGCAGACCTATCTAATGAAACTTGGCAGGTCAGAAAGGAATGCCAGGAAATCTTCAATGTGATGAACGGAAAAAATATGCAGCCAAGAATCCTTTCTCCAGCAAGCCTGTCATTCAGAATAGAAGGAGAGATACAGGTCTTCCCAAACAAACAGAAATTGAAGGAATTCATCACCACTAAACCCATCCTACAAGAAATCCTGAGGGGGACTCTATGAGAGAAATGTTGCAAGGAACACAAGGTACCAGAGACACCACCACAAGCATGAATCCTACCGAGAACACAATGACTATAAACCCATATTTTTCAATAATAACACTGAATGTAAGTGGACTAAATGCTCTAATCAAAAGACATAGGGTATCAGAATGGATTAAAAAAACCAAGATCTATCTATTTGTTGTCTACAAGAGACTCATTTTAGACCTGAGGACACCTTCAGATTGAAAGTGAAGGGATGGGAAAATGGGAAAACGTCTATCATGCTACTGAAAGTCAAAAGAAAGCTGGAGTAGCCATACTTATATCGGACAAACTGGACTTTAAAGTTAAGGCAGTAACAAGAGATGAAGAAGGGCATTATATAATAATTACAGGGTCTATCCATTAGGAAGAGCTAACGGTTATAAATGTCTATGCACCGAATTCGAAAGCACCCAAATACATAAAACAATTAATCACAAACAGAAACAATCTTATTGGTAAGAATGTGCTAATTGCAGGGGACTTTAATACTCCACTTACAGCAATGATACCACCTCACACCAGTCAGAGTGGCTAAAATGAACAAATCAGGAGACTATAGATGCTGGTGAGGATGTTGAGAAACGGGCACCCTCCTACACTGTTGGTGGGAATGTAAACTGGTACAGCCCCTCTGGAAAACAGTGTGGAGGTTCCTCAATAAATTAACAATAGAACTCCCCTATGACCCAGCAATAGCACTGCTAGGAATTTATCCAAGGGATACAGGAGTGCTGATGCATAGGGGGCACATGTACCCCAATGTTCATAGCACCATTTTCAACAATAGCCAAATCATGTTAAGAGCCTAAATGTCCATCAACTGATGAATGGATCAAGAAGATGTGGTTAATCTATACCATGGAATACTACATGGCAATGAGAAAGAATGAAATCTGGCCATTTGTAGCAACATGGATGGAACTCGAGGGTGTTATGCTAAGTGAAATAAGTCAGGCAGAGAAGGACAGATACCATATGTTTTCTCTCATATGTGGAACAGGAGAAACATAACAGAGGACATGGGGGAGGGTAAGGGAAAAAACAGTTAAGGAGAAGGAGGGAGGCAAACCATAAGAGACTTTTAAATACTGAGAACAAACTGAGGATTGATGGGGATGGGGGAGAGGGGAAAAGGGGTGCTGGGCAGGAAGGAGGGCACTCGTTGGGATGAGCACTGGGTGTTACATGGAAACTAACTTGACAATAAACTATAAAAGAAAAAAGTAAAATAAAAATAAAATTAAAATAAAAAGTTATTTCATTGTTTTCTAAAAAACTATAATAGGAGATTCATTTACAAAGTTCAATCCATATTCTGCATAATAATTCAGAGAAATAGTAATGTTTCATTCATTTAATTATAATTCCTAAGAAAAATATTTTAATTTTTTTTACATTTTACTTATTTCTGAGAGAGAGAGAGAGAGAAAGGGAGATACAGAATCCGAAGCAGGCTCCAGGCTCTGAGCTGTCAGCACAGAGCCCGACACGGGGCTTGAACCCACGAACCGTGAGATCATGACCTGAGCTGGCATCAGCCACTTAACCAACTGAGGCACCCAGGCACCCCAAGAAAAATATGTTTTAAAAACTGTTTTCAAGTAGTTGATATCAGATAAGGAAACTTGAAAAAGTGTTTCTTGAAGTGGGGTGAAAAATTAAGACAAATTAGGTTACAAACACTTTTAGTTCTACCAGCTATTAGTCTCTGATTTTACTTTTTGGACCTACAGATCATGTAAAATAATCCCTAAATTTCCAAGGGATCATGTAAAATAATCCCTAAACTTCCAAGGGATTTGGAACCACCACCAAGACAAAATTTCTGATTGAAATTCTAAGCAATTCTTTTCCTTTTGGTTTTAACTCATTTTAGAGATAATCACAGCTTTATCTTCCAAGTACCACATTATCAATTTTTTTTTCTACCAATGAGTTCATTTTATAAGTCTTTACCAAATTTTACCAAAATTCCATTACCATGAAAAGAAACGATAGTCCCTTCAGTTTTTAACAGTAGCATCACACAGTATATTTCAACTATGAAATAATCAACATTATTAAATATATTTTATTATGCTGAGTTTTAAAACATGTAATTTTTGATTCTACTGAAATACTCAAAATTTACACACATTAAAGTGCATACGTTGTAGGTATATAAACCAGTGAATTCTCCAAAACAGGTAACAACGCTGAGGTGTGAAACCCTGAGTGTTATCAGCACCCTAGGGACCTCTGCCATGCCTCTTCCTAATCCCTGACTACTCTTTTCCCCAATGGTGACCTCTCCCCTGACTTCTAACTGACTTAGACTAGGTTGGTAGTTTTTACAGATCTTCGACATGGTCTTGTCTAATGTGGCCAAATCATTATTTCCCAAAAGTTTCCTTAATTTGTAATAAAATTTAAGATTAGGGCCACTAAATATTACTACTTTAAAAAGTTCTTTCTTCAAAGAGAGGAAGAGGACAGAAGGGTCACCATGAATTCTCTCAATTAAACATGGGAAAAAGAAGCAAGAGCAAGGAGAGTGGAGGGCATTCTTTGGGAATTCCACTTCGTTGACAATGTGCAGTTCACAGAGAGAAGCAAAGAAACACATATGTTTACACAATTTTTCGCTTGGAAAGTCAGAAAATCTCCTGCCCTTGACCAGCTCATTGTATCCTTTGCTGTGTTTTACCCGCCATCAGAGTCAGCGTCTCAGCCATTCTCATAGTCCTCTTTAAAGTCTGCGATCAGGATCATCGTACCCTATGCAAGATTGGGCCAGACGCTGCCTGGTGTTATAGCGCAGGTGTACTCACTTTCTGGATAATTCAGTGACCTACACACTTAACAATTATTCTCTTTCATGTGCATAAATCTCCTATTTGTGAACTCTGGTTAAACTGCTGTCGGAAGTCAAAAGGATTTTTGGGGGAGCAAATTTATAAATTATTGCAAAATAGAGACGTTTATGCAACTATGGAAGCATGGGATTCTTCCCACGTCAACTGAACACAAGTTTATTCACTGATATGAGGAAGTAGCAGAACTAAAGAAAATAAAAAATAAAGCTGATATGGAATTCACTTTACACTCTACAATGCTCCTCCGTGAATGGGACGGGGAAACACAAGTGGTTATTCCCTACCTGACACCTTCTCTTTTCCACACTCACAACAACATCATGTCCATTCTTCAGCTGATTACCATGTGTCCTTCATCACTAGCCTCAATGTAACAAAACAAAACAAAAAAATTGCCTACAAGGCATTCCTGACTCTCTCTTACCTACCGGGTTAATTGTCTTAGGGTTAAGTTTATCACTTGGTCGAGGATGAAGTTTTCTTGCGGATTCTGGTGAACCGGTTGAGGATGAGGATTTGCTTTGTTGAGCCGGAGTCCTATGTTTTATTTGTATGCTGGGGGATGTCCGTGGATCACAGTTACCTGGAAGGAAAAAGATCAACAACAAAACAGGTGAAAGACATAAAGCTCACTATTCTCCATCTGTATAACTGAATGTGTCACTCACCCGATTCACCCCTGCATTTATAAAGCAATGTTCTGTACCTGCCCCTCTGTTCCTCAGCTGAACGCCTCCGTGGCTCTCTGATTTCTGCATTGCTTCCCCTTCACGCCTGAGGTCAAATGCAATTTGACTTCAGAATTTGGGGAATGAGAGATTCATTAACAACATAAAGACCATAACAAAGCAGAGTAGATAATATAGTAAAAGACACACACACACAAAAAGGTATGGCCTGGAGCAAAATACCCCAAAGACCAATGAGAAAAGACAAAATTACATCAACTTCAATATCAATAACAGCAAATGAAAAACAATCTGTAAGAAAATAAGATAAATAAAATAAACATTCCCCCCACCCCATTCAAACTGTCAAAATATGCCTTCAGAATCTCAACAGAATCTCAAACCGCTGGCTATATTCAGAAAACATGGACTGGATTTCTGAAAGGAGTAAGTGGTTGGCACATCTTCTCTGGTCTCTATTTCCAAAGGTCCAAATGCTAACATCTGTATATCAAATCCTACTTTTTAAGCTATAATGACCTTTCCTACTCAATGTACCCAAGTTCCTTAACCTGAACATAACCGAAACTAAGGTTATCACACTCAAGTTACAGACCTCTTGTTAATTCTAGGTACCACCAATTTTCTGGTCCCTCAGGCTAAAAGGCTTAAGATCACTGCTATCCTCTTTTCCTTCACTTCTTACATATGTGATCAATGTGGTGTGAAGAGACGGAAGCCGCTTTAGGCTCAGATCTTAGTCTGCATCCTCATCTCTACCAATTACCAGGTTTCTTTTTTTTTAAATTAATTTATTTTTTTATTTATTTCTAGGAGAGAGAGAGAGAGACAGCGTGAGCAGGGGAGCGTCAGAGAGAGAGGGAGATACAGACTCTGAAATAGGCTCCACGCTCTGAGCTGGCAGTCAGCACAGAGCCCGACGCGGGGCTCGAACCCAAGAACCGCGAGATCATGACCTCAGCGAAAGTCGGACGCTTAACCGACTAAGCCACCCAGGCGCCCCTCAGGTTTCTGAATTTAGGTAGATTATTCAATCTCCTCAAGCCTGGATTTCCAGACCTATCAAAAGGGGAGGATAATACAAGCCTATAAACGCTGTTACTGAGGAGTAAAGAAGGCATTATATCAAGCTGCTCAACCAGCCAGCGATTGGTCACTTCTTCCACACTTTCCTCTTTTCTGATACTGGGAGGACTCTAATTCCCAGGATGATTTTCTGCCTAATCAAACAGATTATTTGTAAACTCCTATCTCTACCAAGGAATCCTCCACCACACACACCCAGATTCATATACCCAACTGCCTGCTAGTATTTCTAAGTGTGGCTCCAATCCCAAATTCCATGTGGCCTTTCCTGATCTCTGTTTCTCAAATGTGTATGTCCATGGCACTCTTGATTTCTGCACTATGTCCTTCTTATTTCTACTTGATTACTCCACTCCCTCACTGCCTAGCATTCTAGTAATTGTTTCACTAGAGCATTTCTCACTCAAAGCCTTTAAAATTAATATTAAATATATAACTACCCTCAGGTGCCTGGGTGGTTCAGTCAATTAAGTGTTGGACTCCTGATTTTGGCTCAGGTCATAATTTCATGGTTCTTGGGTTCAAGCACCACATCAGACTGCTCGCTCAGAGCCTGCTTAGGATTCTCTCTCTCCTTCTCCCTCTCTGTCCCTCCCCCTTCCACACACACGTGTGTATGTATGCTCTCTCTCAAAGTTTAAAATATGTGTGTATATACATATATATACATATACACACACACAAACTACTCCTCAACTACACTGTAAGTTTTGTCCACTGTGGACAAAACTCCACGTTAAATCAGCCCCAAGATATTTCAAACATGATGTGACCACATCCAAGTGCCTTGTAAAGATAAATTAAATGTGAGATCATTTCATAAACAGAACAATTTTCAATTTCAATTTTCTTGATTGAATACATTCACCTAATTTCCTCATCTTATTACCAGCAGATGACTTCCTTCAAAAGATCACACTTTACATTCATTCCTAAGGCATTTTCCAGAACTATGGTAATTAACAGCTCATTAATTTTGTCAGACACTATTCTAAAGTAAGGTAAGGCAGGCTTTAAATATTTCGACCTCACACTGCACTTCAGTGAATATTCAACAAGTACTTACTATCATACCAGGTCTCTGTTTTGAGACTCTCCTAATGGGAACTGTCTGATCTAAGTTTCTGTATGTATGCATGCATATATGTATGTATCAATCAGTCTATGTCTATTTTGTCAACTCTGTGATTGGGGATAATTACAGAAACTACTCTTAATGTTGATGAAGACTAATAAATTAATATTTCTTTTGATCATACACTGTAATAGCTGTCTTAGCTGAAAAAGAGGCATCACAAAGGTACCACCCACTAACATACAAAGAGCAGAGTTGGACACATCGAATCACAATGCAGTTTTCAACACTACCTGCCAAATCTATAGAGGTTTTTTTTGGAACGACTAAATTTCTATCTTCGTTTATGTGAAAAAGTTGTTCCTGAATGGTACCAGTAAGAAGGTGCTGCATTATATTTTGAAGGAGTTCAAAGAGCCACTGAAACTCTTCATTTTGACAACCTTTTAAACATGGCAGAAAATTGAGCTTCCAAAGGCTTTACACATAAAGGGCAGTTTTCATGTGTCATATACTTATGTAATTTTCAGCAGTAATTTCAAAACTCACACGATGCAAACATTTCTACATTCACTTTCAAAACACCCTATATAAGAGACTTTCCAAAACAATTATTTTTCACTTATTATTAAAAGTATCCACCTATACCTTACAAATTAAGTCTGCTCAATTTTTAAAACTGATATCCCTCTGGGAGCATACCACTGACAAGAAAACTGGAACAAGAGTTGTTTGTAAAAGAAAAGGGCTTAATTCATCTTACGCTCAACAACTCTTTTGAGTTCTTTTTCATTAAATAACATGTGGAGGGGGGTGTAAAGGGGTAATATTGGTGGAAGGAAGTGAAAGGTAAGGGCTATTTTGTGCTACAAATATTACTGCAGTCACTTCTCATTCTTTTGCAAAACAATATAAAGATTCTAAATAGACACTAGAATCCACTTGACCCAAACAGCTAAACTATGTTATAATACCAAAGAGCAAGAAAATCAAGCAGGGCCCCACAGCGGAAGCCTCATTTTCCCTTGGGTTTCCTTAGGTGCCGCGGCTCACCTGAAAGGGGCTATAGGCATCTGCGTCAATGCTGGCTAAGTGTACTGTTTTCATGGTTTTGGACCGCTCACATGGCCTACTTCCTTCCCTATATGCACTTTCTTCCTGGACCACGCTTTGAGACCACTGCCCTAAACGGCTCACTAAATTCTCGGCGGACAGAGGCCCACGTTTTTTCCTACTCTCGCATCCGTCGTTCAGAACGTTCCAAAAGTGCGATAGGCACCCCACTAAAGATGCCATGATCCGTCTTCAAACTCCAGAGTGCAGCAACAGAGCCCAACATCCACCTATCTCAATCCCTTTTTACCATAAATCCAAAGGGCCAATATTAAGGGTCTTAAAATTTGCTTTCCGAAAGAAAGAAAGAAAAAGAGAAGAGAAAAATAGCATACCATAGCCAGAATAGCACGGAGGGACCATAGGGTTTGGGGTCTTTTACTAAATGGAATGGGAATAGTAAATTTTGATCTGATATATGTCATGTAAAAGTCACAAAGCACTCTTCATCAAGAGCTCAGAGAATTAAATTAAATTCATATATCTTATCCCCATTCCAGTAGGTAATATAACCTCAGTAGTGAAATAAAGTCCATGAACAGATTTCTAATTAAATCCTTCATTGTATGAAAATAAAAATCATAGAAATAATACAACTTATTATATGATTTGTCATCAAAAATGCTCTAGTAAAGCTTATATACACTTGCATGACTTAATAAATCTTTACCCCAAAGTAAACAACTTATAGAATTAAAACTCCTCTGTGAAAAAAGTACAGTAATTTATTGTATCATGTAATACCCACATAAGCTGAATAAAAATTACCTTTAAATATTAAAAAAAAAATTGCTTTCTGTTTTCCTACCCTCTTCCTCTCTAACCCTCTTCCTCTCCAAATACTTAAGACCAGTTCAGGGACAGGGTGGTGTTAAAGTTAGAAAATCAGGACGTGTAGGAAAAAAAAATCAAGAAAAACAGAGTTGTGTTGTGTTGTGTTGTGTTGTTTTAAGGAGGCGGGGGTGGGGGAGGGTGGGGAGGGGGGAGCGGGGCAAGAAGGCCGGGTTTCCGTTTCGACCAAGGAGTGCTACTCAGCCAAAGTCGGATCCCAGGAAAGGTGCGCTCTCGGCGCGCTGCAGCTCCAAGGTCCTTAGCAACGGAGTCCGGCGGCCCTAGCAACAGGCCAGCCCGGAAGCCTGCAGCCCAGACAGCGCGGGCGGCACGGCGCGATCCCCGCGCCGCAGGCCCGCGGCTCCCGGTACCCGATCCTACCGCGCCTCGGTCCCGCGGCGATGCGCACGGCGGCCGCCACGCCGCCGGGGACTTCCGCCCTGCGCCCGCTCGGCCAGCCAGCCTTCTCCCGTCACCGGCCCCGGGGTTTGCGGACAACGAGGCTTCGCGCGGTCCCCGGATCTGGCAGCGCCGCGCAGTGACGTCACACGCACGCCGAGTCCTCCAAGCCTTTACAGGAAGGCTGCAGAGGCGCCTGGCGGTGCTGGGTGGTCGTGGCAAGGAGGCGCTGTGTGACGGCGAAGGGGCACCCGGTGGAGGGTCTCTGAGGACTGCAGAGAGGTCCAGGGAGGGGAGGAGAGCACAGAGTCCCGGTTCCCTGCACCACAATCTATCTCTCCCTAGTGCCTGTACTTACCACTTACCACGTTTCTTGAACACTAATAATATTTTCTGCACCTGCCCTAGAGCCTGAGAGCTAAGGATCCTGAACTCCAGCCGCAGGGTCTTCAGGGGAGAGAGCCAAAGACATCTATCGGCCTGCCCAGCTGTGGAATTTCTTTTCCTGCCGTAACTTCTTGATTCACATGCGATTGCGTTCAACTACATGATACATCCATGTTTTAATACAGTGCGTGTGCTTTTAAACTTCATAGTATTTTAATAAAACCGATGCTGCAGGAAGATACATGCCCCCCTGTGATCCTACCAAAAGCAATTTGGATTGTCATAGTAAAAAGCCCTTCAAACGTGTCCACTGCATTCCTTTCTAGCGTCTTCTCCCGTTTTCATCCACAGCCTTAACTTTTTGCTCGGGTAATAGCTAATTATACGGTCGTCATTGTCTGAGCCCTCCAGGCAGTATAATCCTTACCTATCTTTGTAGCTCTATTCTCGCTTCCCGAGCTACTGCTGTGGAAGGTTCTTCCACAGGATGTGACTTCCTTTATGACGGTGATTATGCCTTTTCCCTTCATTTCTCTTCCTTCTAGCACGATGTTGCAGGGACTCAGAAAATACCCTTTGAATAAATGAAACAATCTAACTCCTCCAATGTACTGTGAAATTTGCACACAAGTCTAAACTTTTAAAATTCATTATGTATACCTATCTTTCCCATGTGACTGAAACGGTCTCCATCCCTTTTCTGTTTCCAATTAACATAATGCGTGCTTGAGAGTAGTGGTTTTTGCCTTTTTAAAAAAAAATCATTTTGAGAGAAAGAGAGAGCAGGCAAGGGACCAGCTGATAGAAAATCTGAAGCAGGCCCCACTCGAGGCTCTGTCTCACAACTGTGAGATCATGACCTGAGCCAAAAATAAGAGCCAGAGGATTAACCAACTGAGTCACTTAGGTGCCCCTTAAGTAGTGTTTTTTAAGAAAGAGCGAACGAAAGAAAGAAAGAAAGAAAGAAAGAAAGAAAGAAAGAAAGAAAGAAAGAGGAAAGAAAGAAAAATATCCTCCTTCTTAGCTACGTTCACCTTACGAGCTCATAACTCTCTTCTGCAGATTCTCCATGCCTTATAATATCTTCTTGCCCTCTCCCTCCCACGTAGCATCCCCACTGATAGGCTTAGCAGCACCTAGTTTGTGCACTTTTAGTCCCTCTGTCTGGAGTGAAGAGTAATTTTCGTATTCAGTATTGCAGAGAAGTGAAGTGTACATGTTCTGAAGTTAAACCGTCCACGCTAGAAACCCAACTCCATCACTTACAAGCTACAAGACCTTGTGCAAAGTCATTTAACCCCCGTAAGCCTTAATTTTCTCATCATAATAAGGTTCATGTAAGACTTAGTAAGCAAGAGCACAAGTGAAGTTCCTAACACACAGGAAACACTTGATAAGTATTCGCCAGTGCAGTTGTTGAGGTGAAAGCCAGTTGAAGTTTACATAGACAACACTGTGTTGCAGAACTCTCAAGCTGTGTCTTGGTGTTAGTATAAGACCATGAAGAATGACACGGATTTTTCCAATTTTTTAAAATAACAAGAATTGCTTGGGTGAGCCTTTCCTAATCATAATTAAATCAACCTCTCGTAAATTTGTATCTTCGTTTTAGAAAATTAAGACACAGGTTCACTAGCATTGTGACTTTGTCTGAATATCGTGCAATAAATGGTGGATACTTTCTTGAATACACTACTTTGAGAAGCCTGTGAGACATCCCAGTGAATGTGACCAGAAGACAGTTGGATATAACCATCCAGTACAGAAAAGCAAGGATTATGGGCTTTATAGTAATCAGCATATAAACAGTAACTGAGGCCATAGGGAGTATATAGACAGTAACAAGGTACTTCAGAGAGAGCATGCTGTGTGAGAGAGACAGAACGCCAATGGCTGACTTCTGTCTCTGAATCCTCTTCTGGTTTCAAGGTTTAATTCTCTATTTGGAGAGAGTACAGAGGGAGGGAATGGGTGACCTAATGACTAGCAATATGGCAAATTATTCTAAAAAGGAAGTGAGTACCATGTATCTCCCCTATTCCCCCACTGATGTACTCTCCACCATTTTCCACTTACTGTATACTTTGGGAAATGGATCACCGTGGACTGGCATCAACAAGGCTTCTAGGCCCTCCGGATTACACTTGGGCTTGGCCAATGTGGTAACTTGACAATAAATTGTAGAATTTGGGGAGAGTGAAATCAGAAGATTGCATTCTTCTGCTCCATCTCTAAGAGTTTCCCTGAAACTGGATACATCCTTCAATGGAAGTCGCAGCTGCTTTCTAAATGGCCAACTTCAGGACTACAGGTATAAAATCTCAGGTGCTTCCTGCCCTTGATTATGTACTGTCTGTGCAGCTACCTTATTCTTTAAAAAATATCCCTTTCTAAACAAAACCTTGCCAAATCATCTTATGTTTAATATATCACTGCATGGTATATAACTTTGTGAAGTAGATAAATCTAATCAAAACTGAAAACTCAGAATAATTTTCTCATCGTTTTGATTTGTATTTCACTTAGAAGCGCATCTCAGCCATATTCATTTAGTCACCAAGCATTTTAAAGAAAATATCAGAAGTATTGTTGGCTGGAGCTTAATTACTTTTTGTAATCTGTTCCTTTTTGTACAAATTGCAGACCAACTTATCATTCCCGATTATCAGGAAATGAGATATAAGTCATTTTTTTAATGTAATTTCTACTACACACTGTCAGGGGATGTTAGACATCGTCATTGTATAATCATTGCAGTACCCATATGGTAAAATTAATTTTAACTGTAGTTTTTTTTTTTTCCATATGGAAAATATTAAGCAATGATAGCAGCTACTCAGTTGAAATGGAAGGTCAACATGAATGAGGTTGTATGTAGGTCAGCATTGTACAATAGAAATACAATGTGAGTCACATATGAAATTTTAAATTTCCTAGCAGGCAGGTTTAAAAGGTAAAAAAAAAAAAAAGTGAAATTCAGTTAATTGCTCTACTTTATATATTACATTTTATGTAATAATTTATATTTATGATTTTATATTTTATTCATTTTATATTATATTTTATGTAATAGGTTAGATTTATATCAATGAATATTTTGTTTCTATAAAAATGGACAAATACGTCCAAACTGTTATCAATGTGCAATAATTAAAAAAATATTAATGTGACATTTTACATTCTTGTATCATAGTACATCTTCCAAATCAGGTACGTATATTACATTTACAGTGTATCTCAATTCAAACTAGCCACATTTCCTCAGTAACTACAGGTAGCTAGTGGTGATCATATTAGAGAATGCCATGAGAGAGCTGTGGCCTCACTTAGTGGTACAAACATAGAACCAAGGAAATACGTGGATTGTATCAAATGGTCACAAAGTGCATGTGGTATGTAGAACATACTATTAGATGTTCGAAGATCAATGTAAAGAGAAAACTGATGATAAACCCCAGTAGAACCAGTGCAATTAACAACTTCCTTTAAGATTCCGAGTTGAGTTTAATTTCTTTTACAAATTCCCTTTTTGTCAGTGGAAGAGACTTAATCTTGTTCTCCTTGGAAATGTGTTTGGAGAGGGAGAGATGAAGCTTGGAGAGATCAGGCCTCTGGTCCCCTGTTGTCATCTGCCTGTGTTGCCATCTGCAGAGAAGTACTCTGACTTTTCTATTCCTCCATCGTATATCTTCTATCCATGTAGATTGCTTATGCATCTCTCTCATTCCCCGTTCTCATTCGTAGTTAATTCCACTCTTCTCTTAAATGCCCAGGAAATATTCTATTCTTCCTATCTTATTTTTTTTAATGTTTATTCAGTTTTGGTGAACAGAGGGCATGAGCTGGAAAGGGGCAGAGAGAGAGAGGGGAGACACAGACTCCAAAGCAGGCTCCAGGCTCTGAGCTGTCGGTGCAGAGCCTGATGCAGGGCTTGGCTTGAACTCACGAATCATGAGATCATGACTTGAGCTGAAGTCAGACGCTTAACCTACTAAGCCACTCAGACGCCCCAATTTTTCTTAAGTGAGAGATACTCATGTGTTAGTTTCCACACTTTGGAGATCATAGAAACCAGCCAGACTGTCTTTGAGTCCTTTGCCTAGACACACCATCTGCCAATTTCCTCTGATCCTGTGCCCTGTTAGATTCAGGACTCCCTAGAAGGTACTGGGACATTAGTTCTGAGACATTGCCCTTGGGGATAGGATGAAAAGTGGAGAAGGCAGGGCACACAGTGTCTTCATACTCAGCTCTAGACCTTGACTCTGAATAATAGGCAATTCTTCCAACTCTTCCAAATAATGACTGGTCCTTGGACTTGGCTCTTGAAACTTCCAAGTCAAGAATCTGATTCTTGTTATCAGTACTTTTATGATGATATCCACCTCTCTGAGGCACTACATAGAAAATACCCCGGTAGTCTGCATGGAGGAGGTGCCATGAGGTAGCCAGAAATACTATTTTTATAGAAACGATTATATTCATTTATAACTTATTTTGGAATATCTTGTAGAATTTGTTTTTTTCTGAGACCTCCATCAGAATAATACACTATTTAAAGAGTGTTCCATCACACTTAGTTCAACTATAGCCTATTAAATTGAGGTTTAGGGGCAGATAAGGAAGAAATGGGCTTCTCACACATCTATCAGAAGTTAAATCTTGTTCTGCTGCTCTTGGGTTAATGAGTCCTCCTTCAGAAAGTAATTGACAACAAGGCTCAGAGAAATGGAAAAGCCCTGACTTTGTCTCCCTGTAAATGCTGACAGGTGTCCATGGTGATGATGTCAGGTTATAATGGAAAACCTGTTCACATGACTTCATCTGTATAACATCAACAGTTAAGAGTACTTGGTGCAGTCTTTTGCTGATGCAATTATTTTGTTTCTTTGTTATGTTTCTTTTTTTTCAAATGAATTAATTTTTGATCCATGGCTTATGGAAGGAACTGTATGTCCTGGTTCTCATAGAGTGGTTCTCATATCATCACCATCATAACCACCACCACCACCATCATCATCTGGGAACTTGTTAGATACAGAACCTTAGGTCCAACTGTAGGCTTCCAGAATCAGACTCTGCATTTTACCAAGGTTCCCCAGATGAGGAAATGTACTTTACAGCTTAAAAAGTACTGGGTTAGCATGTGTGAGGGAGAAGCAGAAACTACCTCTTGATAGTGAAGAGTTTTCCTGTTAAATTATTGTAAAAACCATAATAACAGAATGAGGGAGAATGTGATTCTCCATTGAGTTACTATGCAAAATATTTTTATAGGGATTTAGCCAACGGTTACACTGAAAGAATGCTTTATGAACATGAGGGTCATTAAGAGTTGAATTTTATCTCCCTTAAGTTTATGTGTTGAATCAATAAGGGATCAATAGTATGCAGCTATTGATCTGACAAATGCCCTTTTCTCCATACTTGTCCATAAGGCCCACCAGAAATAGTTTGCTTTCATTTGGCAAGTCGAGCAATATACCTTCACTGTCCTACATCAGGGTATAATTCAATCTGCAAGGATCATGATCACAGATCAAGGACGTTTCCCTCCCTTAAGATATCATACTGGTCTATTACACTGATAATCAATATACTGATTGGACCTAGTGAACAAAAAGTAGCAACTACTCTAGACTTATTGCTAAGTCATTTGCCTCTACCTCTGAAATTTCCAGAAGTCCAGTAAAGTAGATCATGTCAAGATATATTGTTGCATCTGACCCTTCCTATAACCAAAAAAGAGGCACAATGCCTACTGGGATTCTGTGGAACCAAATTTATCATCTGGGTGTGTTACTCTGGCTCATTCACTGGGTTTCCTGAAAAGCTGCTAGGTTTGAGTGGGACCCAGAACAAGAGAAGTCTCTGCAACAGGTCCAGGCTGCCGTGTAAGCTGTCCCACTACTTGGGCCGTATTATCCAGCAGATCCAATGTTGCTCGAGTGTCAGTAGCAAATAGAGAGGCTACATAGAACCTCTGATATAATCATTGTATTGAGGTGGGTGAGAAGCAGGTTTTAAAGCTGCTCCCAAATTCTCCCATATCCTTCCTTGTCCCTGCTGCACACTTTACCTAATGTGATAGGACATTTTATGCATCAAGTTGCCTGGGCCACAATTCCTGAATATGCAGTTACACAGTATTCTGGATGTTTCAGTAAGGGTGTTTTGAATGAGATTAACATTCATTGGTGGACTTCGGATAAAGCAGATTGCTTTCTGTGATGTGGGTGGGCTTTGTCTGATCAGTTGATGGCCCAAGTAAAATAAATGAACCATCTTCTCCAAGCAAAAGGAAATTCTGCAGTAGACAGGCTTCAAACTGGAATTGCCACATCAACTCTCTCCTGGGTCTCCAGCTTACCTTGCAGATTTTAGACTTGCTAACCTCCAAAACTGCATTGGCCAATTTTAAGTCAAACCATTTTAAGCTGGGGACCATCTTTATAGTAATATATCTTATCAGCTCTGTTTTCTGGAAAAAAATACACCAAATTTCTTCATGCTGTGGAGTAAATTCCAGTTGCCTAACAGAGCAGCCTTGAAAAGCAGAATCAGAGCTCTACAAAAAGTTAATCTGTGATCCCAACCTCTAACTCCTGACCCTAGAATTTCTAAGATACTTCTTCTCTGTTCAAGGGCACTGTCTGAATTTGGTCTCCAGCTCCCACATTGGTGTAAATAAAGAGATCAACACGGGGAATATATTGAATAGTTCCAAAGAGCAGAGTGAGGGTAAGTGACCAAGTTAGCTTCCTCAATGATGTCTATAGACTTTCTGACTATGGCCAAATACAGTTAGAATGAAATAGTCTTTTCTTTTTTAAAATTTATTTATTTTGAGAGAGAGAGAGAGAGAGAGAGCGAGCAAAAACAGGGGGATAGAGACAGAAAGAGGGAGTGAATCCCAAGCAGGCTCCACACTGTCAGTGCAGAGCCAGATGCAGGGCTTCACCTCACGAACTGTGAGATCATGACCTGAGCCAAAACCAAGAGTCAGATGCTTAACCAACTGAGACACCCAGGGCACCCCTAGAATGAAACATTCTTGATTAATTGTCTTCACTGGGAATATTATCAGATAAGTGCCAATTTTTGCTTTCACTGTTTGCTCCACATAGTCTTACCTGATTTAATAGTGTTGGGATTTGAATAGTGTAGTAATACATTTAAATTGAATGTATGTGATACTAGGGGTTATATTCAATTTTTAAAAGAATCAAAATATTTTAAAATATTATATAAAATGCCATTTTATCTACTTATTTTCTCTACTTATGTTTTTTAATTTAAAATCCATTTTTAATTTGACTTTGATATATTATTTATTCCTGAGTAATAAAACTTCATTGCACTCAGAATATGCTTGGTAGTGGATAGGAAGAGTAGGAGAGTAGTAACTGATGGGGTTTTTAAGTGATGGTGGGGGTCCGGAGCTGAGGGCCAAGAAATAACTCTTGAGAAGTCTTGGGTGCAAAAAGGTGATTTTTGGAATCATGAGGACAGGATCCCTGGGCAGGCAGAGCTACCCCAGGATAGTGAGGAAAGACTGATTATGTACTTGGGAGTTGGGGGGGAGGGTAAAGTCAAAGGGAAGTTTCCAAAGGGATTTTCCTACGCCAAAAAAAAAAAAAAAAAAAGAAAGACTCACAGATTACTGCTATTGTCAAGCCAAGGCTGCTTTTCCCTCTAGCAAAGCATTAACAGTAGGACAGTAGGGGTTCCTGGAGAAATGTTAAACTCTGCCTGCCTCAAATATTTGTTAATGGGCTGCAAGTTTTAAAGAAATTTAATTTTATCTGCCATTTCCCCTGTGTTTCTTTCCCACACCATTCTCCCTGAACAATTTTGACCCTTAAATCTTTAAGGTTGCTGAGAGTGAAGGTCTTCTCTTCTGTAACTTCCTCCTCCTGAACAGGTGCATAGAAATGTCCTTGTCTATGGGGCAACATTGGTCATTTGGGGTATTTATACACAACAGTTACCAATAGCAGAGGCAGCCAGTCCAACATAGATGAACAACATATATGAACCTCCTTGAGAAGAAAGGATCACCTGTCAGCTAGAAGTTATGGCAGTGAAGGAGTCTTGGCACCACCCAAGAAGACACCTGGAAAGACAACAAAATATGGTTAATAATAAGAAAAAGAAGCTTGAATAAAAAAAAACCAAATAAAAAAACAAGCAAAAAACAAAACAAACAAAAATCTTTGGTAGTTCACTAAAATTTTCCTCTAGTTCTTTATTGTCCTTTGAAGAGAAATTTGAGATCTGCAGGTTCACAGGAATAAGATGGCAGGTCAGCTGGCATACTAGATACCAGTGAGGCAGGTACAAATTTAATTCTTCATATGCGAGTCTATGAGGAAAGTCCTTATTTTACTGCCGTGGGAGTATATAATACGACCCAGTAGGGGCCGTTCTATTTATGTTAGAGAAAAAGCAAGATCCAAAAACTTTGGTCAAACTTTGTATTACCCACTAGATGGCGCTGACTAACTATGTCTTTTGCTTTGCGGTCTTCAGACCCAGTTAATGTTTTCTATTGTCAGCTGGCACACTGAAGAGAGGAAAAATATAAAGGCTATTTACTGAGGATGTTGAACAAGATAGGGGTTTTATTAATGGAGAACTGAACACATTTTGTAATTCAATTGCTAACAAAATTATTTTCTTTATTGTCATGTATTTGCACGGTTAAAAGCAGGAAATAGGATCAGCATTGAAACATGTACAAAGAATATGATCAGGCTAAATGCAATCAGCATTGACTGGGAATGTTTATCTTAGCCAAATAATAAGTGGAGGGGAATGCGTATGACATAATACATCTGCCGAGCTGCTTTGAAAAATTGTTTTCGACGGCATATAATAGATCATTTGCATTTTCATGATTCATGCACCCAAGATCTCTTACAAATGTCAAAGGAGATTGTTTTTCTGCTGAAGAGTTTTTACCTCAAAGTAAAGAAAAATGGTCCATCTAAGAAAAATTTGCTTGGGGGCCCAGGGTTTGAATTTTAGCACTGTTTGGGTTTGGGGATTCTATTTAACACTGGACTGTTCCAACCTGTATCAAACCTTCAAGCATGATCCATAATAGTCTTTCAGTGATGCCTTGGTTATAAGGTAGGGCTACAGTTAGGAATCTCACAAAGACATGAACAATATCGTGTTATTTTTAAGAACTTTCAGAGGCTAAATTCTGAATTTATAATGGATCAGTCGGTTAAGCCTCTGACTTCGGCTCAGGTCGTGATCTCGAGGTTAGTGAGTTTGAGCCCTGTATCAGGCTCTGTGCTGACAGCTCAGAGCCTGGAGCCTGCTTTGGATCCTGTGTCTCCCCCACTGGCACTTGGTCTCTCTCAAAAACAAACATTAAAAAATTTTAAATAAAATGGATCAGATCTGTGATAATATAAGTGGAGAAGATCTTGGGACTATCCATAATGAAGTAATCCAAAGAACCCCGGGTTTCATCCCTAAAAGCTGAGACTAAGGAATATTTCAAACCACAAATGTTGAGCAAGGTATTCATGGATCTTAAAACCACACTTAAGCAATAGGGGGAGAAAGTATTAACGTTCAACAGAGTGCTTCTCCAAAGAGAAGAGGCAAGATTCATTGTTAAATGTAACAGCATCTGACGTAAATTGTTGGTATTTTTGGAGATTAGCTGGGGAAGATCACGTTTTACAACCAAGGCCCCCATAACAGCCTAGTGGGGATGGCCTCCAACCCCTGAGCTTCCCCCCTGCACTTCCCAGTGGTGTGGTCTATGCTTAAGATATCTAAGGTGCCAGGAGCCAAACTTTTGAAGTATGTTGGGAAACTAGAATTCCCCCAGCCCACAACCCCATCCCATTCTTATCTATGAATAAGAATCTCTGAGGCTTCTTTCTCTTGAGAGTGATGAACTCATGCCCTTCTTTGGGATAACAATGAAGGAAACCAATGTATACACATTGGATACTATTTTCCAGATGTCAAGTCTCTCTCCAAGTGGTAATTAGCAAAAAGCTTTACAGAACATTTAGTAATGGTGCCCTGGGAGTCTGAAAGAGTTAATTTCTCTCTTTAGACAATTACTACCAAAAGGTTACTTCTGGGGGGAAATCAGCTTATTCTGTTCTTAGAAGAGATGAAGCTGGAGGCGGAAGTGAGGTGGGGGCAGATGGGCATTGTTAATATCTTTAAAAACAGAAGATAATAGGTTTCAAGAAGACCTCAATAAATCAAGGAAAAGACCTTTTAAAAATAGTGATATGTACCAGATGGCACACACAGAAATCAATATTCTGAGTCCTTTAGGGACTGAGTTTAATTCTTTTGGGTCCCATGTAGCATCTGACACAGAGATTTGCACTTAGTGGGTGCCTACCTAATATTTACTGAATCAGATTGAATCGGCCCACACCCAGCATGCACGTGCCACACACACACACACACACACACACACACACACTCACGCACATCACTACAGGCTAAAAAGTTGTTAATGCACCAATCTAACCAGGTATGGGCAAGTAATATTTCAGCTATAGTTGCTTAATTTCCATGACATTTGTGCTTCATTTTAAACTTAACAGTTTAAAACTTGAGGTCGGCATTAAGTGAAATAATTCAGAAAAATGACAATAGCATTATGTTAAAGGCATCATTCCATTCATTCATTCATTCTTTATTCATTCACTTAACAACATTTTGTGATAATAGAAGATAGGTAAATAGGCTGCCTCTGCCTTGAAGGAGTTTATAGAAGAATGGATGATTCTTCCGAAGCATAGCCACACACAGAGAAAGTGACAAAGACATTGTCTGGAGCAGGGCAGGGTAGGCGCCAAAGAACTCGTGTAGAAAAGAATAACCCCCTACCCTGGTTCTCAGGCTCTGTCAGCTTCAGTCTCCCATCCATGCTCTTCTTTGTGAAGCTGGGACTGGGTTCCCTTCTGATCTCCACCCTTAGTGGGTGCTGGAGGGAGGTTGCAAGGCAGCTAAGGTGGAGCCACTGGCCCATTTTTGCTGGCTTGCTGCTCCTGTCTGTATTGAACCAGCTGTTTTGTGTGACCTCCCTGTCCTCATTCCACCTTCATCACCCCAGTCACCTTTGGTCATCCATTCTCTGTGTGACATTCTCGCTGTTAAAATTGCTGCTGTGTTTTCTGTTTCCCTAACCAGACCCTGACTGAGCACGGCCATCCATTCCTGCACTAGCGCCATCACTGCATTTGTTAACACCAGGCCCATTAGTTCTCTTCTTATTTATTGTCCTCCACACTCCATTTGGGTATATGCTCCATGAGAGCAGAAACTCCATGTTTGCTTCTTTACTGGAATGCCCAGCCCTCAGAATAGCTAGGATGCTCTCTTTCTGCTTAGTATGCTTTCAATACATATTTGTTTGAGTGAAAGAATGCATGAATGAGAAATGATGAATGAATGAGTGAATGAAATAGCTAGGACTCTTACCGTTTACTGCACCTGCCCTCTACCCTCCGCAGCCCCATCGCAGTCCCATTCCTGTGTCTCTGCTACTATCCCTAGACTTACCTTTCACTGACGCCTCCCATGCTAGGTGGTGCATGGATACAACTCTTGATATTGGATAGTTTAGGCTAGTGGTTCTCAACTGTCCTCCCCAGAGGAAATTTGGCATCGTCTGAAGGCCTTTCGGGTTGTTGTGACCAGGAGTTAAAGGACCTTCGGGCATCTAGTGGGTAGATTCCAAGATGCTGCTAAATACTGAGCAATGCTCTGGCCACCCCCCAAATAAAGAATTCTCTGGTTTAAAGTGTCACTAGCGCTGCTATTTAGAAATCTTCATTTAGGCACTAATCAGTTTAGAGGGAAGGAATTCCTAAGATAATGTTATTAAGTACTGTGAATTTATGTCTTTGCCTTTATGAGGTCAAGTATTTTCAATGAGAAAAGATACAACTCACTTGATTATAGCACAGATGTTTTGTCTTTTATTTTAAAAATGGTATGTGGACTCCCGTAAACAGAATATCCAGACGACTGGCTAAGTGTCCGGCTCTTTGGTTGGACTCTTCCCAGTCATATGGAGCCAGCCTATGGTGAAAGGTAGGGAGGTGACCGATAGCTGGGGCCAGGGTAGGTGTTGTGTATGAAGGTAAATAAGCAGTGCTTACAAGAGCAGTGTCTCCTTTTCATCAATTCAAATCCCATATAAATTATGAGAGCCAGCTGTTTTTACTCCAAATAATCTAGAGAAGAGCCATTCACTGGAGATGGGGAGTTTAAAAATGATATAAATCCCTTGCATGCTTGTATTTTGAAGATCATTTTGGATGAACCAGGTGATTTCTTCTTAAACTTCAATGATCAAAATCTATTTTCCTAAAAAGAAAAAAAGGAAGGAATTTGACCCACTTGGGTAATTGCTATTCTGATGAACTCCAACCCTGTGCTGCTGGCTGCTGCTTTGCCTCCCACACTTCCTCACCCAAGTTCACTCTATCATCCTAGCTACCAAAATATCCAAGAGGTATATTTCTATTCTCCGTGTAAGGCAGTAATCCCATCTAATTTATCAAGTGGAATCCAAAGATACAAATACTATACGCCTGTTATAAATTTTTCCAGCACATTTCCCAGAACCATTACTTACACACATCCTCTTTCCAAACTATACTTCCTACCTTTTTAGTGGACACAGGTGAAACTTCATCTGTATTTCTTCCCCTTTAAATTATAACTCCACTAATAAGATAACTAAAGATGGTCATTAAAAGGACATTAGTTGGGTTCACATACTTGCTGCTAAAACTACAGTTAAAAGTACTAAAGAGTATGTTCCAGAGAGTAACTGTGACGTTTACCAGGTAAAAATAGAAAAGTCCAGTTAAATTTAAATATCAGCACACAACACATTTTTCAACATAAGTTGGCCTCATGTGATATATGGGATATACTTGTATTTAAAACAATTTGTGGTTTATCTGAAATTCAAGTTTAATTCAGTACCCTATATTTTTACTGAGTAAGTCTGATAACCATACTGCCTGTCTGTCAAGAGCATCCTTTAATACAGAATTCATTTTAAGTGTTATTACCAAGAACACTTTCTTTTCATGTGATTCATGCATGCTTCTCTTTTAATGAAGAGATGCTCATAAAATAATTAAATAAAATAAATGCTTATAAAATAATTAAATCCATAGGAATGTTTACATCCCTGAAAGTAATGCAGTCATGAACTCTACGAGACTGACAAGCTGACTATTGCACTAAGGAGGTACCTTATAAACTCTAGCTTCACATTATGGACCCACAATATCCTGACAACAGGCTCTGTGATATCGACCATTTGCAAAGTGCGTAGTTGCTGACTGCTTTATGCTCTAATGCAGCTACCACTCCGTCTCCTCTCCCTCCTTTAACACAGTTCCATGGGGAAAAGCCAGTGACTCCCATTCTGGTTGATGATCAGTGGACATGGCATGTGAAGAAAATAACTCCTTAGCCATGGCACATATGGTCATCGAACCAGACACAGGCTCAGCTGATCTGATTACCTGAGTTTTCTCCTGATTAATTCTGAATGACACAGAGAAATCAATCATGACGACAGCCAAAATTATCATCAAGTCAGGTAATTCACTTACATAAACTTGACCTTAACCTCCTCCTCTCAACCTGTGCTTATTTCAAAGAGATTTCAACAGATAGAAGAAAACTTAGAGGTGATGTTTTTCTCAGAATCTGTTATCTTACATGCCAATAATTTTAACTGATTCTATTAAGCACAATTTCCTAGCTTTAGGAATCCTTTTGATTTTCCTTTTCCTTTCCTTTCTACTAAACAAGAACACACAACATAAACTCTCAAGCACAGAAAGCATCTACTCTGGATTGAATACCACATACTAAGCAATTCAGCCCAAACTTCACTAAAACTAAAAACATTCAAACAAAAATTTTTCTAATAATATCCTGGTAATTTGTATTTGTGAAAAAACAATACTATTAAAAAATAAAGTTAAATTTTTGTCTTACCATTACGGGGCACTGTAACAGAATTTTTTTTCCTGTCCTAGGTGAAAAATATATCTGCTTTTATTAATATAGACGTAAATATATCTTACTTTAAAATTCCAAAGATTAGATCCCTAAATACCACTATTCATTAACTCATTACATAGGGGTTGAAAGCCTGCTGTGTGGAAAATATTGTTACTGGACATGAGGTTGTAGACACTATCATGAAGGGGAGGAAAAGGAGGAAGCAAAGTTACAGAGTGAGGACTAAGTCATCAATAACCACAATAAGGAAGTTTCAAAGTAGAGCCAACAACAAATCTTATTCAAGAAGATTTGAATTGTATCTAAGAGGTCAAAGAAGTCTCCTGGATATACTGTAAGATTTGAAGGACAAATATGAGTTTGTGACCCAAATCAAGGAACTACGAGAGCAAGGATATACATATCACAAAAATAAAATCAAAACCAAAATACCTCTTCACCCCCGGCCCCCCACCAAAAAAGCCAACCTATATGTCATGGAAGTATAATACAAATGTTGTGTTTGGAAACTCCAAGCATCTTAAGGGTGTTGAAACACTAAATGTGAAGTGCAGAGTAAGAATGAGGCTACAAAAGTGAGAACAGCATTGACACTTTCATTTAAAGTATTGATGGGTCATCTAAGGAATCTGGCCAATGGCTGAGCTGTTGGAGGGGGCAGACAGGCTCACTGGGCTTAGCGAATGGTGGTCAATGGCTGGGCAAGGGAAAGGAGAACTAGAAGCATCTACAGAGAGGACCTAAGAACCCAGAGGGAGTGGAGACTCCCACAGAGAAAGGGAGTTTGCTTTGTGACATTTGGACACCATTCATTCATTTACCAAACATTAACTAAGTAGCTGCCATGCGCCAGCACTGGGCTAGGTGTTGAAAGTATAAGACAATTAAAATGTTATCTCCTTTCCTTAGTCTCCTATTCCTGCTTTAACAAACTAGGGCGAACTGTGACTTAAAAAAAAACAACACAACACAGTTCGGGGTGGGCGGGCGGCGCAGAAGTCCAAATGCATCTCACTGGGTTACAATCAAGGTGTAGGCAGCACTGTGACTCCCTCTCTCTCTGACCCTCCCCTGCTCACGCTGTCTCTCACTCTCTCTCCTAGAAATAAATAAAACATTAAAAAAAATTAAAAAAAAAAAAAAAGGTGTAGGCAGCACTGTGTTCCATCCTGAAGACTTTAAGGAAAATCCATTTTCTTGCCTTTTCCACCTTCTAGAGGCTGCCCACTCTCCTTGGCTTGTGGTCACCCTGCCCATCTATATAGCCAGGAGTGGCCAGTCAGATCTTTCTTACCTCACTTCACTCTAAACAGATAATCCTGTCTCCCTCTTCCACTTTTAAGGACCCCTGTGATTACAGTGGGCTCACCTGGATAATCCAGGACTCTTCCTATCTCAAGGTCAGCTGATTAGCAAACTTAACTCCATCTGCAATCTTAACCATCCATTGCTATGCACCATGACACATTCACAGGACCCAGGGATTAGGATGTGAACATTTTTTAGGCATTATTTTGCCTGCCACACTTGTTTTAAAGGACTATATGGTCTAGTTTCAGATGATTATGAGAAATATACCACCCACAGACACCACATAAATCTTACAAGATATGCTGGAGATGAAGAAAATACCTGTTCCATGAACTGGCTTGTGGACAGGGTAGAGTGCCCAGACCAGTCCATTCAAAGTCAAATGAGGTCAAAACTGAACATGGATACCTTGTGGATTTATTGGAAGAGAGGAGCAGATTTTTGCTTTCTTTAGGTCCACCCCCATTAGAGATGGAATAATCCAGTAAAGCTATGGGAGAAAATTCCTCATGAGATGGAGTAAGAATAAAAGACCATGCAAGTTTGATGATCTTTTCCAGGTGGGATAAACAGTGAACTCTCGGTGGACAATGTTTTCCTGTTGCTAGGCCAGCCAGTGGTGGCAGCTGAGTTGTTTATCTTTAAGAAAACATACCTATATCTTTCTACTTGACAACTACAATATAATCTGTCTGGGAGTTGTTCATCATTTAAGAAAGGGTGAAAAATGTCCTCTCCCAGAAAGTGTTTGAATCCGTGAGCCGAAATGATGATAACATCATGAGAGGCATCATAATTTATCTGGAGCATGTAAATCACCAGGGGCCCCCTCTGAGGATGCTCACTAAAATGATGAATAGCTCTGTGAGCTGTAAGATCCGCCCCCAGGAATTCTCCAGCGAGCTTTTGACAGCAAAGTTGCCTCCCTGTCTCCAGGTTGGGAAGAGGCAATGACTTAACAGATTTCAAAATTCAGCTTTTTAGCCACTTGTTAAACTGTTTAGTTTAAGGCCTTTCCCATAAAAAACATAGCTTGGAAAGAGGTGAACAATAATCCTAGGACACTGATCAAAACAGAAGCTGGTATGGGCAGTGCTGGCTTGCCAAATTTTTTTTTTAACTTGGTAATTCTGCTGTGTCTCAACTTGCTGTTTCTTTGCCAGTGTAACTAGCCTGATAGCCAAATAATCTGCATTTTCCAAGAAAATAGGTCTCTCATGCGTGTGCATACTTGTTGCCTCCTGCACAAGGTTGAAGTGGAAACACTGGAAAATAGGAAATGTTTTGTGTATTCAATTTTAGAAAATTTAACACTTATACTAAAAGATTAATAGAGAACAGTATATTGAAGTTTATATTTACAGTATATTTACAGTACATTGACTATATTATTCTGTATAGGCGTGGATGATATATATATATATATATATATATATATACTGTTTTAGTTTTAGTAACTATTATGAGTTGAATGTTTCTGTCTCCTCCAAATTCCTATGTTGAAGCCTTAGCCCTCAATGGGATGGTATTTGGAGATGGGGTCTTTGGGAGGTTATTAGGATTAGATGAGGTCATGAAAATGGGGCCTGCATGATGGGTTAGTGCCATTAGAAGGAAAGGAAAACAGATCTCTCTCTCTGTCTCTGTCTCTGTCTCTGTCTCTCTCTCTCTCTCTCTCTCTCCACTTGCATGCACAGAGGAAAACCCATGAGAGTACACAGTGAGAAGGCAGCTATCTACAAGCCAAGAAACAAGTCCTCACCAGGAACCAGATCTCCCAGCACCTTGACCTTGGACTTTCCAGGCTCTAGAACTCTGAGAAATAAATGTCTACTATTTAAGCTATCCAGTTTATGGTGTTTTTGTAATAGCAGCCTGAGCAGACTAAGACAGTAGTTTAAGAGTTAGAAATATATGATTAATTTTCATATTCATTCATCATAGTGCTTTGATATTGAGGTCACTCAGTATGATATTATTAAAATAGAGATGCCTGGGTGGCTCAGTTGGTTAAGTGTCTGACTCTTGATTTCAGCTCAAGTCATGATCTCATAGTTCATGAGTTTGAGCCCCATGTCAGGCTCTGTGGAGCCTTTTGGGATTCTCTGCCTCTCTCTCATTCTCTCTCTGCTCTCTCTCTCTCTCTCAGAATAAGTAAATAAACTTTAAAAGATAATTAATGATAATGATAAAATAACAAAAATAATGAGTGGTCGTAGGAGTCATGCTTTTAGTGCTCACTCTGTGTCAGGTACTTTGCTAAACATGTTACATATTTTATTTTAATTCTCACAGAAGCCACATGTGATAGGCATTATTATCTACCCATATTATATCCAAGGAATTAACATTTGAAGAGTTAAAATTGATCTGTTCACAGTCTCCCAGAAAGGAATCCATGGAACTATAATGGGACCCCCTGTACCCTTGACTCCAGAGCACAAATCTTAATCTGTGCTAACCTGTGTTAACTTCCTAGGGTTGCCATTATCACTTCTGAAAAAAAAAAAAAAAAAAAAAAAAGTCCCTTTTGCTCATCCCTACAGACATACCTTCAAGGAGCAGCTTCAAACCCAACCTTATAATGGGATGTTTATTTCTTGTCATATCTATGTCACTTACTTGGTACGAATTCATGAGATGCTTCTGGAGACTTAAATTCCTGACACTTCATTACTGTTGCACCCTTGCATTGTTGTTTAGAATTTCAAGTCTCCACCACTAGCTTGTTTGCTACTTGGGTTCTGGAACTTTTGAGTTTTACTCCCTTTTGTCCACCCTGTTGCTTAGCCTGGTGCCCAACAGAGACAACAAAATAAATGTGCAGTGGACATTCATTGGGTGGCGAGATGGAGAAATGGGTGAGTGGTACTTGTGTCCATTTGTCAATACTACATCATCTCCAAGTTGCCTTTATCATAACGAAGGAGAATGAGCCACTTGCACTGGGTTGGGCCAAGCAGGAGAAATGCAAACCTGTGCCTTCTCTTCCTTAGAAGGATCTATAAAGACAAAGAAAACACAGACTGTCATGGTGGAGTGAAGTTCTGGTTTGGGAGACAGAGGGAAGAGGAGAAAGGACAGTGTCTCAGAAGCCATGTCATAATCCCACCCATATATTTACTGACCATAAATCTAACAATAGCCCTTGATTAGCTAAGAGCTCCATTCCTTCCTAAGACAGTGATTCAGAATTTTTAACTCTGAACTTTAGGACTCACACAAAAGAAAAAGGTCACCTTTATTAAGACAAACCCCATGACTCTAGTTTTTGGTAAAGTGGAACTAGTTAGGCTATAGTTGTTGAAAAAACAAGCCCAGGACTTACAGTTTTAGAGGGGACTCCTCATAGTTGTCCTCCATAAGGAGACCCCTGTCCCTTATACAGAGATCTGGGCTTGACATCAACACAGCTCCTGCCCATGGTTTATCTTAGCACAAGTGAAGAAGGCTGGCTTTCTCAACACTGTGTTCTCTAAACTCCAAGGAATATGAGTAAGACAAAAATTCAAGGAAGAGAGAAAGGGAGGGAGAAAGATAGAAAGAAGGCAAGGGAAAACACGAAAAGGGAAGGAAAGAGAAGAGAAATGGGAGAGCTCCTTAAAAGCCTCTAAAATCGCTCAATGCCCTGGGATGCAAGGTGGTCACTGTACAGGATTTGGAGTCAGACCTGTGGAGCCATGGGGATCTGCTTAGCCCCCATCACCACGCCCTGCCCGCTTTGGACCAGTGCCCTTTGTAGGGCCTTGCCTACTTCCCACCCCCTCCCCCAAAATCCCCTTTCCATCTGCATCCTTTTGGCACCATCTTCTTTCCTACTCTGTGAGTCAAGTACGTAGATCAGCATTTCTTGCAGCACGCTCAAAAGGCCACATGCTCTCTCATTTGCAAACACGGGTCCCTCCTTTCTCTTTCTGTTCCTGACTGTAAGAATCTCATCGGGAGCTAACTGGCAGGATGGTGGTACCTGCGACAGTAATGATGGCAGACTGTGGCCTCATTCAAGTGCATCTGTCTGTCTTCATTGATCCACTCAATTATCCTGAATGAAGCATTTAGCTTGGTCCTGAGAGCACAGAGTCTAATAAGACAAAGTCAGGATCTCAAGGTATTTAAAGTGTAGGATTCAGAGAATTAAATTAGTAATTCCAGAGGAAGGCAGCCATTTCTAAGAAGGAGGAGTGCACCAGGTCTTCAAATACCAAAAAAGAGATTCATCTCAATGATTCTGGAGGTGGAGGGTTCTGGAAAGCTTCTCAGAGGATGTAAAACTCTCACTCATTATGTTCCATATTATGATTGACCTTCCCCATGTAAGAGCCAATGTTTTTTCAGTAGGAAATATACAGCTTAAAATAAACAACTCTTTGATAACTTTGATTGTGTGTGTCCTACGTACAGCCAGTAGGAAGGGCATGTCTCTAACACCTGTCTCTCTGGGTTGTTGCTGTGGGAAACCAGACAAACCTAGGAGTGTGTGTTAGTCTGCCTGGGCTGTTGTAACAAAGTGCCACGGGCTGGGTAGCTTAAACAACAGAAATTTATTTCCTCACAGTTGTACAGGAGGCTGGAAGTTCAAGATCAAAGTGTCAGCAGGACTGTTTTATTCTGGAGCCTCCCTGGCTTCTAGATGGCCATCTTCTCCTTGGGCTTTCACATGGTCTTTCTTCTAAATTTCCCCTTTATATAAAGACACCAGTCATATGAGAGCCAGGCCCATCCAAATGACCTCATTTTAACTTAATTACCTTTTTCAAGACCTTATCCCCAAATATATCACATTTTAAGGTCCTGGGGTTAGAACTTTAACATATGAATCTTGTGTGGGCACACTCAGCCCAGCACAGAGTAACTGAGAGGTCATGGACCTTGGAGCCAGACCAACATGGATTCAGATCTTAGCTCTGACTGGGTGACCTCAGGGAGCCACCTTTACATTCTAGCATCAGTTCTGTCCAATCTGAAGGAGGACAGAGGAGACCTGTCAGGGGTCTGCCGCTCTCAGAGCTAGAGCATCCAGACAGTAGCCATTTGATACATGGTGGCTGTGATCCCATGGTTTGTCCTCAGCATCACTAAAGACAGTAGGTGATGCTCCACTGACCAGCAGGTCCTCTCCCACGGCCTCTTCCTTCTGTGCTAAGTTTCTTGCAACTGGAGGACCTTTATACAAATGTTTGCCCAGCAGATTTTCGCCCCTTTTATCGGGACAGCTGGGAAAATGGGAAGTATTCTGGTCTCCCTTTTGACTCTGGGCCAGAGACTGACCGTGCATTTTGTGAACCTTTCCTTGACTCTTACTGGAAATCAGAAGAAAAAAAAAAAAAAAAAAAGAGAGGGAAGACTGTGGTCTTTCCTTCCAGTAATATAATGGAGTCTGTTTCCTTGGGGTTTGGCAGAAAGAGGTCTGGTGGCAACATGACAGGGTCATGCCCTCCTACCCACAGTTGCTGTTCCAGCTGACGACCCCTCTGGACACAGACTGGGGCCATGGGGAGTCCACAATACAACCTGTCACCAGGAAGCCCTGGGAAACACAAATCGCGTTTTGGAATAAAACAAACAAACATCAGCCTTTGAACACTCTCACGCCCAAGGTCATTTGTGTCACCCACGTGGCCTGTGGGACCCCAGAGAAATATAAAACCAGAAAGCGGCCTTTTGATCTCGCACCTTCTTTGGAACGTTTTATTTAATCAATTAACCATGAAGTCCCTCCACTTCACTTATGCAAGCCTATATATAAAATGACTTTGGTCTGGCTGACACTTTCCTGCATCTGAGATCAAAGATTGGAGCAAATACCAAATTCAGCCAGGATAATTCTGAGCCTCTCCCCCGGCACACTCTCCCCCTTTCCCCAACACCAGCTCTCAGAAGCACCCTTCTCTCAGAGACAGGAAATGAAGGTATATGCTGATGGACACACACAAAAAAGCGTCAGGAGGATTTAAGGAGCCCATCAGGATAAGAAGCGAGGTGGTGGCCAGTGGAGGATGCCAGGCTAAATCAGTTGGACTACAGTCCATTTTAAAAGTTAAAAATGTAGGTGGGAAAACAAAAAGAAATACACTTTCAGGAGGGATTTTGAGAGTGGCCTCCTATTTAGGAAATCAGGACATAGCTGTGAGATTAATTACGTCTACGAGAGCAGGCGCTGACTTTTCTGAACTCAGGGCTGCAGTCAAACCTCATCACTTGCTATTAATGACCTATGATACTGTCATTCTCAGGAAGAAAACTCCTTCCCAGGCATGTGTGTGTTAGTGAGAGGACACAGGAATACAGCAATGGTTCCCACCGTTTTGCCACAAAGGGAGAACTAAAAAAAAAAAAAAAGATCATTTGTGGAGAGCCTGCTGTGGCTTAGGCCAGTGCTAGAAACTTTACATATTATCTCAATGTTCTCCATCACAATAACCCCGGGGAAGGCGCCATATATTATCAACATTCTCAGATGATGACTCCAAATCTCAGAGAGCAGTTCAAAGGCTTGCTGGTGGTCAGAGACTCCAAAACCCCAGCCAGCCCTTTCCTTACACCCACTTGTCATTGCTCACTTGTCTAATTTTTTTCACCTGTGGGTTTCATTGTGTGAAAGATTCACTCCACTGTACACCCCAAAATAATTTGTTTTCAAGTACAGACATCTATAACTGTTGATCATAGCTTTTGGTCAGCATGAGCTAATCAGTGTCAGGACACTGAACTCATAAATTCCCATTCAAAAAGGAAGAAAGTACAGACTCATGGCAGGAAAATAAATTATACTATCCTAAATAATTGAAAATAATCATAACTCTTTATTAAGCACCTTTTTAGATGCCAGTTGTGGTTCTGGGCACCTTACTCATTCTGTCATTAATCCTTCTCAGATCCTGTGACATAGATGTTTCTATCCTCAACTAAAGGCAGCTAGTACCTTGGATTTGAATCTCAGGTCTCAAGCTCACATAGCTTCTAACTTTTTATTAATTATCTAATTAGAATATTGGGGTTTGAGAATCCAGACTGGGAAGGCTTTGATATAGAAACTACTATTAGGGTATTAAAGAAAGCAATATCAGTATCAGAATTCTGATATTCTGCCAGAATTCGAGGAGTTCTAGAAGATGAAACGTCTTCACTGAATCACTGTGGTCCAGCCCTTGACCTGGCAACGAATGCCTAGTGGATTTCCAACATGTAAGGCTCCATGAAGCCAGCACAAAGACACTTAATTGGCCATTAAGTTTAATTCTTATTTCGTATTAAAAAATATTTTGAAATACTGGTCCCAATAGAAAAAGACAAAGGCTTACTTAGAAGTTTTTTGAAATAACTGGCTCTAAATACTGTCAAACTAAGCAAAAGAAAAATTACAAAGAATGAAGTAAAAGAGGCTTTCAGCATAATTTCATGAAGAGTCAAGAAGCAGGAGATATACACAGAGTCCAAATGGGCTTAGCCACCATCATTACGTGAAGCAAAGTGGAAAGTTTGGGGTGAGGTTTGGAAAGGAAGAAAGCATGACTGTGTGGTGTGGGGACTGTGGTTGAGAGAACTGGACAGAGAAAGAGGCCCCTGCTTCATGTCATCCTTAACAACACATGTGGTAGGGATGAAGATTAGAAGTGCCGAATGCAGTAGAGGAAGCAGATGTCTGTGTGGTCAGTACAGCAACTTAGTTGACCAGAAATTCTGAAAAACAGGAGAATGGTTTAGGTTCATGATCCAGGAGGAAACCATTGAGGGGAGGTGGCTCGAACATAGCCACCAAACCCTTGGATGAAGACGTTCTCACATGTTCCTGTTGGGTTTGGAATCTCCCTTCTGAGGAGAGAGCAACTATCTCAAAACAACAACAACAACAAAAAAATCCATTTTCATCATGAACACTCTAATAGGAAATGAGAAAGAATCACTGATCATAAAAGCTAATATTTGTTGAATGTTTAATAAGAATTTATTTTGAGTACTCCATAATAGCATGCTGTTTTACTAAAAGTAGCCATTTTACTCTCAGAGCAACCCTGTGGGAAGTGCTATTTACAGATGAGGGAAACTGAGGCACAGAGGGGTTAATTGAGTGAATGAAGGTTACACAGCAGATGTATGCTGGAGATGAGGGTTAAAAATAAGAATCTGGACATTAGAGGCCACCCACCAGCCATCATATGACAATTTCACACCCTATATATTAGAGCAGTGGTATATTCAGACAGCTTCTGTTCACCCAGCTTTCTTTACAATAGATTTGGGAACATCACTCCAGGATGAGAAAGGGAATTGAATATAACTTATCACAGTGTTTAATTTTTACCTGGTAGGAACTCTTGTCTCCAAAATATTGACTTTGGAGATCTTAGCATAGTCCTCATGTCATGATGAGTGGATCACCTGAAGGGAATCATGTTAGCCAAATTTGACCAAATATTTCTCTGAGAAGCTGGCCCAGGGATGAGTGAACTGGAGGCCCAGTGGCTGGGGCAAAGCAGCTGAGTCCTCAAGAATGCTTAAGGGATGCATGAGACCTACTCTGAGCACCCACTGTGCATTAAGCACCCAGTTTAGGGTACCTGCCTTCATTAATCTAAATGCTATCCTCCCCATCCATCCATTCTGTGAGGTCATTATTCCCTCTAGCTCAAGGACACTCAGCCATATTTGACTGTGCTGGTATTTGAACATAACCACTGTATTTTACTCAATTATTGGTGTCTTTTCCACTTATCACAGTGCCTCCCCAAAGCAAGGGAAACTCAAAAAAAGAAAAAAAAAAAAAAAAGGAAACCTTACATGCTTTGGTCAGAGGACATAGCCTTAGTGGTCTGCTTTGCAATTTTTATTAAAAGATGAACTGAGACCAAAGAAAGAAATTCAGTATTTATGGAAAATCAACTAAAACAGAGGTCCTCATGTTTTTTGATCATGTAAGTTAAAAAGAAACATTTTTGAGCACATTTGACCAATATTGGTTTATGCATGTATTAATAGGTTATATGGATGGAGTACTAGAAAAATACATATGTTGTGAAACAAATAGAATTGGATAAATATAAATGCAGCTGGAAGTTGCAATAATTTCTCTTCTTGCCCTCTAGATTGTTTCTGCATACATTCTGGGGTGTTTGTACCTCCTTTGGGGAGCAAAGACATAAAGGCTGTGTTGATTCATTGTTGTGGGTGTTTGAGTGTTGTCTTTGGGTCAAGTGGAAGAATCAGAATATTACTTGGAATCCATTTATTCGTTATAGAATTGGGTGTTTGGAGATTTTCCCCCCAAATTTGGTTTTGGTAGTGTGCCCATGAGAAAAATTATGGCAATAAGAGATGGTTCTAGAACATTTGTTACTCATTTGAGGGCTTTCGCTGAGAATGTGACCCACTTCCTAAACCATTGTCCCTATCTTGGAATTTCTCTCAAGCTTCAGTGTCAAGAAATTCTGTTTTTGTTCCAGACAAGTGATGTGTTTCCATGTTCTGTACATGGGCTCTGATCATGTTTCCCACTGCCTTCGCTACTGAGTTTCTCAGAATTTAAGTTCAACCTCTTTAGCTTTTTTCAAAGTTTTAAGACAATCATGTATTAAGTATTTTGACTGTCTCCTGTTAATTAAACCTCATTTCACCTTATTCTCATTTATCTAAGTAGAACAATTACATCAGAAGAGCTACTATTTATTGAGCTTGTACTATGTACCAGGCAATTTTTGGGGGGCTTTCTGTCCATTATGTAGTTACAATAATTGCCCAGTAAAACAAATACTATTCTCTATGATTTACCAATGAAGAAAGCCAGATTATCATTATTTTTATTTCTATTTTTAATATTTATTCTTAAGAGACAAAGTGCAAGCTGGGGAGGGGTAGAGAAAGAGGGAGACACATAATCCTAAGGAGGCTCCAGGCTCTGAGCCATCAGCACAAAGCTCTACGCAGGGCTCAAATCCATGAACCGCGAGATCATGACCTGAGCTGAAGTCCAATGCCCAACCGACTGAGCCATGCAGACCCTCCAAAACCGTATTTATAGTCTCCAAAGCTAATGTTGTCTTTTCACTTTTTGTTATAGATATAATTTGGCAAACTATCTCAAGTCCAGTTTGGATACAAAGGCTTATAAATCAAAAACTCAGTAAAGATAAACCGAACAGCCCCCCAATTTAAAACTTATCTGTACAAGCAGTGTCATGTAGACTCTAAAAACGCAAAAAAATTCATTTTAAATCTTTCCTCTGACATTTCTAGATCAAGTGCAAGAACAATTGCCTGATATAGGAGAGACTAGATACCCACTTCCCCTAGTCATTTTTTCCCCCTAAGAAACAGCTAGTCTTCCTTTCCCAGCCCAATCGAAGTCAGGTGTGACCATGGGACTCTCTTCTAGCCAATGGGCTGTCATCAGAAGCTACAGGTATTGCTTCCAGGGCAAGCCCATAAAGCACTCCCTGGGACAATGCTCACCTCCTTTCCCTCAGGGAGATGGAGATGATCACTGCAGTCTTGTTGACCATAGTAGAGCCACAAGGTAGGAGGAGTCTGGGTTCTTGTTGACTTTGGAGGAGAACTTGCTCATGAAGAACACCCTCTTTCATTTTACTTGAGAGAGAAATCAACTTCTATTTCAGAAAGCTTCTGAGATTTGGGGTTATTTGTTATAGGGGCTAATTTCATTTACTATGAATTGGGGTATCAACTCCACGGGGTTATTGTGGAGACTAAATGAGACAATGTATATGAATATGGCATCTGGGATACAGGAGGTGTCCCATTTGTTACGGTAATTACTGTAATGATTACTGTAACTCAAGTGGAGACTACATGAGACAATGCATGTGAATATGGCATCTGGGATAGAGGAGGTATTCCATTCATTATGGTAATTACTGTAATGATTACTATGTAACCCAAGTGTCATCAAGCTATAGAGCCTTCGGAGTAACCATCTTGCAGGAAGGCTAGCCTTCTCTCAAGTGCTCCTGGGAGAATTACCTTTTTTTGATGATTATTTGTCCTAGATTTCTTCCTGATTACCTCTGGTCATATCCTTACTTCTCCCCTTGGTGTTTTAGGCTTCCTTAGTTTGCCTTACCCCACACTGTACTCAAAAGTCAGTGTTAACATAGAGATGATACTGGGTATCACTAAAAACTTTAAAATGGAGTAAGTAAGGGAATCACAACACAGGAAGAAAACTTTTAAGTTGCCTTTTGGACTTCATTTCTCTGAAAGTTTCTCAGCCAGGTTCCATCTCACAGATTTCCACTGGGGCCATTCCTATGTCTAGAGCCCAATGAGCAGCTCCACTCACATCAGAGTACCTCTCCCTCCGGTTCTTCTCTAGGACAAGGCCCTCAAATCCCTATGCCAGATCTCCAGAGGAAAAATCTAGAAATATCTGAATAATAATCCCAAGTCTCTCAGAATAGCAAAGGCCCACACTCACCAGAACCACTACTGCCCTGGGTTCCAAGTCTTTCATATGATTAAAGAATTACCATTCTTGTGTGCAATGTTTGCAGTAGGATTTTATCATCAAAATGCAAGGCTACTATAAAATGAAAGTGTAGATCCCTGACATATGAGCATGACAGCTGGGTTTACCAAAGTGGGTCCTTCTAGGAAGAAGGAAAGAAAAACTTGGCTCCTACTGTTAGAGTCACAAGCAAATTCCATACACTTTTAGAATTTTCCTTTTGTCCCTCTCTCCAGCCTTCTTTCTTCTATTCCTCCTGTCTCCTGCTCTTCTTGATTCAGAGCTTTGACACAAACCATCAGCCCAAACAGCCCTTTATTATGTTTTAAGAGAGCTCTCTGGCATTCAACCCAAATGCTGCATCCTCCCTCAAGAAATCACACAGGGCTCTCTCAATCTGCCCAGGTTCTAGATATCTTCTATTCTTTACCAACCTGTCATTTTATAGAACTCACCATTATTTAAAGCAATGATCTCCAAAAGAATTATCTGTAATGATGGAAATGTTCCTTATCTGCACTGTCCAGTATGATTGCTACAAGCCACATTTGGATATGGGGCACCTGAAATGTGCTGGTTTCACTATGTTGGGCACCTGAGACCAGTATAATATTGTGTGTTGACTATACTGCAGATAGAGAGATTTTTAAAAATAAATAAATAAATAAATAAATAAACAAAAATTTAAAATGTGCTGGTTTTAATATCTTAAAGTTTCCCTGATTAACTAACATCTTAAACAGTCTGTCATGTGTTCATTTCATACTTATATGAGAAATTTGCATTTACTTTCTTGAAAATTACATTGTGGCAGTAATGAAAGGTCTACAGTGAATTCATCAGAAACGTTTCTCCTTGGAAACACACTGTCACCCTTAATTCCAGACCATTATAATAAATGCTTACAACATTCTCGAGTCAATACAGGCAGCAGTGGGGACTTGAAATGAATCCCAAGTATCACATTATATAATTGAGCCAGCACTTGAATAGGCATGAAGGGATAATGATCATTCTTCCATTTTGGTAAAGCAGAAAACTCTTATGGACATATGAAGCCTCTATAAAGGGAGAAAGAAGAAAAGAAAAGTGAGGTTGAGGTTGCCTTCACTGAAGTGGGAAGGGTAGGAGCGGCAGGCTGGAAGTCGGCCTCTCCCTCCTTCAACCTCCATCCACCACCTTTGCTACCTTAAGGATTCTACCCCCAATTCCAATGTGTGTGTGGGAGCAGGCTGTGGGAGGAAGTACCCTATACTACCACACAATTCTGCAACTGGTTGGGTATCCTACAGTTCAACTGAACTCTGACTCTCTACATGGGGATAGCATCAGATCCCACCGGTTAGGGGCTCAGTCCCACAAGGCTGCTCCCCACCCTCATGAGATGCTAGTCCAAGTCCATGTGGTCACCTGTGTTTCTGACTGACTAGTTGTAAATCAGAGGATCCCACCACTCTCCCTACCTTGGAGTCTATTCATTTGCTGGGGCAGCTCACAGAACTCAAGAACCTAATTTACTCAGTAGATGACCAGTTTATTACAAAGGATATTAAAGGTATAAATTGGCTAGATGAAGATATGCATAGGACAAGGTATGGGAAATGGGCAGAAAACTTCTATGCCCTCACAGAGTGTGCCCCCTCAACTCAGTCCTTTTGGTTTTTTAAGGAGGCTTCATCACAGAGGCATGATTGATTAAATTATTAGCTGCTTGTGACTGATTCAGTCTCAAGCCTCTGTCCTCTCCTAGGAGGCCAGGGGGTGGGACTGAAAGTTGGTTCAACAGAATGTTGTTTCCCCAGGCAACCCGCCTTCCATTCTCAGGTCCTTAACTCACCTAATTAACATAACAAAAGATACTTTGTCATTCTTATCACCTAAGAAATTCTAAGGGCTTTGGAATGTCTGTGCCAGAAACAATGGAGGAAGGCTAAATGTCTATTATTATGAACCATAGTATCACACACTTCCCTGGCCACAGTTTAAAATCTACTGACCTCCATCAACTTATGGGTCCCCATTCAGTATCTCCTACCTACATTCCTAACCTACTTCTACCTTTTTTTGGGTTTGCAAATCAGCCCCATCAGGCCTACTCCGCCTCCCAGCCCCCCCCCCCACCAAACCATTTATCATAGTCTTGAAAGTCTACAATGTGAGAAGCACTGAGCTAAATGTTTTTGGCAATATAAACAGGAAGCAAGTGTAAAACTTACCTCCACTACATTGCTCCTTTGGTTAAGTAGATGACGTACATTAATAAGAGCAATGGAAAGTAGAAAGTGGTTGAAGCTGCTGGGGTGTTCCATATTAGTACTGATTTTGGTTTCTGAGGAAACCTTCTAGGCTAGGAATGGGAGGGAGGTGGCAGGGACATTTCTGAACCTCTCTCTGATCTGGGAAAGTCTTAGAATCTTTAATCTAACCAGAAAATAAAAACAACCATTTCATGAAGACTTACTCGGGTTCCCAGAAGTGTTCTAAGCGTTTCGGGTGTTTTAAATTAATAATCTCACGATGACCTGGATGGTAGCTGATATCCTTATTTTTAGTTTGCCGGTGAGAAAACCGGTGTGGAGAGCTTGAGTAACTTGCCCAGGATCACAGTTCAGCATGGGCAGAGCTGGGATTTGAACCCTGGCTGTGTAGCTTCTAACCTGCCCCACAGCCCCATTACTCACCAAGGATATGATCCTCAGGTTAAATTCCCATTTTTCATCAAATATGTTGATTCTTACCTTTGACAAATATTTTGAACACCTCCCCCATGCCAGGCCTTGAGCACATCACAGGGAAGACAATACCCTTGGTGCTCAGAACTTGTGCTCTGGAACAGGAGAAAGACAAGAACACTTTCAGTTCTAATTTAACTAGTGCAGTATTGTAAGTATTACAATGAAAGTAACCAAGAAATATGAGGAATAGCTCATTTGTACCTCCATAGTGTTTTGCAGTTTATAAAGTGCTTTCATATATTATGGCCCTTTTAATACTCACATGCAAAAAAAAATAGCAATGTGGTAGGACGAGCATGGATTAATACCCTTGTAAAACGGGCTGGAGAAAAGTGTATTCAACAGGATTCATGTGTGGAAGGGCATTGTATTTTGGAAAGGAAACAGACTGATTTAGAAGATGAGCCAGAGGAAAGGCCTGAGTAGGAGGGAAACAGTTTTGCTCCAGAGAAAGAAACATTTGCTTTCTCTCTGGGGACGAGCAAGAGGGAGCTGGGGGAGAGAAGGAGGAGAGGAAGGACAGGAAGTGCTGTGGGGGATGAGAGATAAGAAAGGCTCTTTCTGAAATGCAGTCCCCTCTTATCAGCCCAAGTATCTGTAGCTCCTCAAACAGCACTTGCAACCAGACTCCAAACCCCATACTATTCGTCCTTATTTTTCGTTCTAAAAGTATCAATGTTCAGTGAACAAAATATAGAAGATGTGCGCTGGTATAGGCTCCTTAGTGAAAGTATCACCTTTGACATTTTACTGTTTTTCCTTCTTACCTTTACCTTCACATGGTTTAATTCAAAATTAGTATAATACTGCCTATGCCATTTTGTAGCCATTTTCACGTAATATGTAGTCAGCAGTTCCCCAAATGTCTCAGTATCCCTTGAATATGTGCTTCTTCCTTAGTAAACACCACAACTTCCCTTTTATACCTTGGCCTTTCACAAAGCACCCTCACTTGGTTTCCTCACTGAGCATCAGGACGATCTCTCTGACTTGGCGAGAGCAGCTCTTCTCACCTACCTGGAACAATAAGGAAATCCAGGCTGGTGCCGAGGGTTTAGTCAGTTACTCCATGGCTGCTGCCTTGGCACCCATTTTGTTTGACCCAGCTGATTGCAGGGGCCTTAAAGAGACACTAGCCCCTCAGGAAAATTCATACCCTATTCAACAGCCTAGAGAGTCACAAGAGAAGTATGTTCCTCACATGATTTCCCCAACAACCCTTGTGGACAAGTCTTCCCCTCTTCCCAGGGTCTTCCCCATGACCCCTTGGAGCGTGCTGCGTACTTCTCTGTGGGAATGTCTATTGTGGCTCTTGTTGAATGCCACTCAACATTTGCCACCTTGCACTCCACTTAACAGATGTTAATTTAACAAAGACATAACACCTGTTCAGGTTGGACAACTTGCCTGAGGGTAACAGAAGGTCAATAAGAGAGAATAAGAAAACTCAGGTTATCCCTTCAAATTGTTGAAAAACCTGGCTATGGGAGTGTCCATCCAGGATACATATCTAGATAGTTTACACAAAATCCACAGCCCACTATAGTCATACAAAACAGAGATTTTCCAATCCTACTTGCTAAGGAGTATTAAAACTTATTATTAAAAATAATAACAAAATAATAAAATAGAAAGAAAAAAAGACAGAAAGAAAGAGGGGTACCTGCGTGGCTCAGTCGGTTAAGTGTCCGTCTTCAGCTCAGGTCATGATCTCACTGTTCCTGAGTTTGAGCCCTGCTTTGGACTCTGTGCTAACAGTTCAGAACCTGGAGCCTGCTTCAGATTCTGTGTCTCCCTCTTTTTCTGTTCCTTTCCTCACTTGTGTTCTGTCTCTGTCTCTCCCTCAAAAATAAACCTTTAGGAAAGAAAGAAAGGAAGGAAGGAAGGAAGGAAGGAAGGAAGGAAGGAAGGAAGGAAGGAAGGAAAGAAGGAAGGAGGAAAGAAAGAAAGAAAGAAAGAAAGAAAGAAAGAAAGAAAGAAAGAAAGAAAGAAAGAAAGACGAAAGAAAGAAAGAGAGAAAGAAAGAGAGAAAGAAAGAAAGAAAGAAAGAAAGAAAGAAAGAAAGACGAAAGAAAGAAAGAGAGAAAGAAAGAGAGAAAGAAAGAAAGAAAGAAAGAAAGAAAGAAAGAAAGAAAGAAAGAAAGAAAGAAAAAAGAAATTTCCTGGACACTTGTTAAAAATGTCAAGGAAGACTTTATTCGATTATTGCCATGGGGAGAGAGATTGAACTCAACCTCTGAATCCAAGAACAAGTGGGGATTTATAGCCAATAGGCAGGATGACGGATTGGATGGAAGATTACTAGGAGGAATTCTGTTAGGTGTTGTAGGTGGTAAAACGAATTTCAAGAGTTTGAGATGAGCAGCTTAATTGGCTACCAAAGATGGGGGGTGTTTTTGATACACTGGTTTGGTGGGATTCTTTGCTAAGACTGGGATCTGCAGGCACAGGACAAGAGCTAGTTAAGAGGACTCAGCGGAGCCTGACTAAAGTTTGGTCAAGGAAAAAGTCCTTGTCATGGCCACTGCCATGAGGTCCTCATGGCCCCCAGCCTCCCTTTATTTCTCTCAAATGGGGATTGTGACTTTTCTCTTTTTCTCTTTCCTCTTGGAAACTGAGAAATCTGCAACCTGGAGCGATCACTTCCTTTGGCAGCTGCTTGCTTTGTCCTGGGCTGGTCCAAGTCCAGGAGGGAAAGGATTAGAGGAAGGAGAGTGGGGGTGGGGATGCTTGATGGCTGCCCTGGAGAGGGGAGGCTTAGCTGGGGATTTATCCTTGTGGTGGGAATATTTTTTTCCTGGGAAAATACTTCCTGAGTTCTGAATATCAGAGAATTCACTCTACAGGGTTCAGAGCTGCCTTCATGCTCCCAGGATATCTCCTTAATGAAAATATGGAATCCGTGCAGTGATTCTGCAAAACTTTCTCCGTATAAAGCCCTATTATGTTTGCATGCATATTTATAGAGAGTCATAACCCAGGAGAGAAAAATGCTACTGTCCTGTAGGACAGATTCATTGATTGTGTGGGTAATGATGAAAATCGGTACTCTGGCCTCATTTGGGGCCTATTACTGGGACTTTAAAATTCAAGACATATCACTTTCCCAGAAAAGGCAGCCTGAGCGTAGACATGAAGTCTTTGGGTGATTAATGATTAGAATCCCCTAAGAGTGAGCTGTGGAGGAACCAGACAAAACGGAATTAAAATGTTGCATGTTACCTAACATATCCTCAGATGGCTCAGAAACTCCCTGCCCATTTGTCATTTTTTGTATCCTCTTAAAAGTCAGCTACATTTCCAAACATCTAAAAGTTTAGTGAGAATCTTGATTGAGGTAGGGTTTCCTTTCTTTCTTTTTCCCAGATGATTTCCATTATTTCCATGGTGTTTGTTTCTCAACAGGAAAATTTGAGATGAATACTTAACCCATAACAGTGCTATTAGAGTGAATAAAATAACATCAATGAAGCTCCTTGTGAAGGACCTGGCATGTAGTAGGCCCTTAATAATGGTAAACATTGTCAGTATCATTATGTGTGACAGACATTGGTGATTTGGTCTTTACAGAATGTAGTTCCTGTAGTTCTCATAGGAACACCTCGAATTTTCTTTAGGGTGCCAATCCTCCCCCACTGAGTTTAAGTTGTTCAGATCATATTGGAAGGTCATATCTTAGCAAACTGTAATCATAATAGCAATTATTTACTGGAACTTTACCAGGTACCAGGCATGGTTCTAACTACCATAGGTACATGGATTGTCTCAGTTATTATCTAAAACAACCTCATGAAGGAACGCACTGGTGAGAATAAGGAAAGGTACTGTCACATAGACCCTAGAATATCTTGGCTTATAAAAACACAGAAGCTTATTTTTCTCTCCTGTAATAATCCTGAGGAAAGGGGTCCAGATGAGTGGATCAGCTGTGCTGTATCTGACTTTTCAGAGACCCACTTCCTTCTACCTGGGGTTCTCAGGGCATCATTCTCATCTGCTTAGAGCTGGATCTCTGCCACGCTTGTGTTTTAGTTGCCTATGTGGGAATGGAAGAGCACGGAAGAGAGATGCTCAGTACCTTAATTCCCAGGTCTGAAACAGACTCACATCCCTTACACTATGTTCCATTGGTCAGAACTTGGTCACAAGGATGCTCTTACCATCCAGAGAGCCTGGGAACACCACGTGTAGCCGGGCACAAGTCTTTTCTATGGGCAAAGAAGACAAAGGATTTCGGTAGGCGCTAGGTGCTACAAGTATTAAAGAAAATGGGAGGAATTACTCATTCAGATTTATGAAGTGGGGAAACAGGCTTAGTGAGATTAAATCACCATCGGGGTTCTGTCAACAACCTATGCACACACCTAACCTTACCAGGCAGTTCCTGTTCCACTTTCCTGAAGTCTCTGTCTGAGACAGACATCTAGTCATGGGAGCAGGGTTGGCCAGCTCAGCAGTTCCAGAGCAACCTCAGTCAGTGAGAAGCGAGAGGTCATGGATAAATTACCCAGTATTCTCTGTCCATCCATGGCACAGTTCCGGGAGGTGGTCTCCAAAGTCAGAGTGGTCACAGTGTGACTCTAAACTGCCCACAGCAGTAACCTCCTCATAAAACGTCCTTTATTAACTTTCTTTAATCTTTCTCTGACTTCCCTCTTCCCTCATATGCTTCATGGAATTACCTCCAGAATTAACTACTTGCATTTAAGTATCTGTCTCAACTTTGGTGTTTGGGCATCGAAACTAATAAATGCACACAGTTAAGAAATTCTGGAGAACCAGAACTTGAACTTGGCTCGCTATATCCAGATCTGCCTTCTTAACCACATGGCAAGTTTCCCAAATTCTGAGTGTGAGACCTGTGTCTTGCTCATCATTTCACCTACTGATTGTGGGTACAATGTCTGACACACGGGACAAAGGAAAGGAAGGACTGATGGTTCAGCCGGGAATGTGAGCTTCCTGTGTGATAGGCATGGAACTGGTTACCTTACATGCCTTATTTCATTTCAGCCTACCCCGAGTACGCCAGCTATCAACTCACCTCATCATCTCTGGATCTCCAGAACTCAGCACAGTGCTTGGCACAAAGGACATGCCCAACAAATGAGTGTTGAATGGCTAAATGGAACAGATTAATGATTCTTATGAAGTAGACGTTATTATTAATTTTTGTCAGATGAAGAAACTTAAATTCAGAGAAATTAATAGCATTTCAAGATGACAGCTAAAAAGAAGGAAGTGGAGGTAGGAAATGTGGTGATTATTGAGTACTGTGCTGAGAGCTTCACTTACACTACCCTAGTTAGTCATCACGTCAATACTATGACAAAGGCTGTGAGTATTAGTTTTTGGATGAGTAATGGAGGATCAGAGAGCCTAAACAACAAACATGAAATCATTCAGTTAATGGGAAACAGGGATTCCATTTGAAGCCAAATCTGTTCATCTCCAACCTCTGTGTCTTTTTAAATATAATATATAACCATAACGAATAATAATAAACATTTAATTACTTATGATAATTATAAACATAATCACTTCTCTGTGCTAAGTGCTTTTTCATATCTAACTCTTTAAATTCTTATAGCAATCCTAGGAGTTAGGTTCTATAATTACCTCCATGTTCCACCCTACCTCTGTTTTATTCACATTGAATTGAACTATCCACCCAGTAGAAAATTCATTGCCACTGTCGCCTAAGTTCCATTATTGTCATTGAGAAGAATGTCTTCAGTAAATAATTGTGAATAATTGCATAACTCGTAGGTAATCTTTTTTCCTCTGTCTGGCTGTGTTTAGGATCTGGTGTTTTACAATTTGATTAACATGAAAGTTAATTTCTACTTATTTATCTTGTTTGGGATTTGTTGTGTTTCAAAGGATCATATTTTTGATCCACTCTTGGAAATTCTTGGCCATTATCTCTTTTAATATTTGCTCTTTTCAATTCCTTCTTTTTATTTTCCCTGAAAACTTAAATAGACATACTAGACATGAATAGATATGCTGACTTTCTCATACTATCATCTGTTTATCAAAATACCCCTTCATATATCTTTCTTTGTCTCTTTATATTGACCATTTCTTCAAATATATTTAGGTTCATTAATTTTACTTTAAGATGTATCTATCATGTTGTTTAACTCATATTGTTGTTTTATTTCAACAGATTTTTTTTTTTTTTATGTTTCTTTAGTTCTTCCTAAAACTTACATGGTCTTATTCTTGGTGCATATTTTAATTTCTATTTCTTCAGTATTTTAGATATACTTTTCCCATATGTGTATATGATAATTCAAATATATGAATGCTAAAAAGGATTTAATTTTTCTGATTCTTGTTCCTTTTAACCCTACTGGTAGTGGCTTACTTTGTTTAGTGTTTTATAGGCTATAATTTTGATTTTCAGCTAATGTTTAAATTGCTGAGGTTCATTCTGTGGAGAGTATTTATGTTTGTTTCTGCCAAGTCTCCTGAAATCTAGCAACTTATGACCAATTTAAATTAATTTATTGAGAGATAATCCTAGTTGAAAACTCAGCCCTCATCAAGGCAGGCCTGTGGTTATAGCTTCTCCAAGCTTCCTGATTTCTCTACTTTCTTACATACTTGGCTATGAATTTAAAAAGATAATTGCAGGGGCTCCTGGGTGGCTCAGTCAGTTAAGCATCCAACCTCAGCTAAGGTCATAATTTCACAGTTTGCGAGTTCGAGCCTTGTGTTGGGCTCTGTGCTGACAGCTCTCTCTTTCTCTTCTCTCAAAAATAAAAAAGTAAATAAAAGGATAACTGTATATTTCCCTATCATACTAGGTCTTTTGTGACAAAAGAGATTTAAAAGATATATTTTCTGACATGTTGCTGGAAACATGATTGAATTAAGGTCCGTCTTCAATATGTCAATTTCCCACCCTTTCAGAAAGCCACTAAATATATTTACCAACTCCTTCAGACTGCATTTCTAGGTCTCAACCTGGCAGCAGTGACCAGGCATAATATTAACAGATTGGGGTGGGATGAAGTCAATAGAAAGACAAACATCCTCTTATAAATCAGTTAGTTTTTCTTAGGAAACATGGCCGCCAATTAGCCCTAGAAGCCCAGCCTGCGGCTTGCCCATCTTTTTGGCATTTGGCATCCCCAGATGAACATTTGCAGTTGCCTTGCAATGGACCTCTATCCTCACTGTCAACCCCACCCGCAACCTCACCCTCCAGCTCCAGCCCCAAGGTCAACAGCTCTTCATCTCAGTGCCAAGATGGGACAATGACTTCTATCTTCTTTTCCCCATTAAATGCCACACTGAATGCCACCTCCTCTAAGAAACCTCTTTTAACTCTCTTTGACCCTGTTGACTATCTCACTCCCTAGTTTCGGCTACTGTGAAGTATTTTGCTTATACTTATGAAGGGAACCAGAATACACCAGTTTACAATATGCCACTTTGACACAAACATTATTTTGAACTGAAGGCAATTAGGATGCAGCACATGCAGGCAAAGGTCTCTCTACCCTTTCCTTTTCTGCCTATAGGCAAGGTAGGCATTCTCCTGTTATTAGAGATACTCCTCTCAGCCTACTGACAGTGTGAGAGGAAGCTGTGAACACACCTTACTCTTTTCCTTTCCTCCCATTTATTTACCTTCCCACAGTCTGTTGCCCTTGGGAGCCTAACACTGCTTCGTGGTGTCTTGTCATTTCTCTACAAATGTATTGTTCTCTGTTGAAGATGCCATATAAGCTCTAAGCCACTGCTTTGAGTTACATTTCCTTGAGGTTTCTCTTGCATGATGTGTGCTCTACCTATTAATAATTTGTTTTTCTCTTGTTAATTTTTCTTTTAATTAAGGAGCCTCAGCTGAAAACCTAAGATGGGTAAAGGTTAAATTTTGCCTCCCCTATGCTTATTACAGCAAGCTTTTCTTTATTTCCTAAATACCTATCTCCCTTACCAAACTAAAAATTACTTGATGGCTATTATCCCAAAGTGTTTTTAAAAAATATTTTATTTTATTTTTAAGAGAGATAGAGACAGAGTGTGAGTGGGGATGGGCAGAGAGAGAGGGAGACACAGAATCCGAAGCAGGCTCCAGGCTCTGAGCTGTCAGCACAGAGCCCAACAGGGGGCTCAAACTCATAAACCATGAGATCATGAACAGAGCCAAATTCAGACTGAGTCACTCAGGCACCCCTGGAGTATATTTTAAAAAATGTTTATTTATTTAATTTGAGAGAGAGAGAGAGAGAGAGAGAGAGAGAGTTAGAAGGAGAAAGAGAGACAGAGAGACAGAGGCATCTCTCAGAGAGAGAATCCCACACAGGCTCCACACTCAGCATGGGGGACCTGATGCGGGGCTCAAACTCACAAAATGTGAGATCATGACCTAAGCCAAAATCAAGTCAGACACTTAACAGACTGAGCCACCCAGGTGCCCTTGCCCAAGTATTCATTTATGTTTATTTAATCCCCAGTAAACTTCCGTGAGATATTTTTTCATTAGCACCTCTACTTATTCAGTTAATATTTATTAAGCATCATCTCTGTACCAAACACCAAGCTACCTCAGGACTACAGCAGAGAAGAGAACCTGGTGGCAAGTACATGCTACTGCTTTGAAACTAATTCTCTCTCTAATTGTCTACAGCTCTTTGGCCATATTGCAGTTATGGTATATACTTACTGTTTTATGGGGCTATTATTTTATTTCATTATGTGTCATATTTTCAATGTGACTATTATTTCTTCCAAGACTGAGAACAACAGCTTATTTATTATATATCCCAACTATCAGGCATAGGAGTCAGCAAATTATGGTCTCAGGCTCTGTGCTGACTGCCAGCTCAGAGCCTGGAGCCTGTTTCAGTCTGTGACTCCCTCTCTCTCTGACCCTCCCCTGCTCATGCTGTCTCTCTCTCTCTCTCCTAGAAATAAATAAAACATTTAAAAAAATTAAAAAAAATATTTACTATCTTGCTATTTGCAGAAAAAAATTTATAGACTCTGTTCTAGCATATTAACCTTTTTTGAACAAATTATGCTGGTGTTGACTCCAGGAGCAGGTAAGGTCTGAGCTAGGAGAGGAAACGAGGAAGAAATCCCTCACTATGTTATCACAAATAAACTTCACCTTTTGGGTGTCTCATAGTTGGTGGTGATCATGAGTCTTTCTAGAGGAATGGGAAACATTCTACTCAGACCTGGGTTTGGCTCCCTTTTCTCCCCAGAATGAAAGGTAAGCTTTGTTCTGGTACTGTCTCCATTTAATTCTGGAAGAGCAGTAAGTGTCATGTGATGAAGTCACATGTATCATCACATGATACTAGTCTTCATTACATGCTACTAGTTCCAAGAGGAGGAGACATGGCTTCCTTCACTGGGTGGAGGGAAAAGAAGGGCAGGATTATTAAGAAGAAAGTAGAAGTCCTCCATGATTATACATGATTATACTTTCACTTAATAACCAATCACTCTTTTGAAAAATATTCAATGACTCTTCATATTTGACTTTGAATACAATTTCAAATTTGGCCCCTTACAAAGTCAAAAATGATCAGGCCAACCAGCTCTGGCTCACCTCTGCTATCCCAGTTGGTGGCACTAGTTCCCTACCTGTACCTTAGGTATGGTTCATGGCCTTTTCTTTTTCTCAGACACACTTTTCTCTCCACAGGGCTCTCAGGCTGATTCTCCTTCCTGGAAAGCTCTTCCTTCTTGGTGTAGCTCATTGTCCAAGGTGTCAGCACAGAGCCCGACATGGGGCCTCAAACCCAGGAACCCCAAGATCACAACCTGAGCCAAACAAATTCTGTCACTTAACTGACTGAACCACCCATTTTCTTTTTCTTCCTTTCTTTTTTCTTTCTTTCTTTCTTTCTTTCTTTCTTTCTTTCTTTCTTTCTTTCTTTCTTTCTTTCTTTCTTTCTTTCTTTTTCTTGCTTGCTTTCTTGCTTGCTTTCTTGCTTGCTTTCTTTCTTCCTTCCTTCCTTCCTTCCATCTTTCTTTCTTTCTTTCGTTCTTTCGTTCTTTCGTTCTTTCGTTCTTTCGTTCTTTCGTTCTTTCATTCTTTCTTCCTTTCTTCCTTCCATCTTTCTTGCTTTCTTGCTTTCCTTCCTTCCTTCCTTCCTTCCTTCCTTCCTTCCTTCCTTCCTTCCTTCCTTCCTTCCATCCTTTCAGTTTATTTATTTTGAGAGAAAGAGAAAGGGGGGGAGAGAGAAAGAGAGTGAGAGAGCGAGCACATGTGAGGAGGGAAGGGACCAAGAGAGAGGGAGAGACAGAATTCCAAGCATGCTCTGCACTGTCATCATGGAGCCCAATGCAGGGCTTGAACTCACGAACTGTAAGATCATGACCTGAGCTGAAATCAATAGTTGGATGTTTAACCCACTAAGTCACCCAGGCACCCCACTGAAACCTTTTCTAATCCCCATACATAAAAGACACTCTTTCCTATTATTGTTTTCCATTCCAGTATCCCTCAAAGAACTTATTACAATTTTGAATTATACAGATATTTTTTGGTTTACTTCATTTGTTGGCTTCCCCACTAGAATGTAAGTTCTACAAGGGTGGAAGCCATTTACCATGTTGGGGGTTAGGGCTTCAATATAAATTTTGGGGAAGACAAACATTCCATGTAAACATCCCTCATCAGGGATGAGACAGGAATAAAATCCTTTCTGGCCTGGTGCAGCCTATAATCATTTGTACTGGCCACAAGTAGAGCAAGATACCAGGATGATGCTGGATGCTTATTGCTCCGGCCAATCAGATATTTACATAAAGGGATGGTGTTTTAGTTAACAGTTGTATAATAAATCACCCCAGAACTGAGTAGCTTAAAAAGTCAGTAATCATTTTCATCTTTCACAGTTTATTTTATACAGAATTTGGGAAGGGGCTAGATTGTTAGTTCTGTGGATTGCTATAATCTGAAAGCCTGACTAGAATTGGCTGAGGGCCCAGTGTTTAAGTTCTTTATATGTTGAATCCCTAACCCCCAATGTGATAGTATCTGGAGGCAGGGCCTTTGAAGAGTAATTAGTATTAGATTAGGTCATAAGGGTGGGGTCATCATGTTGGTTACACTGTTTTGGGAAGATGAAGAAAGGCTGCCCATCTGCCTTTCACTGAAGAAAGGCCATGGGAGGATATAGAGAGAAGATGGTCATCTGCCAGTCAGTAAGAGTTTCACCAGAAACTGAATGAGCTGGTACCTTGACCTTGGACTTTCTGTGCTCCATAACTGTGAGAAATAAATTTCTATTCTGTAAGCTACCCAGTCTATGGTCTTTTGCTACTGCAGCCTGAGCTAAGACACCAGATAATTTCTTTCTTTCTCTTGGAAGAATGAAACAGCCTGAATCATAGGATGCCTTTGGGTTGTCAAGGTCAGGACCTTTGGGGAGATGAAGCTCTATTCTCCAGTGAGGAGGTGGTAATCATTTCTTTTTATATTTGAGAGACTTAATAAGGACACTGCAGGACCTTGAAAGAAGGCTGTGAAAGAGAAAGTCCTGGGGTTCTGAGTCTGTAAGATAGAAGGCTGCATCCCGTATGGAGGGATATAAGTCCTGTGGCCAAGGGAAAGGACGGCTGGGGGCTGTCCACATGGGGGCTCAGGTGGTAATGACTGGCTCATTCAAACAGGCTGCCCCTCTGGCATCAAACCTCATTTTAGAAATCTACCTATTTCCTCCCTGATTTCCCTGAGGTGGAAGGTGGCCACTTTCTGCACCTCGAAGGGCCGACTCATCGCTGCACTGCAGCTTCCTGCACACTGCCTGCTGGAGACAGGAGTCACCTAGGCTGCGTTCCTGGGGATGCTTACACTGCATGCATTGCTTGCATTATGCTTGTGATGAGTGCTCTTAGAATCACCACCCATTGGAAAGGAAGGGAAGGAAGCAGGCTGGGGCAAGGGGAGAAGTTGCATTGGGATGCAATCTTCAAGAAGGTTTTGGCTGATCCCCTGGGGAGCCCTGCAGCTGGGGTGGTCCTTGACACATGTGCCAAACTGGGGAGAGGGGGTCAGCCATTTCAGGGCCCGTTTCATCCAGTCATTGCATCAAGACTTCCTTGGAGAGAATGTGGGGCCTGGGGAAAGATGTTTCTCCTATGCTAGCTTAGTCCAAAGGGAGCTGAGAGCAGAGGGCTGTCCCCTGACACAAGGCCCAGTAGGTGGCAGAATAAGGCTTTTGGGGCTGAAGTATTTCCAGCAGAGATATGTCATAGTGTCCACATGAAATTGACCAGGGCTTGCTAGTATATTCTGAGGATAAGGGTTGCATCCATACTTCCCCTAAATTGCAATGTGAGAGAACAAGATCCAAGCTGAGGTGAGGAAAAGGAGCTTAGGAAAGGAAGCCCCTGATGCTCTTAGGTCAAGGATATCTTTCCAGATGTGTCATTGTTCCTATCACAGACCCACTGGTTGGGTTCCATATTGTGTCATGACAGTCATTACTGAAATTGCTCTCCTGTGTATGAAGATTCCACTTTTAAAAAGAAAGGGGTTGGTTGGGGCGCCTGGGTGGCTCAGTCGGTTAAGCTTCTGACTTCAGCTCAGGTCATGATCTCATGGTTTGTGGGTTGGAGCCCTGTGTCAGGTTCTGTGCTGACAGCTCAGAGCCTGGAGCCTGCTTCAGATTCTGGGTCTCCCTCTCTCTCAGCCCCACCCCTGCTCACATTCTCTCTCTGTCTCTCAAAAATGAATAATCATTAAAAAAGTCTGAAAGTCTTTTTAAAAAAGTCTGAAAGTCTTTTAAAAAAGAAGGATTCGAGTAAAGAAAATGGGAGCATGTAAAGCTGCAGCCTGTGTTCCTTCAGATTTGATCTCAGCTGATTCCTTGAGTCATTTAATTTTTACCTGTATTCCTACATGAGGGAAAATGAGATTTCTGGAGTCCTGTTTGTCTCCCTCAGCTCAGGAGCTGACATGTCACCAGGTCTGTGAGTTGGGCCCTCCAAAATACCTGCGAATGTCTGTCCTTCAGCTGTGGCTAATGGCTCGCATGATGACATATCACAGGGTTTTCCTTAATTTATTCTGACTTTGGAATCAGTGAGTTTATAGGTGAAGTTTTGTTCTAGGAAATCACGCAGTCTGTCTGTGTGCGCACATGCGTATTTGCCTGTGTGTGTGAGTGTGCATAAGTGTGCACATGTGTGCCTCAGGGCTCAGAAGAATAGACCCAGGTCTGAGTGAAGTGAACTGACTGGTCCTCCAGCCTTTGGCATGTGTGTGGTTTGTGAGTGTCCTGCACGTCGCTTGCAGCTGTGATGCCAATCGTTACTCTCCCAACTTGGTTCTCAGACTATCTTTCCTGTTGGGACAATCTTGTGTTAATATTCTAAACTACAGAAGCATTTAGAAGAAAGGGCAAAAAAAGGAAAATAAGGTTAAATGAGGAGACAGAGATACAGTGACCTCCACTTCATCATTTTCAGAGCTAGGAGACCAACATTTTTTTTTTCTTTTCCCCCAATGATAAGAGATCTATTTCCTAATCAGAGTATTGTGCGTGACATTCGGAAATGTGTTCCTGCTCATTTCACAGCTCCAAAAAGGAGCTGACAGGTATCAGAAGAGAAGAATTGTAGCAAACGTAGGAATAATAGGAATGAAAAAATCAATGTGAAGATGTAATTGAAAGTAAGAGCTGGTGGTCAAGGTAATTGAATGGTAATATTGTGAGCAGAAACCAAGTAGGATCAGGTAACTGCAATATTAGGCAATTCACCGATGTGCATCTTTCTCCTTTCTGGGATAATGCGGGTCTCTGAGATGGTGGACAGAGATGTTATCAGACGTGCTCATTCAAAGAGAAGTTCCTCTCTAGTTTTCTTCCAAGTCTTTTTTTTTTTTTTTTCCTTCCTCACAAAGAATGCCTTGAGACCTGGAATGAGTTCAAGGCTGTGACTTTGCAACTCACACAGCTGGACTAGGGCATGTTCGATCCTGTCCTTGTGACTATTTTAGCAACAGAACTCAATTGCTCCTGGTCAGACCACTCTTGGAGCACAGCTGACCAGAACGATGACCAAAAATACTTAAGCCGCCACACAAAACTCATTCCATGTCACCAGTCTCAGTTCCCGGAAGAAAATTGCAGTTAAAAGTCTTATTTATCTTCCTTTACCCAAGGAGAGATATAATGAAGATGATTTTATAGCGTTATTGGGAAAGTGAGTGCTATTTACAGGCATTTTTCAAAATAACTCCCCTTGAGAAATACTCATTCTTCTAGCATTACCTCATGAGGCCATTCACAGACTTTGCCTATCAATTCCAGTGAAATCAATATCGCATTATGGATGGAGTCAGATCTGGATTGTGTGACCTTGGGCAAGTCACTTAATCTCTCTGCCACAATCTATGTGAACAAGCTGAAAATAATTCTAGCCACTTCAAGAAGGGAAAGAAGATTAATGACGGAAAGTTTTTTCAGATGCCTGTCTCTGTGGCTGTTTCTCCCACTCCTTGGTTGTGTATACGCCTTTTTATTTTCTTTAGAATCCAAATTCAGCCACCCACACACTGACACAAAGACAAATCTAGTTCCAAATGCAAGATGGCAATGCCTCCCCTTTGCTGACTCTTGTTATCTGTGGACTCAGTTAGCATTTGTAAGTGTTCTCTCTTTCCCTGTTGTGGGAGGATGAGGAGGGAGGCAGAGAAATTCACTTGGAAAATATTTGTTGCAAATACCAAAGTACTCTCTTTACACTGAGTGATTTGTGGTTTCTTTTTTGTGGGCATCATGCTTCCTCAACGTTACTGTCTCTGGGCCTCACTTTTTACCTGCCATTGTTTAGCTAGCTCATGGAATTGATGACCCAGTTTGCTTTTCCAGCTTGGGCCTCAATATTCCCTCTAGGACCTACCTGAAGCGTTGGCTTGCTCCACACTCCACAGCTTCTTAAGTTGTGGCTACAGGGGGTAAACCAAAACTTATTGTCCCGTTAAATGCAAACCTCAGAACCTCACCGACTCTTCCAGTTGCCCTCCTGACTTTCTTCTTCTTTTGCTATCAGGCTTAGTGAGAGGGCATTCTAGTAGCTCACAATTCCACTCCTAACTCCTGTTTATCCCACTATTACCTCATCACCCTGTTATTAAAACTGCTCTTTTTTCATCACCATTCTGGAGCCACTGCATTCTAGAGACATTAGCATTATCTAAAGTTGCATCTTATTCCTGTGGTCAAGTTCATTGTGTTGTGTCTAAATTCACTCATCTATTGGCTTCAACTACTATTTCCATGTAGATAAATCTCATATCTATGGCTTTATTTTATGTATGTATGTATGTACATAAAAATTGTTAATGCTTATTTATTTTTGGAAACAGAGCATGAGTTGGGGAGGGGCAGAGAAAGGGGGGACACAGACTTCGAAGTAGGCTTCAGGCTCTGAGCTGTCAGCACAGAGCCTGATGTGGGGCTCGAACTCACAGACCACGCGATCATGACCTGAGCCAAAGTTAGATGCTTACCAGACTAAGCCACTCAGGCACCCCTCAGACCTATGGTTTTAGACATCTCAGTCCACAATTTGTTTTAAAATATCCTGTCCTAACATCTGTCAGTCCTACAGAATGTACTGAGGGCTTGAGAAGGCCCCGTTATGAGGAATCTTGAATACTATAGCAAAGAATTTGGATTTTATTCTGTGGACAGAGTTGATTAAACATATTTAAGATACTTAAAGATATTAAAACCACCATCTTAAGGAATGTACTGTTTTCATTGTTACTCAGTTCTCAACAAAGAGAAAGATGGGACTTCCCAAGTGGCAACTCTGATACTTGAGCTCTTTCCAGCCCGATGCAAGCACCCAAACACTGCTCCAAATAAACCCAGATTGCAATTCATGTGCTTTAGAAATGGCAGAAACAAACAGACAAGCTCAAAACAAGGAGTTATACTTGGCTTCCCTTTCTCCCTTGCCAAACTTATCCAATGTCATCATGAATTACTTCTTCTGCTGTGACAGTGTAGTCTGTACTGTATTTTCTGATTTATTTCCCATTTTTTCCCCTTTTTCATTCCTGACTCTTACCTTTCTTAAGAATATAGCCATCTGATCAATTCATTTTATATTATGCTATCAACTAAAATTCCTACAATACAGGTCTGAGCAATTCCTCCTACTCAGACAATCTTCATAGACTTCTATCACTCACCACAGATATCTGAACTTCTTAGTCCTCAATCTCAAATATGACCTGTATACTTTCACCATTTTATTAGTTTAATAGTGAGTCAGTATAGTGCAATGGTCCTCTGTTTTTCTGAATTGGTTAGGTAGGTCCCTCTTTGTTTTTAATGTTTATTTATTTATTTTGAGAGAGAGAGAGAAAGAGTATGTGTATGTGTATGTGTTGTGTTGTATGTGTGTGAGTTGTGGAGGGGCAGAGAGAGGGAGAGAAAGAATCTCAAGCAGGCTCCAAGCTGTCAGCGCAGAGCACAAAGTGGGGCTCAGTCTCATGAACCATGAGATCGTGACCTGAGCCAAAGTCAAGTAAGACGCTTAACCAACTGAGCCACTCAGGTGCCCCTCTTCCCACCTTCCATATCATTCTAAGCCCGCATTGCAACCATGGCTCTTGCAGACTCAACTCCCAGATACAGTAACTTATTTATAGAGACTACATCTCTCAATATTCAATACAACACTATTGATCTTCTCTAGTATTTCTTGTTGTTTCGGCTTCTTCATCCTAGCAGATGAAGTGAGATTTTGCCTTCTTGGTTGGGGGCACTGCCCTCTATTAGCCTCACAAAGTGACACCTAAATGCACAGTTATGTTTTGAGGGTCTTGCAGCTGACTCATTTCCTGAGTCTCTGGCCTTGGCCTATGGAGAAAGGAATGCGCATGAGTCTCAAAGCTCAGGTTGGCCAGCAGTTGTTTCTCTCAGTCTAGTCTCATCAGTTTTTGAGTTCATGAAAGTTCCTGGAGAGTCCAGAAATATTATTCTTAATTTCCAGTGCTATTTTAAGTATTCATATTTTCTGTGTCTTCAGAGGTATTTCATTTGGAAGCTTGGGAATGGCATTAAGCACAACTTACTGCTTGCTGTTTTAGAATGGAAATCCATTTCTATTGATAGTTTGAAAGATCACTGCAGACAGAAGCGCAAAAGAAAAATACAGAACTATTTAAAGTGAATGAATGAAGGCAGAAAAAGGCCAGTGCTGTGTTATACATGAAAGAGAAATATATATCTTTCTCTGGCCACACAAACTTTCTTTTGTTTCCTTGACCACATTAAGAGTTCCTTCCCTCCTCAGGCCTACACACAGGCTGCTCTTTCTGCACAAACGCCCACCCTTGACCCCGTCACATATTTCCGTAGTTCTCCGTCCTAGATTCTACTTTATCTTTCATGACTTGGCTTACATGTCACTTCCAAAGAATCATTCCCTGACCTCCCACTCAGTTTTTGACTGGATTCTTCTGCTATGCTTTTTTCTAGTATCTCCTGAGTTTCCTGACAGCACTCACCACCATCTGAAATTGTAGGTAGTTTGGTCATTTGTATGATATTTGTTACTCACTTTAACGTCAACTCCAAGTGCATGGAGCATGTGTTCTAAAATGTTAGTAGTGATGTCTAGTTCTCCTGAATTATATATCAAAAGTTTAGCATACTTTTTTGCACATGATAGGAGATAAGAAATGAAATGTGTTGTTAAATGACTTTTGAGTACATAGAGAGGACTAAGAATGAAAATAGTTTATGCATTTTATATAGTTTTATTTATTTTATAAAAAGCTTTATATAAAGCTTCATATACTTTTATTGGCTTATATCCTTTTACAAACATGAGTTTTGAAGTAATGATCACTCTACGGGGTAGACGGCTCCATAATAATCAGATCTAAGTCTTGAATCAATTTCAACAATCTTTCAGTCATTTCTCTGGAAAGAGCTTGCTGACAAAGCAAGTCATCCCCAAACAAGATGATTAGAACAATTCTAAAACTGAGGTTAGTCTGTCATTGCTTCAAAATAATTTCAGGAAAGGTAGGGTGAGCACAAATTCCAAAGACTATGACGGTTATTATTCAAGGAACACATCTGAACTTGAACACATGTCAACCGCCTCTGGCATTTCCTGATAGTGCTTCAACTTATGTGACAATTTAAAGTAAACACGGTTGGGATATCTGATCACTATCTTTTCAGATTACAAATGTACATTGTTCTGGGTAATAGTGTTGACTCTGAAATGTGGAAAACGTTTTATGTTTGTTTGTTTGAACTTTTTGAAGTCTGTTGGAAATGCTCTAGAATAGTTTCTTATTTAAAGGAATCCTTTTTAAGCTAGAGGCCTTTTATGACATGAGTAAGTGTCTTTAATTTGTTTCATTTGCTGTAATTATTTGGCTATTAAATTTTCTCAAAGAAGGGCTCCTGTGCGGAATGCAGTCTCATTACAAGGCAAACGATCCCTTAAGAAACCTGCTAGCTCCGCACAAATCCCTGGCAATTGTAATTCTGTTTTGTGCGTTTATAGGCAGGGAGGAGAAAGAATATAGTCTGAAAGCTACTAAGACTTCACTTGTCTTCTTAGAAAACAAAAGCTAAAAACCAAACATATCTAATCTGGACTACTTAATACTTCTTATATTTATTTATTTTGAGATACAAGTAGAGCATGAACAGGGGAAGGGCAGAGAGCGAGGGAAGAGAAATCCCAAGCAGGCTGTGTGCTGTCAGGCAGAGCCTGATGTGGGGCTCCAACTCACCATGTGAACTGTGAGATCAGGACCTGAGCTGAAATCAAGAGAGGTATGCTTCACAGACTGAGCCACCCAGGCGCCCCTCTAATCCAGACTCTTTAAATCGACGTGATGAGGAGGGAGAATAATTGTGCCAGGAAATAAGGTCCAGGGTTAAAAAGCCCTAATAGAGGGCACCATCTTCATCTCTTGAGCACGGACCCATTGTGGTCTAAGAGACCCAAGTGGAATTCAGCTCCTCTGCCTTCAAGCTCTTTATGCCTGTGCAAAACGGGAAATCCCCAAATCCTATAGATTTGTAGTGAGAGGTAAGTGACATATTTCATATAAAGCCCTTGTTATAGTGCCTGGCATATAATAAGCCTTCAGAAAGAGTGGCTATTTAGATAACCCATACCCACAAACAAATCTAAATCCTATTATCTTTGTAGATGTTTCTGTACTTAATGAATGATTCCCAGTCCTTGAAAACAAAACAAAACAATCAGTGGGAATAAACAAACGTTTTACAAAGACTATATCATATTTATACAATTAAAATATAGACATTTTAAACACGGATAAGTGATTGGACATTCGTGTGTATGTGTGCGTATATGCATGTGTGCGCATGCGCACGATATTCTTCCAGGAAAATGAAGACCTGTTAGCGCGGTGGTTAAGTAATAATAATCCATGTAGACCGCCGTATGGTTTCCCTGTTCTCGAGGGTGTAGCTCGATATCACTAACCCTCACTCACAGTGCCTGTGGAGAAAGGCACTCTGTCTTTCATTGTTCTCCACCTGGTTCTAATTGAGGGGAAAGAAGAACAAAAATAAAATACCCTTTGTGGTTTAGTTAGACTTCACCTTATAATTTTTTTTTGAAGGAATTAGTTGAATATGTGCTTTTTTTTTTTTTTTTTCAGAGCAAAGGATGTTTTCTTCTATCCATTCCTTCCATTTGGCCATTCTGAAGTCCCCCGATTCTACAACATGCTAATCTTAAACCAATTTCTGTCAACAATACGACATAAGTTTTCTTTGTACCATTTTGATTAAGAAATTCTTAAGGAGTGGACACTAAATATTTTGCAATTTCTAAGAAAATCACCAAGCTGTTAGTGAAGTAAGTATCTGTTTAATTTACAACCATCAGTAGTATAACTGATATTAGTCTGGAGAAAGACAAAGCACAATGAATTATACATGTACATCTAATTTTCTGTGTTAAAAAAAAAGTGTTTTGGAAAGAAACATCTGCATCTTCACAGGGTACCCTGGGATTTTAATAAGGGAAGAGCACAGTCCACTATAAATCATTATCAATTCTACATTGTAATTTAGCAGCAAACATGTTAACATGGGAACATTAAGGTAATAAAGGAGCTTTATTGTTTGGGAAAATCAAATCACAGTTCTTGACATTACAGCCTTTTTTGTTCCCACCCCACCCCCAATAAAAGGGCAAAAAATGTCAAGGAAATATTAATTTGTAAAATACCTACTTTTCTAGTGTTGACTGCTACACACCATTTCTGTTCTGTGGGGACATGTTGCAGAGGGGAGGGCCACCTCTTTATGTACAATGACCATCTCACGCATAGACTTTACATCCTCTCTGCCGGTGTCCTGAATGAGGCCAGTAGGTCAGTAACACCAGTGGTCAGATGTCAAGGTAAACAAACAGATCAACACATATTTATCCCAAGATAAGACCCTATGTTAGTACTATTGCCAAACCCCCCCCCAAAATCCTGATTTTTAAGTTTGAAAAATATACAAAAATATCAGGACAATTATAAATTAATATATATTAAAGCATCGAGAAACAGTAAAAGAATGGCCTAAAATGTTAAGTACAATGTACTTCGATACAATAAATATTTCTCATGGAAACTGAATACTGTATAGGGCTGTTTAGAACTCATAGGAACAAAAATTCATATTATTACTAATTTATTTATCAATAATCTATTGGTTCTTTATCATCTCCTTTATCATTTATATTACAAAAAATTAATACTGGAAAACGGTAGATAAACACTTTTGTGTGCTTCTTCTGCTAACATGCTGACGTTTACAAAGAACATAAAACTTAGTTTAGCACTCCCATCTCTCTCGTGACTAGAACCCAGGTCTTCAGGACACCATTTTGCACAACGTATTTCTCAACCATTGGTCCTGTGAATTCTAGAATTTCATTTGTCTGCCTTGCGTCCTGACCTTCCCACACGCGCGCTTGGTCTGTCCTCATGAGCCACTATGAGGTGCAGGAGGGCGCCTGGGCCTTATGCTCTGGGCAGTTTCCCAGCAGCACACAGTAGGTCGGCTCTCCCTTTGCCTGTGCTTCTGTCTGTCTTCAGCATGTCGCAAAGATGAATTCGAGTTGCAATGATTCCCACTGTCGTTCCGATGCCTCCCGGTATCTCTCTCTTCATACTTCTCTAGCATCGGGGAAGCGTCAGTTCAAGCATTTTTATTTTTTTTTGTTCCCAAATGCAGGAAAAGAGAAAGTCTTTATTCTCATAATAAAAATAAGTCTGTTCTGTATTTTACAATATATTTCAAATATTTCCACTATGAAGCATTCATTAGTCCAACATGGTCAAGAAGGAGACGACGCTTCCCAAAGACACATGCTGCCAGGGACGCGTTTAGGAGGCGCACCTGCTGCAGCCACACTTCACCACCTTTTCCACCTCGTCCACAAACGAAGACCCGTCCGTGCATTCGAAAGAGTATTTCCGTCGCTTGCTCCTCAGGGGTCCACAGCACTGCCCTCCCGCGCACCCACCTCTGCATTCCAGCCGGGACACCTTCTTGGTCGTCTGGCACGCGGCGTAGCCCTGCTGCTTTTGGTAATAATCTCGTATCCGCTCCCCTCGACATGAGAGTTCTGCAAAACAACAAGAAGCACAAGCATTTGCAGGGCAGTCACTGTGAGTCACACCAAGTGACCATGAACCTGCCACTCAGTTCAGGAGGTCCTGCCTTTGTCTGCCACGGGCATCTGCCGTCGTGGGTGTCATGCTTCCGTTCTGTACGCGGGGCTGCGGGCCCAGCCTGCTGCTCTTTGCAAAATACTTTTCTTTTGTTTATTTCTGGGGCCTTTGTTTTCTGCAGAGTGAATACTATATACGTGGCCTATAAATACGATGCTATTGGACTGACAGGAAAATTGGATTCCTAAATCTTTTCCTTTATTGCAAAAATACACATCTTCCGTTTTTGCACTACGAACAGCTGGTTTTGTTTACCACGGGGAGCAGTTTCTGCGAGTATGCAATTTAATTTATTAGACCTGGGGTTTCATATCATTCAATCTGTTACTTAATACAAGTAACATTCCACTGACTCCATAAATTAGCCGAGTATGAACTGGTTCAAAAAGAGACATCTGCTCCACGCTTCCACGGGCACGTTCCTCTCGTCCCGTCCTTCTGATTCGCACGCCCAGGCGCCCGCCAGCTGCAGGCGAGGCACGTTCCAGGCGCGCAAAGCAGGACAGCGGGTCGAGATGTCAGCGCGTTTCCATCCCTCTCGCCTGCCTGCTGCACTGTGATGGATCAGCTGGTTCTAAGGGCAGAGGTGACTCTGGCCTAAAACTAGAGCAGGATGATGAGGTCCCTCCTCTCTGGGCCAGAGACGAATGAATAATACATGTGGACGGAGACAGCAGGTACGGGGAGAAGCGAGGGAAGTAAACTGCTACTACACAAGGTGAGGAGTATTTTTCATGGCACGTCAGAGAAGACGTCAGGAGGCCGTGTAACATCCTGCTGTGGAGGCGGAGGCCACTTTACATCCGGTGCCCTCACACCACTGGGAAATAAATCACCAGCAGCAACTCTAAGGCAGGCACAGAACTGGTGCTCCTTGGATCACTCCCGTGTGTGTGTGTGTGTGTGTGTGTGTGTGTATCTGTGTGTGCGTGTCCCTTTCTCTCTTTTCAAAGATGGGGGTCCTGTTGCTTTGAAGGCTGGGGCCCAGGTGGGTGGCTTACCTCGGTCACAGCTGTCCCCGGTGTACCCACTGCTGCATTCACAGTAGGGCTGCCCAAGTCCCGAGAGCCTGCATTTCCCATGCTTGCACTTGATGGCCTGGCAGGGGTTAAACAGGTCCTCCTCTTCATCGCAGAGGACGCCCCCGTGGCCTTCCACACACTTGCAGCTGTAGGAGAATGCATTGATGGGCAAGCAGGTGCCGTGCACACACCTGCAGCGGAGGAGGAGCACGGGAGCACACGTGCATTAGGCCGAGGGCATAAGAAAGGAGAAAGGATGATGGAAGGAATACGAAGATGTGCTAATGGGCTGACTTCCTTCTTTGCTCCCTCTCCCCCCTTCTCCTTCCCTTCTTCCTCTCCCCCTCCATGCTTCCTGTCCTGGGTTTTAGTTCCAGGGTTGGGGTATGTGTGCATAACTACCAGGCAGCCCAAACTTACTTATTTCCAAGACAGGGGTCATTGGTCCTCTGGTCACAGAGGGGCCCGGTCCATCCCTCCTCACACTCACAGGTGAAGCCCGACTGGCTGCTGGGCTGGCACGTGCCGTGGGCACACACCTTCTTGTGGCACGGCTCACAGCCGGGCAGGATGCCGGTTTGCATGGGCACCTTGCGGAAGTCCTGCAGCTCACTGTTGATGTACAGGTTCCGGATGCAGCCGTGGAAGCTGGTGCCATTCTGGCCAGGGGCCTGGCGCAGGGCCGCAGCCACGTTGTTCTTCCCGGGCATGCCTGTGGAGGGACGTCGGGTCAGTGGTCGGCAACTTGGGGGTTCCTCAGCCATTTGCCACCCAGACCCTTTTAGCTCTTCCCGCAGGGTGGCAGTCAGAGTGACACTGCTTTAGGACAGCTAGCCGTGTGCTTCTCGACCTGCCTGCACGTTAGGATCACACAAGGTCTTTGAAGAAATACTGATGCTTGGAACCTCAGCCTGGACCTACTTGATCACAGTATCCGGGCAGAGGAGGGGAGGGAGAAGAGAAGGGCGTTTCCTTGTTTTGATTTCTCTTTTTGGAAGATGCTCCAGGCAATTCTAATGCACCACTAGAACAAAGATGCAAGTTCATTGGTGGTCAGTCTCTAAGTTTTTTTTTTTTTTTTTTTTTTTTGGTATTTCATGTGTTATTTATTTATTTATTTTTTTACAAATAGTTTATTGTCAAATTAGTTTCTACATAACACTCAGTGCTCATCCCCAAAGTGCCCTCCTCCATGCCCATCCCCCCCTCCCCCCCACATCCATCAGTCCTCAGTTTGTCAGTCTCTAAGTTTTAACATTTGTTTCAAATCAAACCTTGCCCAGAGGCAGAAATATATAAAACCTCAACGTGTAGCTACTGTAGGCTAAGGCAGGATCAGGGATGGGGGCAGAGATCAGTGCCCCCCCTTTTCTCCACCCACGTCTTCCACCTGGACACACACTCTGGAAGCTGAGGGCTCCAGGAGGCACAGTGAGAGTTGGGGGACATGCTCAGTGTCACCCAGTGAAGGACTGGGTTGCAGTTCAGGTGACTAGTGAACCTTGCTATCTCTAGAGTTCTGGTTCAGTCCATCCAGTCTTAAGGGGTGAGAGCTGGGTTCACAGTGACCTTTCACCCTGGGCCTGCCAAATTCTAAGCTCAGCACTGGCAACGTCCTGAGCCCAGTCCTGGATGTCAGCGACTGAAAAACTCACTCAGGCTTCCGATCACGATCACGACAGCACCTCATTCACATCACTTTTATTTTCTTGCTCATTGAGAGTGAAGCCTTCAGGTGCCAAGAAACCAGACATACAAAGGAAATTCTTCCAAAAACAGAATTTGCAAACTTTGCATATGTAAGTTCCACCAGCGACAGTCATCTGGTAACCTTCATTTGGCAAAACTGAGGAATCTTTCCATGGCCTAAGCCAGACCCTGAAATAGTTGTTGGATGGGATCCTTCATGAGACAGCCATCCAGACTGCAGTGGGGGAAGGGGAGGGAGCCAGAGGCCTTCAGAGCGGCTGACCCTCCCCCAACTGGCAGTCACACCCTCCCTGCGCCTGATGCTGAGCTACTGGCTGGAGAGTACAGGCTGGGGAAGACTCCACTCACGCTCTCCAGACGCTTTGCTGGTTCTAAGACCAGGACCCTCACGCTCCCTGGGGGCTGCCTCCTGGCAGCACAACCTCTCTACTCAGAGGGGCCGTTTGCGTTCTAGCGGGTACTGAAATCGGATAGCTATGTGTACAGAATCACTAGGCTGGAAGTCGTTGGTCCTTGTGCACATGAGCCCATCATATTTGACCTCTCTGAGGCTTAGTCGACTCACCTAGAACATGAGTGGAGCGACCAGAGCAGTCGCCTCCAAGTCTGTCATAAGTAAGAGCCACCCCCCCTCCCCCCCCCGTAGATGGTCAGGAGGCGGCCCCAGGCTGCATTCTCTCCCCACCTTGAGATTCTGAGTGGTAGAAAGGGGTGGGGGGGCAGAGATCTAAATGTTCACATGCAGCCGGGGTGCCTGTGGTGTAGGTGCTCATGGTCACACTTTGACAGGTACTGAATTAACTGTCTTGGCTTTGAAGTTCCGTAACTTCAGAGTTTTAGTCTATGTCCGTCTGGCCCTGGAAACAGAGTTGCTTTGTGGAGCAGGGTCAAAAGCATACAATGTGCCATTTCCAGAAAAGCACAAGTTAAAGAAAATTCCTTGGTCTGGGAGAAGTTCTTCTAATTTAATCGTATCCATAGACCGCACACGTATGGTCTTTTTTTCACACATTTAAAAAGAACTTCCAAACTATTTTTAATAGCTTATTTTGATACAGGTCCAACACATCTATGTGCACATGTGGAGACTAAATACTAGTGAAGTTCCACAGCAGGAAGAAACAATTAGGAAATGTGTTCCTTTATTCCCAAAGATCCAGCTATGATTAAAATCATTTATAAATGACAATGATACATCACATTACTTTGAACAGGACATCACAGACCAAAGCTACTCTGAGTCAACCTTTTCACATGCTTGGCACGTTTCTAACCAGGGAACCAGGTCTTAATGGATCAACAGAAGTAGACCCATGTTGGGGCACCTGGGTGGCTCAGTCAGTTTAATGTCTGACTCTTGATTTTGGGCCAGGTCATGGTCTCATAGTTTGTGAGTTTGAGCCCTACATCGAGCTCTGTGCTGACAGTGCAGAGCCTGCTTGGGATTCTCTCTCTCTCTCTCTCTCTCTGCCTCACCCCTGCTCACACACACTTTCTGAAAAAAGAAGTAGATTTGTATTTGGTTCTTGCTTTAGCCTTTCTTCTATGCCATGGACTATAGCTGTAATTCAGTCAATCTACCAATCAACAGATAACATGGTAGACCATTTTTAACCTTAACAAGCTGTACATATTTCAAAATGACAATAAAGGGATCAAGGGTCAAAAATGGAGTCCTCTCTCCAATGGCGGCAAGAGAACCAGATGTGTGATTCACGGAGGGGGTGTGCAGATCTTAACTCAAGAAAACAATTCTATTAGATACTGCACATTCTGGTTAGACTATCGTATAGGTCATCAGAAAGATTAGTCAGTTGTTTCATGTTGCATAAAGCCTACATCATGGGTGGTTGATAAGGCTGGGAGGTAGAGCTGCCTGCCCGTTCTGTTAGAGAATACTTCTGCAAGTGGGCTTACGGCACGGGCCACAGCGCCTCCAGGCTGTCCCTGGGTACTGCACATTTTCAGACTTGGAGAAAAAGATGAGCTGAGTGACCTTGCTCTCTTTTGCTAACTGTCTCTTCTGCCTTTGCCACACAGAACTCAGGGAGGTGGTCTTCTGATTACGTTGTATTTTTTTAATCTGAATTACCCTCTAAGACTGGGCTCTGATTTGGAAGAAGATGGACCCCTGTGTTCTCCAGCAGCAAGTCTAGGATGCAAGTGCTTTCCTTCAGGCCTGGATGGACAGAGCTACAACCTGGATTCTTCCAGATGCTCTATCCTTAGAAAGATTGGCACTTTTCAGTTTGGAATGAATGTAGAACTTTTTTTTCCCCTTTTTTGAAAAATGTTCTGACCTAAGCGCTGTTTTGTACTTTCCCCCACCCCCATACTGCATTGTAAAGGGGTTTTAAGATTCAATGAAATGGTTTCTGAAGAAAACACAATAAATCAAGTGAAGGACAGGCCCAGAAATAAATAAAAAGCCACAAAACTCAGATGGCTTCCCTTTCTGTTCGATTTTAAAAAGTGAGTGGCGTGTAGATAGATGGCTTTGGGGTCAGACAGACCAGACCTGCACTCAAATGAGGTCTCTATTCCTTCAGAGCTTTGTGAACTTGGACAAGTTTTGTAAAGTCCTCAAGGCTGTCCTTTAGGGACTATGAAACACAAAATCATACCTACTTCCTAAAGTTTCTGAGGACCAAGACTATAAAACAAGCATCGTGTGGGACACATAGCATGCGCTCAGTGAGTATAACTTCTTTTCTCTCAACCACAGGTACATCTGTGACTTGGTTTACCCATCCCAACGTTGTGGCCATTCACTGTAGTGAAGGCAAGACACGGAAGCCTTTTGTTTTTAAATGAGTCTCATAGTTGTGATTATCATGAAGCAACCGTATCAGTCAACTTGCTGAGCAGACTTACTATGCAATCGTATTACAATACACTACAGTTACTTGAAGATATGTCTATTTTCCCTACTCCCTTGGGCAAAGAAGGGATATTTCTACTTTGTAACCCTTATGCAGGTATTAACTTTGTTCTCAGCATATGGTAGATACTCAATATATATGTACAGAACTAAGCCAAGATTTTTAATGGTTCCTAAAAATTCAAAAATTCTTTCAAAGTGTTAGGATCTTCTGCTGCAAAATACAGAAAAAAAAATCAAGTGCTCTGAACTTTCAGGACAATTTGAAAAATACTTTCAAGGACGTCTTGGAAGGGTTAACATAATTATGTGGAATCCCAAGGTTACTATTTGGCAGGAAATAATGCAAACTTGTGAAAATGCCTGTCCTTCTGAGGAAATCAGTTACATTGACCTGCTCGAAAGCTTTAGCTTACTTACTGGTAAAATGAGTTAATTTTATCAGTCAATTCACCTCCATCCAATGTGATTTAATTCAATGTAACTCAATTCAACATCACATGCTTTCTAGCTCCTTTGCCTGAAAACTGAAATTCTGTACTGCCAGCTTACGTTTACCCCCAATCCCTCCTGCCCGCGCCCAAAGGAAAGTTCTCGTCTTTGTGCGTCCTCTCCTCTGGGCTCCTTCAGAACTTTGCCCACACCTCTGTTCCCCATATCTTCCTCATCTGCCGCCTTCTTTTTTTTTTTTTTTTAATATTTTTATTTATTTCTAGGAGAGAGAGAGAGAGACAGTGTGAGCAGGGGAGGGTCAGAGAGAGAGGGAGATACAGACTCTGAAATAGGCTCCAGGCTCTGAGCTGGCAGTCAGCACAGAGCCCGACGCTGGGCTCGAACCCACAAACCGTGAGATCATGACCTAAGCGAAAGTCGGACGCTTAACCGACTAAGCCACCCAGGCGCTCCCCTCATCTGTCTTCTTGTTGGTTTCAAAAAACAGTCCAAGGGGGTGCCTGGGTGGCTCAGTTGGTTAAGCATCCACCTTGGGCTCAGGTCATGATCTCACAGTTCGTGGGTTCGAGCCCCACGTCGGGCTCTTGCTGACAGCTAGCTCAGAGCCTGGAGCCTATTTCGCATTCTGTCTCCCTCTCTCTCTGACCCTCCCCTGTTCATGCTCTCTCATGCTCTCTCTCTCTCTCTCTCTCTCAGAAATAAATAAAACATTAAAAAAAAAAAAACAGTCCAGGAAATTCACTCTATCGTTCCAATCCCTAATCTACCCTCCCAACTCTTTCTTGTTCATTCCCCTTAAGAACAGAGCTCAGCAGTACTTCCTGTTACCCCAATACATTTAATTCATCTGTTCATTCATCATTCAATTTTGTTAATGATTATCTTCTTATCTACATGAGTTGGCGACTGATAGCATAGATAATCTGAGATGGTACCATTTGACAAAACCTTTTGTCTTTTTCTTTATAGCATGGCCTTGACCCCAGTAAAAGCAGCATCCCAGGCTCATGTGTTGTTCTCACATGTGCTCTCTCTGTCTCTCTCTTTCTCTCCTTAAGACCTTGCTGTGTGGCCTCAGGTATGCTGTGTAATTTTCAGCTCTTCTTAAGTAATAAAACTCTAATTTTTCTCCAACGTTTTCTGATGGTTTTTGCTAGAGGGCTCTTTGTAATCATAATAAGAACCACAAGAAACTGTCCATCCACAACAGTGGTTACTGACAGGCTGGTACAGGCACAAAACAGGTCTCCTAAACATACCCAGGGCTCACTCTTTTCTATCCTTGCAGCTGTCCATCTTTCAATGATTGATCACTATTTGTCAAAGGCCACAATACCGGGGATCAGCAACTTCAGAATTAGTCTGCAGTGAGAATCACAGATCCACCGGATTTGGAACACAGCTTACCTCCTACATAGAGCGGAGAGTCAAAATTCAGAGTTGACTGCTTTGACAAGTTGGTGATGATTTTGGGGCTCCCTCCATCCACTGAGAGGGAGAGACTCTGATCCAGGGCAAGCAGTTCCACAATGTGGAAATTTCCATCGTTGATCGTCTCCACGCTACAAAGAAAAATCAACTTAACTGATGCTTCAGCTTTCTTTTTATTAACAGAAAGAAGTTAAAATACTAAGTCCAATAAGCACTCCTTAGGAAAAGATACTCCTATCTAACAGTAATAAGGATAAACACCAGTAGTTGATTTAAAGATAGAAGATGAAGTACAGACAATTTCTACTTTTTAGGAATGGATACAAAATAAGCTTGTCTTCCCATTGGGAAGAGTGGAAATGGATACACCGAATCACTCTCCAGTCTTATTCTTCCACTATGTAGAAATTACAAAGGATAATTTATTCTTTTGTTTTTAAATGCTACTTAAGTTGTTTTTTTCTGAGATACTATTACTCCAAATTGCATTTAAGACAAAGAACCTACGTTGGTGCCAAATATCCTCTACAGATTATGACTGGCTTTGATCTTTTAAATGCTGGACAGTAAGACTTACCCAAACATACACACAAATACAGGAAGAACCGACTTGGTGAGATTATTGTGATTGTTGAAATTTATTAACTGATAATACCTCTTCCTTTCCTTGCATTTTTCAGAGGGATGGCCATCAAATGAGATTACTGTGAAGTCTATGCTCAGTGGAGAGTAACAGATTCAATGGAATGCTTAACACAGCCATAGCTAGGGGATCTAGTGTGGACAGTGCTTCTTCGGTTTTCTATGACTTGTAAGGGCCAGGTCTAACAGTCATTCCAGAATTTGAGAGGGCTTATGGAAGTTCACAAACTGGATAAAAACAAAAAGATTAAGAAACTGAGATAAATGAAAAATAGGAATTGAAAATAAGATGACCTGCAGTGCAATTACTACGAAGGTGCTATACGTCTGTAAAGTGGGCTTGTAAATCTAACACAAGGGTTAACAGCAAAGAGGAGTGTGGGGCCAATGAAGAAAACAGGAATCAATACATGGCAGCATCAGGAATATACTGACCTGTCACCATGGGGGCAAAATATGGCATAATGGAAGTTGGGGCCAAAAGTAAGTAGTGAATATTAAAGAGCCAATATATTGGGATATCAACTAGGAAGACTGAAAAAAATGCTCAAACACGGAAACATGGGCACATATGATAGAGAAACTGTGAATACCTATTCTTCCTTATACAAGCTGATGGCTTCAGTTTCTGGGTACTGATATTTTAACTTGCAAATAGGCCAAGACTGGAAAACAATGGAAAAAATATGTTGACATTTCTGTATGGTTCTCATCACAGGTGTCTAATCCTCTCCCTTTGTTTGCCAACACAGAATAAAAAAGGTTTTGTGGTTTGACCGCAATATACACCATTCTGCAAACCGTGAAAACATTTACAGTTCTCTGGTTTTAAATGGTTGCAAGAGTTCACATGTACAAAGGTCCTTCATAGCCTGTCTCAGATATCATAATCTGAGTGATAAATATTAAATATGCCAGTGAATGTTTTTATCTCCTCAGATTTAATTATCACAACACGTGATATCATTAAAATCAATAGAGGAAACAATATACAGGAAAACCATTTACTAAAAAAGTTGTATACCAACTGCTACTGGTCTTAAATAGGATTGTCTTCTGAAGGAATATACCAGATGGTAATATTAGCTAAGGGTTAAGCATACAGATTTTGGAGTCAGATGAATCCGAATTTGAATCCTGGTCTTGTATTTATGAAATGTTTGACCTTAGATAAGTTACTTAATGGCTTATACACTTCAGTCTTCTCTTCAGTAAATGCTAGTGTATATTTTGCCCTCTGATGATTAATGATTAATTGGAGATCTGTACGAAATAATATTTTTACATATGCAGAGTGAAACATCCAGCATATAGAAGGTGCAAAGGTAAATGTTAGATATCAGTATCACCATCACTACCACCACCATCATCGTACAAATAATCCAATATTGTTTCAGTATCTTTTTCAGGAAGAAATTAGTTAGCTTTATTTTTGATGTTAATTGTAAAATAATGCTAAAGACTACTAGAAACCTAACAGCTTCCTTGGGGCCATATCTTGTTCAAGTTACTGAAAGTTTTATGTAAAATATTAGAATGAAGATATACATACAGAGAGTGGTGACCAATTGCTTTTTCCGTTGTTGTCATATACAGCATGCAAATGGTTTTATGTGGCTGCTCTATGAGCATTGACTTTGATGAAGTCATAAGTATTAAAATGAGACCTCCTTTTTTGCTTTACATTTGCAAAGAAAAGGCCCATTTGTACAGGAAAATGGGTTCCTGGTCACACATCAGTCTTAGACAATCAATACTGGCACATCATCGTTAATGATAGTGTTTGATGCACTATAACTGAGTAAGCTACTTGAAAGCAGGAGCCATGTATTATTTATTTCTGTATTCCTTAATGTACCCAGTAGAATTTCTGATAAAGAGTAGATGCTCAATAAATATATGTTAAGTAAGTGAAAGGTGAGGGAGACTTGTTAACAATAGCATAGTTTTTTAGCACTACTGACTGGATTACAGGTATCATCAAGAGGTTTCAAGCAGCCCTAGGGAAGGACATCTAAAAGTTGCATTTTACTTAAAAATTTGGATTTTTTGGTAGCCATATTTAACAGGAAATGGTGGGAGATAAATCTGGTTCAGTCTGTCCTAGGTCTCCTTAGATGTGTGACATTGGATTAGCGTGACTTCAGGTCATTTTTCTCTTTTATTTCCCTCACCAGGGAAATGCAAATAATACCAAAGAATTACTTAGCACAGACTATAGGAGAGGTGCTGTTCTAAGACCTTTACATGTAATAACTCTTTTAAGAACCAAAACAACCCTAACAACTGGGCACTTAGGGTACTCAAGGTGGCAAAGTCAGCTGCAAAACAGATTTGAAGCCAGGGTCCCTGTTTCTAGAGTACACATTTTTAATTATTATGCACCACTTTTACAATAAAAAACCTGAATAAAAAGAAAACAACCTAGTACTACACAAATGGTGTGTGTTCTCACCACTAATGAGTCTTTAATAAGTGATTTTCTCCCCAATATCTCAATAATGTTCTATGAAAAATAACCTTATATTACGGTTACACAGTTTGGTACATTTAATAGGAATCACGGAATTATATAAAAAAAGTAATAATCTTATATTTTAAAAATGTTTGTGTATTTTTGAGAAAGAGAGAGAGTGAGAGCAGGTGAGGGACAGAAAGAGAAGGAGACAGATGATCTGAAGCAGGCTCTGTGCTGACAGATGTAGGGCTTGAACCCACGAACTAGACAATGACCTGAGCCAGTTGGACTTGTAATCAACTGACCCACCCATTCGCCCCCAAAGTAATAATCTTATAATAAGAGTTGGCAGGTTTTGAGAATACATACAAAGCATATAGATTTCAAACATAGATTTGGATTCTATTTTCCCAATCACATGTGAAATTTAGACTGATTAGATTTTTCCTCTCAAAAGTTATCACTAAACTTAATTCCATTTATACTTCCCTGGAATTAAATGAGGCCTCATCGTGGTATTTTGATAGATAAGTATTGGGAAATTAATATTTTTAGATTCTTTGCTCTTTAAGATGATATTTTGTATATGAGCCTGAAGACAATATTTAAGAGCTAAGAATATTCTAACTTGGTGTTTCATGCTGTCCTTTGAAGCAGGAGATGAACCAGGGGATGCCCAGAAATCCTTTGGGTCTATACGGTTTAAAATAAAAGCAGTGGCTAACACACCAGTTGTTACAAGATACAACTGAGCCATAATCGATTTTACAGTCTATCTCGGTCATTCTCTATCCACTCACAATGCACAACATCCTTTTGGGTTCCGAGAAGTATTGATGTGCTCTCTTTCACTACTCCCAAGGGAACTGTGTATTTGATGACTCATGAGAGTCACAAGTGAATCACTTAACATTGAGACTTTCCACTGGGAACACACATTGAATTTATTACCATTATTATGCATTTAGTTTTACTACACTTAACTATTAGCTGAGATTTTGTTTTCTTGAATTTCTCAGTGGATATATGAAAACAAAGCAGTTACTCAACTATGTCTTATGGTTTTATTACAGAAAAAGAGTTTAAAAACTCAGAGCTTGAAGAGAGGCTCTAACTTGCTCTGACCTTCCTTCCTTTCCTTCCTTCCTTCCTTCCTTCCTTCCTTCCTTCCTTCCTTCCTTCCTTCCTTCCTTCCTTCTTTCTTTTCTTTCTTTTCCTTCCTTCCTTCCTTCCTTCCTTCCTTCCTTCCTTCCTTCCTTCCTTCCTTCCTTCCCTTTCCTTTCCTTCCTCTCTTCTCTCTTTCTCTCCTTCTCTCTCTCCCATCTTTCTTTCCTTCTTTTTCTTTATATAGGACACCTCAAGATGACATTTTTATATTTCTATCCCAACCATAAATCTTCAGGTATTTCAGTAGTTTAAAAAACAGTTCACTTGGCTTATGTGAGCTCTAGCTTTTCGCCTTAAAAATTTAAAGAATCTGTTGGCATATTCTGTGCAATGAAACAGGAATCAGAAGCCAGACGAATTCAACTGGTCATCTCATTTTGATTATCTCTAGGATGAGGATATTGCATCTGTGGAGATTGGTGATGAAATATTTTCCTGCCTACCTCTTTAAATCAAAAGGAATAGGAGGTCAAAGGGGATTAAAGGTATTATTCTTTTTTTAATGCTTATTTATTTTTGAGAGAGATGGAGACAGAGAGTGAGAGCAAGGGAGGGACAGAGAGAGAGGGGGACAGAGTTTCTGAGGAGATCTCTGCTGCTGAGAGCACAAAGCTCAATGTGGGGCTCCAACTCATGAATGGCGAGACCATTACCTGAGCCCAAGTTAGAGGCCAATTGACTGAGCCACCCAGGTGCTCTGGAGATTAAAGGTATTAATGCATATGGATACAAGTTTTCAAAGGGATGTTTTACAAAATAATTGATTGACCAAGTGTACTTACATTTTAGTAAGTGCTTTTGAGGCACATTACCTAATTTAAATAAAAATGCACTAAATTAAAAAGGGACTTTTACATTTGAACATACAGTATGAGTCACACTCATATGCATATAAGTGCAAATGACATTTGCATTTATCCTTCCTTATCTGGATATCAGAGCATCAAGAATATCTATAAACCACCAGCATCAGTGATGACTGTGAGCCTGCTTTTTGCCTAGCACCATAGTAGGGATTTTACATTTGTTATTTTCAGTTTTCCAAATAATGCATGAAAAACAGATATATGTCCAATTGTTTAAACTAGGAAATCGAAGCACAAAGGGGTGAAGTAACTTGCTCAAAGTTATAAAGCTGGTAAACAGTGTTCCCTTCCCATATGGCATTGTCAAGATCTGCTGAGTGTTTGTCTTGGAAATGAGACCTTGCAGATTCTGTCTACTGTCTGTTTTCCCAAAGAGACTAAATTCTTCTCCTTCTCCTTTTTTTTTCCCCCCTCATGTAAGAGTGTAAACTGCATAACCCAGAGGCTGTAGAGCCAACCAAACCTAACAACTGGTAGGGAAAAGTCCGGTGATGTTGTGCTGTTCCCTAAATACTGAAACTGCTAACTGCGTGATACTATCCTGCACCTTCATAAGATGGTTCATCTGACCTCCTCATTAAAAACAATAATTAATTTTTAAAAATCCCAGTTGACACAATGTTACTTTTATGTGTACGACATTGTAATCCAACAACTCTATACATTGTGCTGTGCTCCCTACAAGTGTAGCCACCCTATGTCACCATACAGCATTATTACAGTACCACTGGCTATACCCCCATGCTGTGCCCTTTACCCCCATGACTTATTCACTCCATAACTGGAAGCCGGATTTCCTCATTTTTATTTTATTTTATTTTGAGAGAGAGAGAGAGAGAGAAAGAGAAAGAGAGAAAGAGAGAGAGAAAAAGAGAAAGATTCAGAGAATCTTAAGCAGGCTCCATGCTCAGCACAGAGCCTGATCCCGGGCTTGATCCCAGGCCCCTGAGATCATGCCTTGAGCTGAAACCAAGAGTCAGATGCTCAACTGACTGAGCCACCCAGGCACCCTTGATTTCCTTATTTTTAAATAGTAGTTGATTATGTTTCCAAAGAAGCTGTCTGGTTTGAAAAATAACATTAATCTGAATCTAAAGAAAGAAGCGTACCATTTTTATTAATTTTTTTTTAAGTTTCTGCCCATGTAGATGAAGAAAAGTCACTTTGAAGGACAATTATCAGCCTGCTTTAGAAAAATGTCCATCCCTATCTCAGGATCTACTGCTGATGTTAGCTCTATGTTTAGGCATTCATTTACTCATTCATTCACTCAATCACGGCATTATCACCCAGTACCTTTCTATGCTATTCTCTAAGCACTATAAAAATTAGGCATGTGTGTGATATTCTACATTCATCCACTTGTTAAGTAGCTTCTGTTCCTCTGTTGCTGCAGATCAGGTCCCTTAGACAGTTGGGTGCTGGCACTGTGTAACAACTGGTTCTCTGAAATAAGGAAAAGAGCCTGGATTTCATGCACATACCGACTTTGTGGTGGACACATTCCCAACATGGCAGATTTCTACATCAACATATGGCATGATGTCACAGAATGTGGATATGGGAAGAGAGGTATACTACTGGCTCTCAGAGCACAGTTCAAACACATTCCTTTGACACAAGTGGTTCTCAAATTGTGGTCCCTGGGCCGGTGCATCACCTGGGAGCTTGTAGCAATGAACATTTGGGGGCTCATCCAGGAACTGAATCAGAAACTAGAGGTGTAGCCCAGTGATTTGTTTTCTGACACACTTTTTAGGTGATTCTGATGCGTGCTATTTGAAAACAATGGTTCCACACCACTGCCCACATGGCTGGCCCTGTGGGCGGTATGTAGGTCTGCATAAACCTCGCTCTCCTGTCAGATATAAGAGATAAAATGAGAAAATATGCATGCCATTTTACTTCTGTGAAGAAGGAATAACTACATCATGAATTTTCTTAAACACACTTCAAGCTATGTAACTGCTCTCTCTAGACATAATTCCACGAAATAATGGTTGTCATTTCAATTCATTTAAGACAATGACTGACATCTAAAATGAAGCTTTTTAAACCAAAGAAATCTTACAGAAACAAAAGCCTGATGGATAATTATTTCCCCCTAATTTCATCAGATTTCACTTACTAAAATAAACAAAATCCATTTCCATCAATGTTGAAGATTAACCAGGCAACCGAAAAGAGGTACTTGATGTACAAACTATTCCCACACACAATGTTCCAAAAGCACATTAAATAATGCAGGAATTGGAAAATAAATTTTTACTAAATTAAATGTTTTGAAACATAAAATCAAGTAATTAAAGTCAACAAATTTTCTGGTGTAAGAATATGTAAAACTATTCCCTTTTAAAACATTAGGGTATTTTAATAATGTTATGTAAAGCAGAAGCACATCTAAGTTTGAACATTTAATTCAACCAAACAAAATAATTACTAAGCAATTTATAGGAAAGCAGATGGCCACAGTGTTATTGATGGCTTTCTCTATATTGATGGAGAAGGAGTACCTTTCATCAGAGGTCACACTTTAGTAGGGCCTGAGCAAGGTCAGAAGCATTTGGATAAATGCCAGAAAATTAATAGGAGCAGAGGGAAGACTTGGGACAAATTTCAAGTTGAAAGTGAAGCAAAGAAAAAGATGAAGAGTAACTCCATTATGTTTATGATGCCTCTCAATGACATTAAGAATGTGACAGGGACACAGGTTTGGGTGAAGCAAAGAAAATAAGCTCCATTTTGGACATTCTAAATTTATGACCTCCAAAAGCAATCACTAGTTGGTAAATGTTGTTCTGAATATTTTTTCATGTATCAAATCATAAAATTCTTACAAAATGGAACTCTGATTTACTATACCCACATGCCAGGTGAGGCCCAGAGAGCTCATGCCATTTACCTGTGGCGTACTGTTAACAAAGGGCAGTGCTCGGGCTCGGGCTTGAATCCAGGCAGACCGTCTTTAGAGCACCTGCTCTTCTCTATCTAATGTTAGTTTTGAGTGGTAATGGCATTCAAATGGTTTGAATTTCAAAATGATGTAAAATGGTATTTATATACAAATCTTGCTTCCATCCCACTCATTGCTCTCTAATCCTAGTTTCTCTCTCCTTTTTTCTTTTTTTTTAATGAAATTATTTATTTGAGAGACAGAGAGTTGTGCATATGTGTGAGCACAGGGAAGGGGTGGGGAGGGGGAGAGAGAAAGAGAGAGAGAGAATCCCAAGCAGGCTCCTGGCTCAGCACAGAGCCGGATGTGGGGTTCTATTCCACAGTGCTAGGATCATGACCTGAGCCAAAATCAAGAGTTGGGTGCTCAACTGACTGAGCCACCCAGGTGCCCCATTTCTGTTTTTCATTATGCAAATGCATGGATCTAAAAATATATGTATTTACTTATGCACCTTTGACACTGTTCTGTCTTCCTTTTCTTTTCCTTCTGAACCGAGCAATGTACCTTGAAGATCTTTCTATATCCTACATAGAAAACTTCCTCCTTCCCTTTCCACCTTCCTTTTAAACTGTATATCCCATTGTACAGATTAGAAATGGGCTATTTCCTAACTTTTGTTTTTATAACCAATGACACAGTGCAGTACCTGTGCACATATCATTTCTTTATCTTCAGGTATATCTGTAGCATAAATTCCCAGAACTGGGATTTCATAGGTTAGAAAGTAAATGTATTTGTAATCTGGGTAGATATTTTCAAATTGCTCTCTATGGAAATTGTAAACAATTTGTACTTCTAGTGTTAATGGATAAGGATAGAGAATACACTTTCAACCCCCCTGCTCTACTCTGGAAATAGATGCCAGAAAAACTTTTCTGTATTGCTACATGTAGATGAGAATGAAGACAATGTGAGTGAGAAGTGAGGACAGACCTGACTTTGGGATTTAATACTCAGAGAGACTTTATGGGGTATGTGCTGTATCATTATTTACAACTATGATGTTTGAGGCACAGACACATTAAGTATCTGCTCCAAGTTTCTGCACTAGTAATTGGCCAGGCCTAGATTTGAAAACACATCCTAGCACCAGTACTTTTACTTGTCAAATACTAAAATCTCCTAGTGGGCTGAAACAATTCAACTGTTCTCTGTAGTTTCTATTTCACAGAATCATTCCTTTTCTATTCCATACTGGAGTATTAATATATTCATATATATATAATATATACATATATATTCCATATCAATCATCTCTCATCTCAATTCTAGGTAATTGCTGCTTTTCTTTTACTTAAAAATAACGTGATGTGATGACTTTTCTTGATTTTTGTGCCATAAATCAAAAACCAAGAATTAAATGAAAAACCCTGGACCTTACAACAGATGTCCCTATCAGATGGTCTGCCAACAGAGAAATGGACTCGTGGCTCATAATGGAAAGCTTATCATGTGATATTATTCTTTTTTATAAACATCATATGGTACGCTTATTGTTTGTCAGCCAACCATGGTAAGAACATAAACTCAAAATAAGCTCTTTATGGTAATTTCTCATTTTGATATAATCACATGGGTTTCTACAACTTATCTACAAGTATTTTACTTATATTTTATGTGAATGCTAGCCTTAAGAAACCACCTTCAATAACCCTTATGATGGTTTCTGAGAGGGCTGCGCTCTTTCATTGCATAAAATAAAAGAGAAAAGTAAAAAACAAAAATGAACCACAAAATCGATATTCTGAAACTTTTTTATGGGCTGAACCAAATTGAGGATACATAATTTAAGGCCTAGCAGTATCTAAAATACTGGCATTAATTCATCACCATTTGGAGATGAAATTCATATTCCCCTTGGAAACCAATAATTATGTGTTTATTTCCATGCTCTAAATATTCCCAAGTGGGTTAGCTGACCACTAAGAGGACTAGTGGATTCCATTCGTGGCTACAATTGCCGTCTACTTTCCTGGAACTGGTACAAAGGATGAGCAAGTGCGTGAAGGCTTTTGAAGCATATCGACACCGATGTCAATAATGTAGAGGCCAGGGCCCCGTTGGTTAAGCGTCTGACTCATGATTTTGGCTCAGGTTTTGATGTCACAGTTTGTGATATCAAGCCCTGCATTAGGCCCTGTGCTGACAGTGCAGAGCCTGCTTGGGATTCTCTCTCTCCCTATCTCTCCTGCTTTCATTCCCCCTCTCTCTCTCTCAAAATAAATAAATAAACATTAAAAAAATAATATGAAGGCCAGTATCTACAACTCAATGCCCCCAGGTTTTAGTCAGGGTTTGGCTTACAGGTGCTTTTTGTTCCCCACATGTAGTATTTTTTAAAAATATGAATCTATACTTAAAGGATGGAATATTTACATTAAAACATCCAGATTTATGTCTTTTCCTTGAAAACCCAGGAGTTCTGGTAAAAATGGGGCCCACATTTTCCCATGGCAACATTTAGGGAGAACTGGGTAGATGAAGTCTGGCCCTCTTATTTTTTTATTTAATGTTTATTTATTTTTTGAGAGAGAGAGACAGATACAGTGTGAGCAGGGGAGGGCCAGAGAGAGAGGGAGACACAGAATCCAAAGCAGGCTCCAGGCTCTGAGCTGTCAGCACAGAGCCCGACATTAGGCTCGAACCCACCAACTGCAAGATCATGATCTAAGCCAAAGTTAGATGCTTAACCAACTGAGCCACCCAGGTGCCCTTAGTCTGGCCCTCTTTTGACTAAGGTTTGCTTCTAGCTCACTCCTGTCACAGGCACTTCTATTACATTGCCAACATCAAGCTATTTATCATAGAAGTTATTACAATGTAATTTTAAACAGTTCGATCTTTTCAAGAGTAAAATGATGAGAACTTCGTTTTCTCTTGCAGCCAGCCTGATTAGCTCACTTAAGTTACCTGTCTGAAAAACCCTAACTGCATATGACTTTGTGACCTTGCTCTAATTGGTTGCAGATATTTCTACGATAGTGAATTAGTGTTGAGATCCAACAGAGGTTAATCTTATGCAAAAAGCACATTTCCAGCAAAATGTATGCTTCATGAATACCACTCCTTTCAGATCCTCCAAATATCACCAATATCACTATATTATTAGGGAATTTCCAAAATAAATAACATTACCAATCACATATGATATGTGTCCCTTGGCTTACTACTATGTGTAGTCTCCCTAAGAACAAGGGTGTTGTTCCTTAAAGCTTGGATCAGTGCCTGGCACACAGTAGGTGCTCAATAAATAAATGCTGCATGAAAAAAGGTAATGCTAAATTCCTCACTGTGTTGGGTAGCTTGCAGTTTCTTTCTCAGAGCTACTCTCTACCTGTATTCACTCTGCTCTGGGGTCTGGGAGGCTCATGTGCAAGCTACATTACTGTGATCAGGGTTCCTCTGGTCTGGGATTTGATCTGGCCAAAGGGGAGCACAGGCAGGGGACTGTCGGGCAGAAGAAGGGTGGCTGGGTAGTTAAAAGCCTGGTTCCTCCTCCAAAGACCAACTGCATTCTTTTATTGAAGGGCTCAGCTCCAAGGCAGCCCTTGCTACAAGTTCTTTTCTGAGTGCTGCCTCCACTTACCCCTTCAGGCATACGGGGAGTAGCTGTAGCCCTTGTTACTGGCTGCAGGTTACTGTACTATCCCGACCAGTCTCTGTAAAGAGTCCCCTTAAGAATCTCTCCTCCACTATCCAACTTGAGTATGGACGGGCCCCTAAATAAGACACTGATCCTAAGCCTGCTGTGGCCAAATTACTCCCTCCCCTCACCCAATACAGAACAACAGAGGAGAAATAGCCCTTCACTGAACAGCTGTTTTCACCTTTAACAGTAACTGGGAGACACTCACCTGTAAATGGCAGAAGCCGGGTGGGAGCCGGTGTCGTAGCTGGCACGAACCCGTCCCCGATACAGCTCAACGGCAATATGGTCCTTGTCACCTTTATATAGGAGGATTCCGCTGTCTTCGTCTGTGGCAATCTAGTAGGAAGCAACCCTGACATTAGAACGCACTGTCATCCACACGTACTTCATCAAAAAGATCGCTTAGTGAAGGGGTTTTCTACAGCTTATTTTTTTCCTAATAGCTGTGAGGAAACAGTAATGTGTGCTGAAATGATTGACTTGAAAGGTGGCCCATTCCTAGATTCCTTTGATGCAAATAGATTTATAAAGAATTAAAAAACCTCACAATAACAGACACTTAAGTAAACACCATTAGATGTGCCTAAAACGTTCTCTGCTGGAGATTTTCACTTACCTGTTCTTTTCGCTCCTGTTCTAGGTTGTCTTTATGGCATATATGAAATGTAATTGCACTGAGTGAGACTGATTTTTATATTCCATGCAAAAAAAAAAAAACATTCTTCACAGTTATGGCATGGACAGTGGGACATCTCTTTTTATCCTGCTTTCTGGCCTTTGTGGGCTTTTACAGGACCAAGGCAATAAAAATCAGGATTTATACCTGAACCCCACTAGGTTCTTCTTGTAACAATTTGGTGTGGCAAATGGTGGAAGTTAGGGAGACGGGCTTTTTAAGGAAGGCGTGTCTGCCTTCCCGAGTCCCATTCCTCATGGCTGTTAAGAGCTCCTTGCCCCTCACTGGAGTGTCAGGGTAAACTTAATAAGGAGTGGCATCTATGTTAATTGGCTAAAGTCATTTGAATTCAAAATATATTAAAATATTTTCCTTACCACATAAAAGAAACATGCAGTCCCAACTTGCCCCACGTGTGCTGAATTCATGATCCTAATCTAGTCTCACCTCCTTCCTGCGGGTCTGAATGACTGGCTCAATGAGATACAGTGACATGGTGAAAAGCCTTAAAATTGGAGTTTGTTAATTTCATGTGGCTTCTTAAAGGTTCCGAGTGAGAAATAAAAAGCACGAGCTGAATATTTTGTCAAGGTGTGTTGCCTCACCGATGTTCTCCTAACCTACAGGATTCCTAAGAACAGCACACACACACACACACACACACACACACACACACCGCCTCGCACGCAACAGAGCCTTAAACTCCGAGTCATAAAAATAAATAAATAGACATGTCTTCACCAGAGCACCAAACATTTATTTTGTTGGGCTCTATGTAATTCATGATCAAGTAGTGAATAAAAATAGCTGGTTCTCATTTAGTTTTGAAAAATACAAATGCTATAGAGAAGAATCACTTAAGATTTTCATACAGAGAACATTTTCTGTCACTGGGTTATGCAGTCGATAACCTGTTTTTTTAAGAAATAGTATCACTCACGAACTACCAGATGTTTATGATTTGAAGCCAAATGTGGCTTAGGATGGAATCAGCCCTTGCTGGTGGGAGATGCCTTACCTGCAGAGTGATGTTCGTTTGAGGACGAACCTTGGCTGAAGGAATTTGAAGATAAGACTCTTTGTTTACAAAATTCACACTAACCAACTTTTCACACTTCTCTCCCTGGTAGCCGGGAAGACACTGGCATATTGGCTCATTTATCCTGATGATGCACTGGGCACCGTTCTGACAATCAAAATTATCACAGGGACTGGTACGCGGGAGGACCATGGGCGGAGAAAATTCACAGAACAAGCCACTAAGGAAACACAGAAAGAACACATTGCTTTTAATTGCATGGGAACTGCGGTCCTTCTGTAAGACTTAACTCTACCCCAAATCTCTATGTCTACTTTTACCTGTAGCCTTCGGGACAGATGCACGTATAGCCGTTCACGGCATCTGTGCAATGGGCTCCGTTTTTGCACTTGTTATCTTGGCAGTCATCAAAGTCAATGTCGCAGTGCTCGCCTATGTATCCTGGTGTGCAGTCACATCTGTTTGAACAAGCAGGTAAACAGTCTCAAACTGAACCGAGCCAAGGTAAGCAAAACAGATGCATTTCATCTAGGAAAAAAGGGCGCTATCTTTAGAAAACGTACTTAGTACACCTAGAACTAAGGTAGCAGCGTGTGTCAACTATACTTCTATGAAAATACACTATAACTAAAGCAAAATATCCAAAACTTATGTTTTGGGGGCTCAGAGAACCCCCAAATTAATGGATGCCTAGAACACAGTCATTCCGTGCTTTCTCAGTGCAATATGTCACAATGGTATAATTAGTAATCATCCATGATCCAAATGAGAATGCAAATGCACACGTGTCCCTCCTTCCTTCTCTCCCCCTCCCATTCTTGTTTGCTTTCTTCCATCCCTCCCCTCTCCTCCATCTTCTCTCCCATCTTCTCCCTCCTTCCCCCCTCCATCCCCTTTTCCTTCCTTCCCTCCGTCCCCACTATTTTTGTCTACAATGTCCTCTATTTTCATTTGCTCTAACTCCTTTGAACAGTTGAGACAATGGAAGTGCTATGTTGCAAAATTTACCAAAAATATTAAACATATTTTAAAAATAATTGAAAATTTTTTCCTAGTAGAGAATGGATGTATTGGGGCAGCTCGGTGGGTTAGCTGGTTAAGGGTCCAACTCTCGGTTTTTGCTCAGGTCATGATTTCATAGTTCATTGAGAACGGAGCCCCGCATTGGGCTCTGCACTGATGATGTGGAGCCTGCTTGGGATTCTCTGTCTGTCTCTGTCTCTTTTTCTGTGACTACCCCCTTGTGCTCTCATTCTCTCTCAATCTCTCTCTCTCAATAAATAAATAAAATTAAAAGCAAATTAAGAAAGAGAATGTATGTATTGGAATAAAATAAAATTTTACGGAAAAAAATATGTCAGCATTGGAAACTTTAATTCCTAGTGAATCCAGACAATCATTATGGCAGAAGTGGGCACGCCTAATAGAATAGGGCAGGGGAACTGATAAAAAAATTCCAGGGGCCAATTCCATGGACAGCTGTCATCTTGTTTGTTCACTCTGGTGGCACTGGGGAAGGAGGGGTCTCACTGCATTGATGAAGAACCATCACACGTACTGGTGGCATTCTCTGAGCACTTCCTGGTGCTATGCCCTGTTCTAACCACTTCGCGTTTGTGGATTCATGGAATTTTTCTCCATGGCCCTGTGACAGAGCAGTATCACCACTGTCTCACATGACAGGTGAGGAAAGTCACAGACAAATTGGTTAAGGGATTTACCCAAGGGTATTCGACTCATAACTGCCCCAGCCAGGTACTAAACCCAAGCAATCTGACAAGAGAGTCCGGATTTCTCACCAGTGAAGGACGGAATACTTTATGGTTGCCTGTGGAGAAAGCAGCATGGCACGTGCAGTCATTTTCCATCTGTGCTTTGAGAAGCAATAAGGGACCACGGAACGGAAGGAGGCTACTGGCAGCTTCCCGTTTCCCTCCCCTCTCCCCTTCAACGCTCTTCTGTTGTGACTTGTTAGTTTCACACATTGCGCTTCCATGAGCATTTCTATTTTGGGGTTAAGAGAGGGCTCACTGACTGTAAAAAACAAATAAACCAGGAAACTACAGCTTATTTAGCTTTACAGAATTCGGACTTTGCAGTTAGAACTGGGTTTGTAGTCTGGCTTCATCATTATGTGTATGCAATCTTTTTTTTTTTTTTTTCAATTTATTTTTTTATGTTTTTATTTATTTTTTTTAACAAATAGTTTATTGTCAAATTAGTTTCCACATAACACCCAGTGCTCATCCCCACGAGTGCCCTCCTCCATGCCCATCCCCCCCTCCCCCCGACATCCATCAGTTTTCAGAGCATTCAAGAGTCTCTCATGGTTTGCCTCTCTCTCTTTCCCCCACTATTTCCCCCCTTTCTCTCCCCCTTGTTCCTCAGTTAAGTTCCTCCTAATCCTCCTATACATGCAAACATATGATATTTGTCCTTCTCTGCCTGACTTATTTCGCTCAGCATAACACCCTCAATGTCCATCCATGTTGCTACACATGGCCAGATTTCATTGTTTCTCATTGCCATGTAGTATTCCATGCTATAGATAAACCACATCTTCTTGATCCATTCGTCCGTTGATGGACACTTAGGCTCTTTCCATGTTTTGGCTATTGTTGAGAGTGCTGCTATGAACATTGGGGTACATGTGCTCCTATGCCTCAGCATTTCTATATCCCTTGGGTAAATTCCTAGCAGTGCTATTGCTGGGTCATAGGGGAGTTCTATTGTTAATTTTTTGAGGAACCTCCACACTGTTTTCCAGAGGGGCTGTACCAGTTTACATTCCCACCAACAGTGTAAGAGGGTGCCCGTTTCTCCACATCCTCGCCAACATCTGTTGTTTCTTGAGTTAATTTTAGCCACTCTGACTGGTGTGAGGTGGTATCTCAATGTCGTTTTGATTTGTATTTCCCTGATGAGGAGGGATGCTGAGCATCGTTTCATGCGTTTGTTGGCCATCTGGATGTCCTCTTTGGAGAAGTGTCTGTTCATATCTTCTGTCCATTTCTTTACTGGGTTGTTTGTTTTTCGGGTGTGGAGTCTGGGGAGTTCCTTATAGATTCTGGTTATCAACCCTTTATCTGATATGTAGTTTGCAACTATCTTTTCCCATTCGGTTGGTTGCCTATTAGTTTTGTGGGTTGTTCCCTTTGCCGTGCATATGTGTATGCAATCTTGACTAACTTACTTAAGCTTCCTAAGTGTCTGTGTCTTCATCTGTAACATACACAGTAGAAAATAATTTCCACCTAACGGGTCTGTTAAAAGCTTAAATAAAAAACACTATGCTTAAACAAAAACACTATCTGTAAAAGAATTACTATAGTGTTTCATATATAATGCATGATCAATAAATGGTAAGTATTTAAAAATAATTCTATTAAGTCTTAATAATTCTATAAAAGTCTTTGTGGTTTAGTCTTTACTAATGTTCCAGTTTTCCATTTTAAAGCTGTTAGTACTTAAATGAATGAAGATAATTAAAAATGTCCAAGTGAATGTGGACATTACTCAACACTGAGGGTTTTCTCTGAATATGCAAAATCAAGATTTAAGAGTTACTGGAGGGCTGATGAATTAAAATAAGTGGGGTATAGACCCTCTAAGGAGAACAGACTTCCAGCTCTACATGTATGAATTAGGAAAATAAAATGAGCTCACTGAGGAGGCATGCTTGCTCATGAGCCAGTGGTTTTAATGCTAAATCATAACAAAGCAAAGCAAACAAGTCTGAAGTTAAATAGATCCTAAGTGGCCATATACATTCTCAAAGAGATGGACAAAGTCTGAGAAGAGAGCTTCCATCAGTGTTAATGTGAGCAGAGCCACTGAAATGCCAGGCATTAAAAGAAAGAAGAAAGGCTTTGAAACATTCTGAATTATTTATCTGAGAAAAGAAATCAAAGTAAAAGATAAGAGAACCATACGTTCACCACCAGTGGCTAAGAGTTATTTTATATTCTTTTCTCTACAAATACTATTTTTCAAGCCCATTAGAACTTGGAATTGCATTATGACCAACATTTTTTTTTGTCTTTCTTTTGCTCCTGAGATCGAATTTCAAAACAGAAGATAATATTTAATTAAGAAATCCTTAAGGTTTGTATTATCCATAAAAGCTATCACATTCCCTCCACTCTATTATCTGCCAGGAGTGAGGAAGAAAGCAAGGACTATAAACTATCCTGTTTAGAAGCCCAAAAGCTGACTAAGGAAGATGCATGCTTGGAAATACTGCTTATGGCATATGATGGTCTAAAAATATCTCAAAGCAATTTAGGAGATTTATGAGGTATATAATAAAGCAAGAAAAGTAAAACCAGCTGTTAGCTTAGTAATAAGAAAATGAATTTGAAGTAACAGTACAATTTGTCCAAACAACATTTGTCAATAGAGATTTTCTTTAGCAGCTTCATGCTCTTTTAGTTTTAAAGCCCATTTTCTTTTTGTATCTCCCTTCGTCACCATGTGCAATTATTTATAATATGGGAGTGACAGCACACACTGTGACTTCACCTGCTTTCTACTAAACTACATACCACTATAAAACAAGCTCACAAATTACTATTGAAAACAATGGGTTCCCACAACAGCTAACCCCTGATGCAGGAAGGGCACTTCTGAGTGTGCAATCTAATCAATAGTCATCGAAGATTCTGAACTAAGGAACAGTCTTTTTGAAGACAAACTCCCTCAGTTTTTAATGGTTTCCATGAAGTCTCGCTTTGTCTTATAGTCACAATGCACAAAGCCCTGTGAAATCTGTGTGGCAGATAAGCAATTCTGGAAAAGGACTTGCTTTACTGGTGAATTTCTCTAAGAAAGGATAGGATTTGTCATGTAAGTGGTGGATTTTCAATTTGCTGAATTTAATTGTGGGCAGATCAAAGACATTAGGAGTTAAAGTAATTGAAGTACAGTGTTTAGGTGAACAAAATTCAAGAAGCATTTTGTATCAATAAAAACTTCAATGACTTCCGGTTTTTACATAGGATTGTAAACTAAAATATAATGACAAGTAGAATTCAAAGATATTCTTTTCTTTTTCGACAAGGTATCAAATGGAATCAAAAGGTGCTAAAACTAAAACTGTGTTTGTATATGGTAAAATTTTGGGGGTTCCTGGGTGGCTCAGTTGGATAGAGCATGCAACACTTGATCTCAGGATTGTGAGTTCAAGCCCCAAGTTGGGCATGGAGCCTGCTTAAAAAAATAAAAAAAAATTCTATTCGGGGTGCCTGGGTGGCTCAGTTGGTTGGGCATCTGACTCTTGATTTCGTCTCAGGTCATGGATCTCAGAGTTGCGGGATTGAGCCCCACACTGGGCTTCGCACTGAGAGTGGAACCTGCTTAAGATTCGCTCTTTCTCTCCCTCTGCCCCTCTCCCCTGCTTGCACTCTCTTTCTCTCTAAAATAAAAAGATAATACAATTTTAAAAACATTAAAAGTAAAAGTAAAGAATATTCTTTAAATAAAATGACCAAAAACATTTCATTCAAGTTGAGTTTTGAAAGGCAGGGGTACTGGAGGTACCAACCCTACTTCCTATTCAACTTAGAGTGTCTGATAATCTGTGGACAAGTACCAGAGTGTTAGAAATCCAGCTCCCTTCCCATCTTCTCTCATAAAATTGTCCCCGACCTGAGTAATTTTTAATTCTTTGAATCCTATGGCAATTAAGCCTCAGTTATTTCACTGAGAAGAGAAAGCATGTGAATGTGAGTAGCTATAAAGCCTGATATAACGGGGGCATCTGGACGGCTCAGTCAGTTACCTGTCTGACTCTTGACTTCAGCTCGGGTCATGATCTCATGGTTCATGAGTTCAAACCCCACATGGGCTCTGTGCTGACAGTGCAGAGCCCGCTTGGGATTCTCTCTCTTTCTCTCCCTCCCCTTTGGCATACTCACTCCCTCTCTCTCAAAGTAAGTAAATAAACTTAAAAACAACCACTATATAACATAAGATGGTAGTATTATCACATGCCCTGTCCCATGGCAGGTGCTCAATAAATAGTGGGTAAAAGAACAAATAATTCTATTTGTTGATTGTCTGATATAAGCACAGCTCAACTCTTGAACCCAGTTGTCTCATTCCTGAGAATCCAGCTTATCTTCTGTAACCAACCAACTGTAATGTTAATAAAGTACAAAACTTCTTCGAGGTAACCTAGATTAGCAAAGTCACCCATCTGGGAAATATAAGACCTAGCTCCTACCTCTGCCAACGAATAACCCTGAGATCTTTGGACAGCCACCAACCTGTCTGGGCCATGGTTTCCGTATGTTTAAGATGAATTTGGACCAGATGATCTCTAAACCACTGTCAGCTCTATGAAGAGAACGTGCTATTGACAGATCCTTAAACTATTTCAGGATTGTAGCAAAGAAATAATTTAAGTTGATACCAAAATATTTCAGTAAGATTATTGAGGAGGAAAAAGAAGTTCTGAGTGCACTTAGGGAGCCCTCTACAGTGACCGTCTGCTTTATCATCCCATGCAAGGCAAACATAGGGTGAAAGAGGCTCTATTCATAATTAGGCTGAGACAACAGGCACAAACTGGACCTGTCCCGGGGCATCCTGGGATATGAGGTTCACTCCATCTTCCATGCCTTAGGTACTTAAGAATTGCTGCAGAGCAAAGAAACTTCAGTTACATTAAATTAAGCTCCCTATTTTCCACCAACTTACATTCAGATGATAAAGTGCCTAGTAGATATTACAAATTTATTTGTCCTTCAATAGTTGCTTTTTTTTAAGTTTCATTTATTTTGGGAGAGAGAGAGAGAGAAAATGGGAGTGAGGGAGGGGCAGAGAGAGAAAATCCGAAGCAGGCTCTGTGCCATCAGCGTGGAGCCCCATGTAGGGCTTGAATCCACAAACTGTGAGACTATGACCTGAGCTGAAATCAAGAGTCAGGCACTGGCACACCGGGGTGGCTCAGTTGGTTAAGCGTCTGACTTCGGCTCAGGTCATGATCTCACAGTTTGTGAGTTCCAGCCCCACATAGGGCTCTGTGCTGACAGCTCAGAGCCTGGAGTCTGCTTCAGATTCTGTGTCTCCCTCTCTCTGACTCTCCCCTGCTCATGTTGTCTCTCTCTCTCAGAAATAAATAAAAAACATTAAAAAAAAAAGAGTCAGGCACTTAACTGACTGAGCCACCCCAGTGCCCCTTAATTGGCCTTCCAATACATTTACGTAAACATAGTCAAAGCCTAATTCATTTCATATGTGACTTCCCAGGAAGAGCCATGGAATGAAAAGAAAGACTCTCTTTTATTTTCTATATTGTACTAAAAAAAAAAAGTTCATGCTGGATATGAACATTTATAAAGACCCCACTGACAGTAGAGAGAACGTCCCTCTCATCCTGAGCAAAGGTGTGAAGCAAGGTCCTGAAAGGAACGTGAAGAAGACAGGTTCCTGAGGAAACACCCCGCCCCCCGCACCGGGGGCCCCGAGGCAGCCTCTGACTTACTTGAATCCCTTTGGCATCAGGATGCACTTGGAGTCATGCTGGCAGGGGTTCAGGTCCTGGGCACAGAAGTCCAGCTTTTCCTCGCACAACTCGCCTGTTAACATGGCAAACGGTGTTAGTTCACAGACCAAGCTTAACAGGCTTCCCGCCAGCAGGCTGTCAGGGGCCTCAGAGGTTAGCACAGCTTGTGACTGGGGAGAAAATAAATCACAAGATACGGAAGCAGAAGATCCGAAGTGCTGGCATGCTGCTACATGGTAGTGATTTGGGATAACACAACTGTTGTGATTTGTAACTGATACAAGCCCCTTTAGAATACACTGTTGGAAGGAGAGAAAGGAAATCTGAATGCTTTTCATTTTCTGTTGTTTCATTTATTTTAATTTGGACTTTTTAGGGGCACCTGGGTGGCTCAGTCGGTTAAATGTCTGACTTTGGCTCAGGTCATGATCTTGCCATTGTGAGTTTGAGCCCTGGGTCAGGCTCTGTGCTGACAGCTCAGAGCCTGGAGTCTGCTTCGGATTCTGTGTCTTTGTCTCTCTCCACCCCTCCCCCACTCACACTCTGTCTCTGTCTCTCAAAAATGAATAAACGTTAAAAAAATAGTTTGGACATTTTATTATGGTATAGCATATACTCAAGGATAAATGAATAGCTAATGAATATTTACATACTGGACCCACTCATGTAACCAATGTCCACGTCCAGAAACACACCATTTACCAGAGTTCCAGACACCTGACCCCAAGGGTAAGTAACCACTGTCCTAACAGGGCCAAACGTGAGTTGTGCCTCTTTCTGAATGTGACATAGATAGACTCATTTGGTATGTACCCCTTTATGTCTGACCTATTCTGTGGTTTTATGTTTGAAAAAATAATCCTCATATTTTCATAGTCTCCAAGGTCTCATAAAGTCTGGAAGGAAACAATTTTGTTTCCCTCTTATGACTTAATTGCCAATAGTTCAACAGACTACTCTTTAGTTACATCCACTAAGAAAAAAACAAAAGGAGACTCAATCTGGATAGAGTGTCAGCTCATAAAGAATAAATTTTATCAATAAATGAGAGTCAAAAGCATAACCATGCAGATTCTAGACACTTTATGTTGAATTGCATGCCTGAGAATCTCTTAAGAAGTTTTGTCAGATATAAATAATATGGTCCTATCTTATTTTCAGACATATTAGGCCAAATAATGATTTTCGGTGAGACTTTCCCAATCATTGAGGGAGATAATAAATAACTAGAAAGAAACAAAATTTAAAAGCCATCTCCTTTTCAACCTTACTGCTAAATCCCTTTTTAACTGTGTTATAGACGATAAGTGAGCCAATATAGGGACACATCCGAGCAGCTGTTCATGTTCAAGAAACTATTAGAATCTTCATTCATTCAGGCTGTATGGATTTAAACAGCATTGTTTACAAACCAGGAGTTTCAACATATTCCTTTGTTATAAGACTGTCCTTTAAAGGAAAAACTTTGCTAACTGGTAGAAAGAGTTGCTTAGCAACTCAATGCGGCGTATTATTTACATTTCAAGAATCTGTATCTGTGATGCAAATATATAAATGTACTCAGCTATTATGTCAATTTGGTGTATGATAAGTTTTTTTCTGTCTCTTACAATGAACTAATTACACTGAAAGTCTCATAGATTTCTTCATTATAAGAAAGTTGTCTGTGATACAAAAAGTTTTTAACAACATATACATGATGAGCTATTTTTTAAATAGGGTTTATTTAAAGGTTTTCACTTTCAATTAGTATTATTTTAAGTAATACATCTTGATGGAATCTATTCATTATAATTTGTCAGCCTACCATGAGGAAATCAGTTTGAATTTTCCAATCATACCTATTTGTTTGGACACAGGGTATTTATAGTACTCTATAGACAAGGCAGGTTAGAGTAACTGATGATACAGAGGGACCATATAAGATGTATAATAAATAAAAATACTCTGTTTTTCATTCAATTCCTAAATAAAAAATTGTTGTAAAAATTATAAGAAAAGGGGAAATGTTTGATTTCTTATTCACTTTGATCCAATCCAACCCAACTTAACCCAACCGAATCAAGGTGACCTACACTACAGTTCATGAGGAGTTACTGTATGATGCCATGCTTGATGCTGAGGCCACAAGGGCAGATGTAATGGACTCTGCCCTCAATCAGCTCCCATTCATTCAACCAGTAGAGAAAGTCTGAGCTGGAGACAGAATGTAGAAAGAGAAATTGATCTCTAAGAGAAGAAACTAGAGTTGACCCTTTATCCTCCACCAGGTGTTTCTCTATAAACTTGACGTGGAAGGAATGAGAAAGGAGATGGTTCTAAGACACGGCTGGCTAAACAGACCGTGCACTGTCTAATTAGGAGCTTTAAGGCAAAACATGCTACTTTTAATGTGAAAAGCTATGCCAATGTGAAGTGTTCCTTAATTTGTAAGGAATCTATGTTCTAAGAATAGCACAGCAGCAGTATTAATCATTGCTAAAGTTGTGTAGGATAGTTCTTTATGACCAATACATAACCACACACTTGATTCTGGTTAAGACAAAAATGATTTGTCTTCCTTTAAGTGTCACCAAATATTACAATACTAACAAATGTTATATTCCATTACTGCCTAATTCACTTCTAAAGCCAAATCTTTCAACCTGTACTCTTCTCTCCTCCATCAGTGTATGATTTAATGAATTTATCTCAACTCCATGTCTGGGTTAATAGTGTTTCCTTTTGTTTCAGTAACTTTAATAAGTTCTGTTGTCAGTTTTTCCATCCTTTATACAGTCCCTCTTTATGAGATTTTCCTGGATCTTTTCACCCATTTGTTAGCTATCTACAATTTTCATATGCCATGTTGCCTGTGCCTATTTTATGGCACATCTATAGTTTGAATTTACGTATTGACTTAATCAACATTTGTACAGTGTTTATTACTGTGTGGCAGACAGTTTTAAACACTGCACAAATAGAGTTGCCTAATGTTCCTGATAACCATTTAATAAGGAGAGGACATAAGGCTGTATGGTTTTGGACGCACTGTATATTAATGATATTTACCTCATTTTCCTTTCTTTGAGTTTAAGATCACTGAGAGCATTATTCTTGGCATATTTGCCTTCCTATTTCTATAAAGTATGATGCTATGACACACTAGAATAATAAGCTATTGAGAAAAGATACATACTTTTTAAGACAAGAGTGCTATCTTGTTGACTTATATTCAATGCGAATTTCACTTTAGCATTTAGATAATTTTCTGTTTAATTTTTGCTTAATAATTAGTTACCCATTAATAATAAATACTTATGACTTTCCTTTAAGCATTACTTTAAATTTTTTCTGGCCATATTAAAATAAATGTTTTCATTGGGCTATTTATTTTTTTCAACTTATATTGGATTCTGCTGTATTTGAGTGAGGGCGGTTTTAAAGTTCAAATACCATCCCACAGAGGTGAAACTCAAGAGCTCAAGGTAATATGGGAATTGTAGCAAGCTCCACAGACAAATGTACAAGTTTAGATCTACTTCTCAACAGTAAGAAAAGTTGGACATTTGAAAGCTGCATTGATTTTCCAGGAAGAATAACACTAACATTAGTTCACTCATACACTTTTAGTTACTACTGAATATTTGTCCTAAACCTTATAGTATTGAGTGAACATTACGCTTACTCCTTCCTTCCTTCCTTCCCTTTCTTTTTTCTTTTTCTTTCTCTCTCTCTCCTTTTCTTTCTTCCTTCCTTCCTTTCTCCCTCCCTCTCCCTCTTTTTCTTTCTTTCTTTCTTTCTTTCTTTCTTTCTTTCTTTCTTTCTTTCTTTCTTTCTTTCTCTCTCTCTCTCTCTCTCTCTCTCTTTCTTTCATGTGTAGTCAGAGCTAGTACCAAATCAGTGAAAAAATCAGGGGAATATAATGGAAAATAAGGTAACTGTTTTTGCTTTTTTGATGTTCCACGTCCTGCCTGAGATAATATCATCAATGGCTACCTTTCTTCCTGAGATGATAAAGTATGAGGTGATAAGGAAAGGTAGAAATATTATTTATTCTGCTACACATAGTTAGTGTTATAATCTGTTATCCTGTAAGCCAGTCTTTATATTTTTAACACGGAAGTAGGAAAGATATGTCAGCTCACTGGGGGTGGTTAAGGTCAATGTAGTTGAATACTCGTTAAATTTCAGTGCCCATGAATCCCTCAATATACAGGGGTTTAGACAAACCTTGACTCCATAATTCAGCTCTAACCCACTCTACTAAATCCTAGGATATCCTATTTTTTATTTGCTTTCAGCTCTGTACCCTTAAAAGTCCCAAGTGACAAAGCAATAGCATGGAACAAAATGGTTGCCTGGCATTTGTAATTTCACTTTTATTCAGATGAGTAAAGTAAATTGCCTTATGCTTTCAATTTTAAGCTGTGAGAGAGAGAGAGAGAGAGAGAGAGAGAGAGAGACAGAGAGAGAGACAGAGAGAGAGAATTTTAAAAAGTAATGTTTATTTTTGAGGGAGAGAAGACAGAGTGCAAACAGGGAAGGGACAGAGGGAAAGGGAAGCACAGAATCCAAACCAGTTTCCAGGCCCCACACTGTTAGCACAGGGCCTGACACGGGGCTTGAACTCTCCAACCACGAGGTCATGACCTGAGCCAAATTCGGATGCTTAACCAACTGAGCCACCTGGGCACCCTGAGAGAGAGAATATAAAAACAGATGTATATGTACGTGTAAGTGTGTGTGTGTGTATGTCTATATGATATCTACGTTTTGAGAAGAGATGGAGAGTGGTCAACCAGGTAGCCTATCATTATTTCTTTAGAAAAACAGAGGTTACTGAATGAAGTGCTATAACTTGTGAATAAAACGCGCTGTATCTCCAAAACAGGTGTGTTTTTTGTAAGAAGGTGACATGTAGTTCCTGGGTCACTTCCTCCTGGTTGTGTCTGTCAGGTACGTATGGTGGAGAGTGAGATTGGAAATGGCCAGGTTCTATAGCTTTACTTGTATGAGCTGTGGGGGAGCAAGGCAGGAGGGAGGCCCACTCCCCTCAAACAAAGCCCACTCTTGGGAAGGAAATATAATCACAACTTACTAAACACCTGTACATGTGGTTTTTCTGAAGAATTTGATGTCGTGACCACATAGCCTGGTGTACAGCATAGGGCAGTCCAGGTTGATACCTGTTGTCTCAAGGAAATTATCAATAGTGTCCCCATGCACTCACACAGATGACTTGCTTTGAATGATAAATGTTATGGTCACCTTGTAGTGGGACACCAGAAGCAAGATCATCAAAATGGATGTTCTGGAGTGGCGAGTGAGCCAGCATAAAGAGATACTGAAGAGTAAGTACTTTTAATGGGTGTGATGACATCTGGGTTGCTGAGTTATTGCTTGGAATGGCCTTCTGCAACTTATTCAGTATAAAACAGTGGCCTGGTTGCAGGAAAGTGAACTATTTTATTGTTCTGGGCCCCAATTCCTCATTGGTAAAATGATCTTCTGGAATTGAAATTGTGCAAGGTCAACTGTGGCTCTTAAAAAAAATCTCACACACGCCAAAAAGGAAAATGCTTCTACAAAGATGGATAAGGCAGATAACAAGTTAGCTGCTCAAAACATATTGCATTTGGTGGTAAAGACAAAGTGTCAGTATGTGCTCAGTGCCCTCTGAGGTTGTGGTTTTGTGATCTTATTGAAATGAGACAGCAATCTTAATGCACTTTGATGGCTGTTTCGGGAAAGGGTACCTGCAGTTGGCCTTGACCACTGCTTCATTTTAGATCTATATTTGTAGCTGATTTGAAGGTTCCTTCCCTCTTAAACACCTGGGGCCCTTCCTTTTATCCTCATTTATACTTCTGGCGTCTTAGTTTTTTCTTTATATTTCTTATTACCAAATTTATTAAAGTAGTTTCAGAACTATTCTACAAACTTCTTCCATGATAGCATATGGAGGATATCCCTATAGCTTTTTCTAATGATTATGATAAATCAGATGTTTAATATCACTCTACACTGTGAGTGGCAACTATGTATAAAGACCCGTGTTAAGGGGTTCCTGGGTGGCTTAGTCGGTTAAGCATCCAACTTCGGCTCAGGTTATGATCTCACGGTTCATGAGTTCCAGACCCGCATCGGGCTCTGTACAGATAGCTCAGAGCCTGGAACCTGCTTTGGATTCTGTGTCTCCTTCTCTCTCTGCCCTCTCCTGGTTGTGCTCTGTCTGTCTCTCAAAAATAAACATTAAAAAATTTAAAAAACAAAAGGACCTGTGTTAATGCTACAGCCTACAACAACACAATTCGATCCCTATTCTCATGGAGATTATACATGAGAGGAAGAGGAGAGATGTTAATCAATAATTTCGAAAGTAACTATAAGATTGCTTGTGTGATACAGGTAAGTGGACGATGTCATGGGACTTTAGAAGGGGGACTGACCATGCGGAGATATTTCTGAAGAACTGACACTGGGAGGTGAGGGTGAAGCAGGGAGTGAAGAGTAGCAGAGAGGCTCTGTGCAGGAGGCTGTATTCATGGAATATATGAGCTCTGAAAGACTTGGAGTGAGCCCGGGAAAATAAGGTACCAGAGGAGGTCACAGAGGCTGGCAGGGGACACATGGTACAATGTGCAGTGGGTACCACAGAAGGGTTTTAAGTGGAAAGATGGCCAGATGATACCTGTACTTTTAAAAGAACATTCTGGTTCCAGTGAAGGATGGACCACAAAAGGGCAGATAAAAATGGACATGACGGATGATTCAACTTGCACTCAGGTGGCAGTAGATGAGATGGACGGCCTGCAGGGATGTTTAGGAAGCAGAATTTATGAAACTTTGTGATGGATTGGACGTGAGTAGGGGAGAGTGAGGGAGTCATCTCAGACTACTGGGTTTCTGGTATGTATATTTGAAAGTACTTGGCAGTGACATGGAGAACACTTGAAATGACCAGGGTTTCTGGGGCAATATCAAGGGTTTAAAATATAGTGATGTGGTGTTATGGGCTGACTTGTGCCCCCTTTTCCTGTCCCCTACAAAAGATATGTCAGTGTCCTCCACTAGCTCAGAATGTGATCTTTTATTTGGAGATAGGGTCCTTGCAGAGATAATCAAATTAAAATGAAGTCATTAGGGTGGGCCCTAATCCATTATGGTTGATGTTCTTATATGAAAGAAATTATGGCATAGAGGAAAGACTGAAGAGACACTGGGAGATGACTGCCCACAGGCCAAAGAGAGAAGCCCACCATGGATTCTTCCCTCAGAACGGTCAAAAGCTACGAACCCTGTATATACCTTCATTTCAGATTTCTAACCTCCAGAACTGTAAGACACTTAATTTCTGTTGCTTAAGCCACCCACTTTGTGGTACTTTGTTAGAGTAACACCCGCAAACCAATATGGGTGGTAAATGCTAAATTATGAGAGGATTATAGTGGGGATAAAACTTTCAATTTATGCCATTTTTTCTCTTCTTTCTTTTTGACTCATGTCTTTTTTTGTTCTTATTTCATTTCATGTGGCTGTCCTCTCCTTGGCCTAAAGTTTTCTTTTAGGTCTCTGATATTCCCTAACAGAGTCTGGAATAAGTGATGCACAGGAGAGGGAGTAACTGTGACTATGATGTCTGCATTGCAGAAGAGTCAAGGTCCAGAAGAGCACAGCAGAATAGGTGGTCTCCACATTGGCCATGGGGGGTGGAAGTCTCTCTACAAAGCACTGTGTCTGGGTGAATTTGGACCAAATCCCTGGGCCTCTCTCCAAGAGGAACTGGTGTTAACAGGGTGTGCAGGAAAGGCTGCCCAGGTGGTAATGAAGATTCTCTTCCTTTTAGGGTATTAAAGGTAACAAAGGCCAAGGGAATCCCAAACTACTGTGTTTTGTACAGAGGGAGAAAAGTGAGTCTGATGCCTTATTTCATCAATTTTACAATGAACTGGGGGATTGGCTTGAACTTTGAATGAGAGCAACAATTAAAAATAACTACCAAATATATATATTATTATTAATTAAAAATAATAGGTTAATGTTTTTTATTTAAATTATGTCAAAGACATCAAAGCTCATGATAGGTGAAGGAAACCTGAGTTGAATCTTGTCACTAATAATAATTTACATATCCCCCACACGTTCAAATTTCCTAAACATGCTTTTTCATAAAAAATACTGGTTTAACTACGAAATTGTTGAAAATTTTTATCTATAGTGATTCTTTGGCAAATCAATGGATAATGAAGATACTATATAGTTCATGAGAGTTAGCATTAATGTCTCCTAAAATTAATAAGAATAGTAGTAGAAGGAAATCAACCACTAATAATAGGATTAGTTTACATGTGCCCTGGAGTGAGAATTTCTTACTTGACCAAAACACAAAGCTGCTTTAATTTAATAATTTTCCTAATAAAATGTTGAGAAGAAATATTTTGAGCTAGACCCACCAAATGATTCAAAGACATGCATGATAATGCATGATAAATTCCTTTCTCTGGAGAAGTTACAATATGGAAAAATTAGAGAAGAAGAAAAGATTCCTAACTTTCCAGTATTCCTTGGGTTTCATTTAGTGATTAAAATATAGACAGCATCCCAGGAGCGCCTGGGTGGCTCATTTGGTTAAGTGTCTGACTCTTGATTTTGGCCTAGGTCATGATCTCATGTTTCCGGTTGGTGGGATCAAACCTGACATCGGGCTCTGTGCTGACAGTGTAGAGCCTGCTTGGGATCGTTTCTTTCCCTCTCTTTCTGCCCCTTCCCTGCTTGTGCAAAATTACTCAAAAATAGACTAATTTTTTTTTTTAATTAAAAAAAATATGGAGAGAACCCTGGCTTAGAATCTGGATAAATGACTTTTTATTTTTTTTATTAAAACCTATAGTACACAGTCCCAGTTCATTACTATCCCTGAAGAAATTTCTCCTCTTGGTAAAGTGAGCTAAGAAGACATTTTTGAAGAGTTGCTGGGTGGACAATTAGTTGAAGTCTGTCTGCCAAGAAATCTGGGCAATGGCATGTGTTACGTAGGCTTATTCAGTCCTCAAAACCGCTAAGCAGAAAGGAGGTTGCTTATTTGGGCCCTGGATTAGGATTTCTGAAAATTTTCAACTTCAACTTACTCTTTTTAAAATACCCATCTGTTTTAGGGGCACCTGGTGGCTCAGTTGGTTGAGAATCTGACTCTTGATTTCAGCTCAGGTCATGATCTCACAGTTTTGTGGGTTCAAGCCCCACCATCAGACTCTGTACTGGCAGCATGGAGCCTGCTTGAGATTCTCCCTCTCTCTCTACCCCTCTCCTGCTTGCACTCTCTCTGTCTCTCTCAAAATAAACTTCAAAAAATATTTATATTTTTAATATAATAAAGTTCTAGGAAAAAGTACATTTGATTGAATGAGTATCTCATTTCAATTTTTCCTAAAGTTAAATTATAAGTTATAAATTCAGGTTGAGGATGTCTACAAGAAAAACAATTTTAGATAGGGTTACATACATTGCTGGAACACTTAACTGTTGCTAGTTTTTTTGCTAATGTAATCAGATTTAGCTTCTTTTTTCTCTGAGACAGAAAAAACAATTTCAGAGTCCATTCTGGGAATCCTGGGTGTAGCAGGGGAGAGTTCTGGGGCTGATACTGCAGGCTGTCCTTGTTCTTATGTATAAATTGTTACCAAGTGAGTTTTTCTTAATTCAAAAGGATCATTAATATTGATAATAATAGAAAAGGAACTTATGGCAGCAATCTGAATAACTGAACCAGAATTCTGGTGTTAAACTTAATCTGTTATGACATTGTCATATATATATGACATATATATATATGTCACAAATATACTTGTGACAGGGGAGGAAATCTGGTGAATTCCTGACAGAATCCCCAGGACACAAAGTTTGGGAGGGTCAAAGGCATCATTCTTCAAATATTTGCATTTTGAGTTCTTGCTTGGCTCAGGAAAATCCTGAATAATTGGTAATCATTTTATCTCCTTTGAACTGGAGCAGCAAGGGAAAATATCAAAAACAGGAACTTACTGGATGAAATAAATGAGATTTAATTTCTTAGAAGTATGGTCCTTGAAGGCAAAGGATACCCGTATTTATATTTTTATACCTCCTCATTCCCATTCCACTGACTAGCAGATTGGCTGGCACAAACTAGATATTCGAAGGCTGAGGGAAAATGTGAAAAATGGCACTTATTCGATTACTTTTAAGGGAAAAAACTTTAATTTTTTTTTAATGTTTATTTTTGAGAGAGACAGAGACGGAGTGCGAGTGGGGGAGGGGCAGAGAGAGAGAGAGAGAGGCAGAAACAGAATCTGAAACAGGCTCCAGGCTCTGAGCTGTCAGTGCAGAGTCCAATGCGGGATGAAGCCCAGGAACTGCAAGATTATGACCTAAGCTGAAGTCAGAGGCTTAACCTACTGAGGCACGGAGGCACCCCAAGGGCAAAGAAAAAAAAAACCCCCACAAAACTTTAAACACATTAATGAAGGAGACCTGAGATGTGAAGAACAATGTAAGGCAGAACAGAAAACAAGGAAAATCAGTAGCAGATTTGTGTTCTGAGATCCCGGCCTGGGGGACTGACTGCCTTTGCAGGTGGGACTGGATACACAGCCTGGCTGACTCTCTGGTATCCTTATAATCTCATCTGCCAAATAATGATGGTTCCAACTGGAAACAGAGAGGGTGAACTCCGGAATGGTAGGAGTGTGAGTGTCGGTACTTCCCTGACATGCTTGAGAAAGGGAAGATAAAAGGACCTGAATGTTTCTCATTACCAAAATTTTAAAATTCCATCGAATTCCTATATAAAATTGTATATTTACTATTTTTCTTTATTTCTACTAAAAAATTCTCTCTCCTGTTATAGGTCTTTCAGGGTAGCAAAGAGATGGATGAACTGAATAGTGGGTGCAGCACCTGTTAACTGAACTACACCAGCATGTCTGTTTCCTCCTCTTCTGCTGAACTGGTCCAGCTCTATTTGTTACAGCATCTGCTCAAGGTTATAATCCCAGGCACCAGAGCATATTAACAAGAACAGATGCCTAGTCTCTGAGCTGAATATTTGGTATCTTCATCAATGGTAATGGTAATAATTGACTTTTTTCATCACTAAAAGTGTGCTATTATTTCTTACTTTATTTTTTCAAAGAGCCGACTCTTCCTGAGGATCCTTTTTAATAATATGATGCTTTCTCCTCTGTGCTCACTACACTACAATCTGTCCTATCAATGAGAAATTTCATTGACCTCTAAAATATGATCAATAAAGTACTCAGATCATTCCCATTTCTCTAAACTTAATTAAATCCACTAGTTTGTACAGAGATGTAAGGAAATGATCTTGAGGGGCTGCAAATTCTTAAAGATCCAATACACTGATCAACATCCTCTGGGTGCAAAAGGTGTCCAAAATGGACCATGAGCAGGTGGGATACGTTGCCACAGAGTAACGTCATGAGATAAAGTTAATCATACTTCAAAGTAGGAAGGCTCAAGAAAATACTCTAGACATGTGGATAATAAAATGTTTCAAGCAAGGAAAATCATCTTATGTTCTCACTTTTGTTCTAAATAATATGAAATGGGTTGCTCCATAATGTTTTGTTGGCCGGAAAGTCTGATTAGTCTTCATTTAGAAAAAGGTTGTTTACCTTCATTTATTAACTGGTAAAGGAACCATATTATGCTGCCCACCTTCTTGGGATATGAGAGACGATGGCTTTGTATCAGTGAAATAACTGACCCAATTTGAACTTGAAGTGAAGAGTGAAAGCCAAAGAGTTTGCCTGGTAGATGTTTTATGCATTTAAAAAAGTCACACTTGATGCTTAGCACAGTGTTCAGCATAAGATATTTTCTCAATAAACACTGTCTGAATTTTTAAAATGAAAAACTTACCTCCCCCTAAAAATAAACAAAAAATGAGATGTTTTTCAGTACATCCTCTTTGGAACATCAAGGCCAAATAATGTAGCCAATTACAACAACTACTGAAATGTTAGAAATATTTAGCTCTTATATTTAAGATAAATAAATCCAAATTAGATTGAATAAGGCTTGATTATGTTAAACTGTTGTTTTGGGCTCAATGGGCATTGCCTACTAACTAAAGAGCAAGTATGTAGGACCTGGCTTTGAAAGGTCGGAAAGTGAAGGCAAACCACACAATCGTGTTAGGCTGCCAGAGTATTCTCTCTAGTTAGACTGCAGAATTATGGGAATCTACCTCTAAAACCAAGAGCACACTGTGTGCACTGTATTTCAGCCAACTTGACAATAAAATATATTAAAAATAATAAATAAAAACATCAAAAATAAAATAAGATGAAATAAGAGAACCCCCCAAAACCAAACAAAAACAAAAAACAAAAAAACCAGACTGCAAGCATGATTGCAACTATATTGATCTTGACATAAAGACCTTGAATATCTTGAGGCAGAATTAATAACAGAAAGTAACTATTATTAAGAGATCATAAAAATTTAAAAATATAGCAAAACCTAAAAAACCAAAAACAAACAAAAAAACAAAAATCAGCCAAATCGAGGGGCACCTGGGTGGCTCAGTCAGTTGAGAGTCCGACTTCAGCTCAGGTCATGATCTCACGGTTCGTGAGTTCGAGCCCCACGTCGCGCTCTGTGCTGACAGCTAGCTCAGAGCCTGGAGCCTGTTTCAGATTCTGTAACTCCCTCTCTCTCTGACCCTCCCCTGCTCACGTTGTCTCTCTCTCTCAGAAAAAAAAAAATCAGCCAAATCGAAGAGCTCTTCAGCATTCACTATTTCCTTATACTTCTGGTCAAGTAAGGGGGTAAAGAGAACCAAAGACTTATTTCTAAAGTCTTTCCATTAGAAATGTGCATGGAAAATAGAATTACAAAATAATAATTTAAAGAAAGATAGTATTTTATCATTCATCAATTGATGGACATTTGGACTCTTTCCATAAGTTTGCTCTTGTTGAAAGCGCTGCTATAAACATTGTTTATAGGCACTTGTTGGAGGGCACTGAGTATTGTATGTAAGCAATGAATCATGGGAATCTACCCCCCAAGCCAAGAGCACATTGTATACACTGTAAGTTAGTTAACTGAACAACAAACTATATTACAAAATAAATAAATAAAAAGAAAATAATAAGCAAATTGTGGAAATTAGAAAATATAGAAGTGTATTAAAACATGTGAATTTTGGGGCACCTGGGTGGCTTAGTTGCTTAAGTGTCCGACTTTCGCTTAGGTCATGATCTCATGGTTCGTGGGTTTGAGCCCCGTGTCGGGCTCTGTGCTGACTGCCAGCTCAGAGTCTGGAGCCTATTTCAGAATCTGTATCTCCCTCTCTCTCTGACCCTCCCCTGCTCACGCTATCTCTCTCGTTATCCTAGAAATAAATAAAAATATTAAAAAAAAAAAACATGTAAATTTTGTAATGTAGAAACTAACCAAATCATATAATGTATACAGAAAAACAGTTGAAAAAAAAACAAAGAAAGATAGTATTGAAAATTACGGGGAGAGAAATTTCCTTTATGATTATAATCTACTTTAGGTAGGAATTTCTCTATCAAAATTCCCTTAAGGACTCATACCATTAGGAATGGCAGCCCCTGATGTTTCTGGAGTATAGATGGTTAGCATTGTAAGGTGTCATCCCATACATTCTTCCATGTTATTCTCAGACACCAGTGTGAGGTGGGACAGATGTTATTATCCCTGTTTTCCAGGGGGGAAAAAAATGACTGCCAGAGGTGACAGAGGTCCCAGAGCTGACATATTAGTGCCAAGATAAAAAATCTGAACCTTTCCAAGGGGCGCCTGGGTGGCTTAGTCGGTTAAGCGTCCGACTTTTGCTTAGGTCATGATCTTGCGGTTCGTGGGTTCGAGCCCCGCGTCGGGCTCTGTGCTGACTGCCAGCTCAGAGCCTGGAGCCTGTTTCAGTCTGTGACTCCCTCTCTCTCTGACCTTCCCCTGCTCACGCTGTCTCTCTCTCTCTCTCTCCTAGAAATAAAAAAATATATATATATTTAAAAAAAAAATCTGAACCTTCCCCATTAGCTACAAAAAATTCATCAGAACCCCACCTGCCTTACTAGCCTAATAATTATTAGCCTAATACTTATTATTAGCGTAATAATCTGGGAAAATAATTAGTTTGTAGGCATTGATAAGTCATTTCTTTTTTCTTTCTTTTTTTTTCATGTGTAAATAGATTGTTTGCCTTCATTTGAATTTTGTGGCTACAGCTTTATTCTTTTCAAATGCACATGAAAGACAATTACGTACAGTAAGCTGAAGAGATGGCAGAAGAAAAGCTTGTTTACCATAAACAATTAGGCAGAGTCACTATGTGATGGGAAATCTTTCCAAGCCTGGAAGACAGCAGCAGATAAGAAGGAAATGATTCCAGAGGAAGCCTCCCTGTCCCAAATCCCAGTGCATGCCTTGGGGTCAGTTACACATTGGTTTGCATTTAGATCCCTACTTACAAGGTGTGTGTTTTCTCATCTTATACAAGTTATTGCTTAAATTTTTATTGTTCACATCTACAGCGTTCTTTTTAATGAACAATATGTCACATAATTATGGAGCTTCTTTTTATTTAAGAAAGTTACTCTCTGCTATGAAGAAGTTGAAATTTAACTTCTTGTGAAGTTATGGGTTAAAAAATAGAGAAAAGTTTGACTGCTGTTCAAAGCAAATTCACTTGGCAGCAGATTATTGGAAATAGAAGGCATCTTATATAAACATAAGCATGAAATTTAGTCAACATAGGAAATCACGTGGTGATTTAAAACACTATCACACTGCCAAGCTTTTTCTGAGAGTATATATAACTATTTATGGACATATTCCTATAACAGAACAATTGCTATTGTTTTTCTGAGATAGAAGCAAACTTTAAACATCCCTGCCCCAGGCCACCAATTAGTTTAGTACTTTTAAAAAGAAAAGATGACATTTGATCAAAGATGTTATTGGATTCATTAATCTTTAGAGAACTGCATAGGCTATATTTTAACATTCTAAAATATGAAGCCATTTTTTTCATGTTTTTCAACTTAACTCTGTACATAGTAAGAGTAAGTGACCAAACACAGCATATAACCTGAATAATGCAACAGAAAAAACAATGGAGTCCTTAGCAAGCAGAGACAAAGAGAACTGCTACATAATGTATTCCATGTTAGCCCTATCATCCTACTGCAAATGCTTCGCATACAACCAGAAATGTCAAGACAAGCACATACTGTGCTCCTTGTAGGACACTGTGCCTGCATGTGACACTTGAAAATGTCCAATCAGCTGAATGAGTAAAAATCCAATGTTATTAGTAATAATTCTGAATCTTTAAAATGAAATTTCACAAAGATTTCATGATAATTTCCCAGAAATGCCTATCACTCTAATTACTCTAGGACTTCCTTTCCTGGGCCCTGGTGGTTTGGGGGATCTATTTGAACCATGCTGATGTCCATGATTAGATATGACTCTTTTTATGCTTTAAAAATACTGCCTAGTACTTATGACAATTTATAATGTGTTTGACAATGTGACTCTCAAAATCAATCTCTTGGGCTTTGTAATGTTTCTTTCATAAAATGTTTTAATAAATACAAACATCTTTCAGTATTTTACATGTTTCAAATTACTAGAGGTGTTAGCTTAATGTCCTGGGAAAATTCCCAGTATCTAAACACTTTTATACCTACACTCTGTCTACGGTACTGAAGGACCAATGGTTTTCATTGTAAAAATAATTCATGTTGGTGACATCTTTAAAGGGTAAAAGCATACAGACAAGTAGGAAGTAAAAAGTATTCGTCTTTCTTTTTAGCTACCTCGTCTTCCCACTCAGAGAATTTCTTTCAGAGCCTTCTAGAAATTGGTTAGGTGCACTTCAGATGCCCTTTTTATAGTGTTCAGCATAGTGATGCATAGGACAAGGATCTAATGACTGAGCTGAGGTATTGGTTTCGAATTCTTTCAACCGTCCTTTTACCGTTTACACGCAATGACATCTAGGTAGCTTTAAAAGTAAAAGGGAAACTAAAATGAAAATCATAATAGACTTAAAAGGCAACTAACCTTTTTCCACCTCATTCAGATTAGCAGCTGGCAGCGACAAGGACAGAAGAGACAAAAGACTTTTTACATTGCGATACAACAGCAGAGCACACGAAGCCAATGCGCAGCATTAACAAGAGACGCCGAGGGTGAGAGCAGACTAAAGCAAGGCTTAGATTTCTTACCTACAGCAGGGCCACACGCACAAACATGGAGTAAATGAGGCGAAAGGTCAACGCCATCCCAGGCAGCGAGAGGTCTGCATCTCAACCAGTTCATTTAACAACCAGCACGTTTACTTTTTAAGATGGGCACTTCATGGTTTGTGTGTGGGCAGTGGAGGTTTGGGAAACGAAGAAATAAGGTACAAAATGGAAAAACTAAAACGGTCTGAGTATTTTCCACAAAATATATTCTAAGTCCTTACATGCCCAATTTGTATGGAAGCTTTCATTTCCTGAATTGATGTCATCCCATTAAGTAATACCATGGTGGTATATTGTGATCAACTTTGTCATCTGTGTCCCATGAGAATAGTCTTAAGAAGCAGAGTGTTGATATAGCTGACCTAGGCTTCTGACTCTTAGGAAACATATTTTTCAATTCAATAACTAAGTTTGTACCAGAGCTTGAGAATGAGTGTCAAGTTTTTCAGCACTGCAGGGATGCTATAGATACAATTTTCACTCTCCTAGATTTTGAGCTTACATAATTTGTAATTTATAATTTGAGGAATTCCTTGAAAATATACCTCTAAGATATGCACTCTTTTTAGGAAGGATATAAGGATGATTCAAAACAAAAACAAGCTTGCAAGCTGAAATTAATAATTCCAGAGTCCTCCTTCCTGAATCCTTAGCATTTACATTTAAAATGCTTAAAATTTAATTTAAAATCGCAGTGAATTTAAATTTCCAAAAATTGATTTCGTCTGAAAAATACCAGTAAGCAACAGTCATATTATGCAACTAGAAGGACAGATCATGGCTTGAGTTAGGTAGAAAAGAAGAGTCTTGATAATCCAGGTGGGGAAAGTATTGCAAAGATTCGATAATAAAAAACAATATTGACCCTTAAAATTTATGTTGTCAATCCCCGCAGCAGGAAAGAACAGAGACTTTTCTTCTCTAATAAATCAATCACTATTTACTGTGATGTTTTGGTCACTAGGGCTTAAATGAACTTAATTTCCCAATAGCAGTTCATTCTATCGTATAGCCTGCCTATCACGTTGGGAGCCCCCTGTCAGACTGCTTTCGGATCTTTGAATTTCCTCTGTTGGCAACATGATGTCCATTTCTGGGCCTTGACACAGATGCCAACTGTAAAACCTTTCACCATGATAATTTACAACCTTTCCCCAAGAAGTTTTATTTGCTCCTAGTAACCAGTTCACTTTCTCATTGTTTGCCTTTGGGGGCACAGAGTAAAACATCTCCAAACAGAAAAGCAACTTGTGACTTGAGTGATTTTTAAAGAATGGCAGCATGATTGTATTCCCTGAGCACAGCACGGTTTCTCTTCCCAGGTCTCATCCTCATTAATCAGATTCCAAACTTAAATCTAAAACAGTAGAGTCACATTATTAAAAAAAAAAATCCCCCCTAACTGCAAACTTGGATGAAGCACGATATGAAACTCTCGGGTCAAATTTATACTTCCTATAATTGAAGGCCACTTATGTGCCACTCATTTCAAAATCTGCAGATGGTTGCTTGGTATTTTGTAAATGAGCTAATTTCACATGTGGACAAAAATACTACAGCTAATGGGTCAGTTACAAATGTGCCTGGTTTAGATATCTGCTCTGATGCCAAACTGCCAAACTCTTTGTGGCCCACAAGAACCAGCCCAGTGACAGTAGTAATATCATGTTTTGTACGCTGTGAGCTTTCTATTGAGTTCAATATTTTTGATTATTCTTTGCCCCAATTAAGGCAAATCAATAATTGCAATAGCTATGACTAAAAACATCTAAGAGTCTCAGTTCTTGTTGAGAACTGTGACTCTGGACAGATGGTCATGGCAGCTTCCCACATCATGGCCTTTATAGATGTCACACTTTGGCTAAAAAGTGGTTTTACTAAACTTTGGGGTTTTTTGATGTGTTTCATAAAAAGAGATATGACACAGGGGAAATGAGGCTTCATAATACTTCTTGAGGACGTTGCAGTGAACTGGATTACTTAGGATAGAGAAAAGGTGATCAAGAGGAGAAGGTTCAGGAAGGAAGCTTGGAAAATAAAGGGAGAGAAGGTAAGGTGGAGACTCAAAAGAAATGGGTGAGAAAGAAGATACAGCAAATGTAAAGCCAAGGCAGGTGGACTCCTCTCCAAACCAACTGAGAAGCGTCTGTCACCTTCTGTAAATTATCATTAAAAAGGTGTGTAAGAACCTGAATACAAAGTGCTTTCAAGCCTAGGTTTTCACCAGGGATATAGATAAATTCTTGGTCTCTGGGCTCAGGAGCACACTGGCTAATCCATGTGCGCTTGAAATGCTTAGGTCTAGTTCGTCTTGGTGAGTGTAGGTTAGTTTCAAGAGGCTTCCAAAATTAAGCCCTTAAGAAAATGATTAGGACAATGATAGGAAAACAGAACTACTCTATACTAAGAAGGTACTAGGTAACAGATTTTAGTGCAAACATTGGGCTTCTCATACCAGTTTAATGTAGCTCAGTCAATAAAACTCAAATTCTCAGGGGAGCTCCCAGGGCCCCAGAATCTGTGCATGAAGGCCGTTGGCAACTCTCTGAGGTGTGACACAAGTAATATTAGTGTGAATGTCAAAGTTATATAGCACCTAAACTTCCCAACCATTTTAGAATGGGTAGCTGTTGAATCTATTTGCTATCCTTTATTAATGCAAAATATCAAAGAATTCAAACTAGTCACTAAGGGACCCAAAGGGTGCATGTATGTAATAGAACAATTAATGATACAACATGTTCAAACTCCTACAGAAACTTAGTATATTTCTCTATATGACATCAGATGTTTCACTGGTGTGAAAAAAATAATAAAACAAAACAAAACATGGAAAAGGCAGGTTCAAAGTCACTCAAACAAATCCGGGATGTGAAACAGAATGCTTTTACTTTATCTAGCATTTGCCCATCAGGAAAAGTAATTATCAAAACGCAAAGTTTGAGTATTCCATAAAGCTTACATTTCACTGCTACCCTGACAAATCCCTGGGGAAGTGAATCATAAGGATGTGCTCTCATCTTTTCATGTTTAGAGATGTTAACCTCAGTCATCTACCCAGTTATTTTGCCCTCTGATATTCTTAACTATGTATTGAATTGTACGCAAACACACAGTTAATGAAAAATACCCATCATAATGGAAATGGTAACTTTGAACAGAGTCGCAGAATCTACTTCCCCATCTTTTCTTGCAAATCAAATGTGTAACGTTCTCCTTTCTCTATCAACTTCAAAACTAAGTGGTTTATTAAATAGGAAACGAGACTGTAACTATTTCACTCCTTATTCATAGCCACATAAAACCATTGAAACAGATCTATTGACATAACAGGGTTTGCCTAAACTTGACATTGCCTTTATAGCAAATTGGTTTGTGAAGGGAAGTTTACTAGCTCAGAGAGACTTATGAAATTTATCACCTTAAGATACAAAATGTCAGAAGAAAGGCGATAATCATGAGATTATCCAATGGACTCAATATCTTCCTGACTGTGTTTTATTTTGAAGGACATGAGTTACTACAGGAAAACACTCACTAGTGAAGAAATGCATGTGGACACAAGTAATCTCAAATGCTGAATTATGTTTGACTGTGAAAAAAGGGCCTCTTTTCAGATATGTATTGGTGGGTTGGTTTGCACAGGAGAGGTGTTTTATACGAAAATGCTTTACAACTGTGGGAAAATGCTTTATAACCATTTTCAGAATGGTAACTTCTTTTGCTGGATAGCATGACTTTACGTAGATGCCTGTGTTTTGAGCTTGCTGCATCTTTTATTTGGTTGACTTTATTCACATTACATCTAATTTTCAAACCACCTTCCAGTTATGGAATAATGCAATGGCTTACTACACGCATACAACACAGTGCCACTGAGGCTTTCGAAAAGATACACTACTGACGGCACAGCATTTTCTATGCTCCTTACCTGTGTACTCAGGTGGGCAAAGGCACGTGTAGTTATTAATTCCATCAACACATGTAGAGTTATTTTCACAGTCGTTATCTTCACAATCATCAACGTTGACTTCACAATTTTCTCCTTCAAATCCATCAGCACAAATACACCTGAACACCAGGGGAGAAAAGGCCAAAAACAAAACAAAACAAAACAAAAACAAAACACACCATGTTCTTGCTGCATTTTTAAACCATGTGGTCTAAACACTGAAAAAAGCTAAACACACTTATCAATTACAGAGATTTTAACTGTTAAGAAATTTAAAGTACTTTTAAATGACATGCAGTAGGCATGAATTTAAGGTAGTTTTCCCCAAATTAGAAATAATTTGAAAAAGAAAAGCTCTGCTGGAGTCAAGATGGCAAATGGCCCCATAGTCCTTTAAGTCAGTAAGTCCAATGTTTTTGCAGGTCTAAAACACAAGCAAGGTTTACAGCCCTAGATATCTTGATCACAAGTTGTGCTGTAATAGAATGATTCATGCTTCTCTGTTCATAAATGAGGAGAAACTGGTTCTGACTTTAATTTTTCTTAATGTTTATTTATTTTTAAGAGAGAGAGAGCACAAGCAGGGGACGGGCAGAGAGACTGGGAGGAATCCAAAGCAGGCTCCCGGCTCTGAGCTGTCAGCACAGAGCACAACGGGGGACTCAAACCCATGAACCATGAGATCATGACCTTAGCTAAAGTTAGATGGTTAAAACACTGAGTGACCCAGAAGCCCCAGTTCTGACTTTAAAAATTATAACACTTTTGGGTGCCTGGGTGGCTCAGTCGGTAAAGCATCCCACTTGGCTCAGGTCATGATCTTGCAGTCCATGAGTTGGAGCCCCATGTCGGGCTCTGTGCTGACACCTCAGAGCTTAGAGCCTGTTTTGGATTCTGGGTCTCCCTCTCTCTCTGCCCCTCCCCTGCTCATGCTCTGTCTCTTTCTCTCAAAAATAAATAAACATAAAAAAAATGAAAATAATTACAACACTTTCTATCCTAGCAGTAATGTCTTCCATATCTCAAAGCAAAAAAGAAATCTGAAAATAAAATTACAATCTTCCTTGTCATTATAAAATGTAAATGTTCTCTTTAAGTCTCAACAAATACAATTTTTTTCAGTGACATGAAATATTGTACATTTATTTTCAATAGGTATCAGGATAATCTTTGAGTAAAGTCTTACTGAAAAAGAGACCATTTCATAACAGAATGCAGAAATGAAGAATACTTACTATAAAATGTAGTATTTCTAACAAGCTATGTAGCAGATTAACATTCTTATGTGAAATTATTACTGTCATTATAAGAACTCTATTTCATAATTCATGAAGTACATCTGAAGTAATTGTACTGTATGATTAAATAACTCCAGATTAAAAATGTTCACAACATGTTTGTCTACTCATTTTGTGGCTTGGAAATGAATCATTAATTGTCTGTGTCAGTGGGACCTACATGTTATCATTATACACTGTCTGTGAAAGCAATACACAAAACAACAGATGAATATGCAACTTGAAGTAGGAGCCTATTGGCTATTAATTAGCATAATGGAGCTACTACTTTGTCTTGACCTAATATGACTGTATGAATCCTAAGGCAGCACATGCATATATTTAAAAATTCTTGATTTTATAGCATCCTGAGCTGAGAATACTATAATGTCTCCTTTTTTTTTTTTTTCATATTACAATATCTCTGGGAAGAACTAATGCATATTGTTCTGATGAATAAATTTCTGGCATTTTTAAGAGAATAACACTCTGTGGTTTGAAAAGGAAAATGAATGTTTGCTTATCCTTGCTCCAATGCTTTCGACAGAATATTATAGTCCAATGACTTACCAGAATCCATCTTTTTCTCCTTCCTTTAAGTGGCAAGTTCCTCCATGATTACAGGGGTTACTGATGCATGCATGAATTGGGACATCACAGTCTTGGCCCTGGAGAAGCAATGGCCAAGTAAAGTCAAGTGTAAACCAAGCATATCTTAGTATATAGAGAAAACACAATACAATAATGAGGACCCATGAAAGAAAGCTAGGTTTTCAGATCGTGGCTCCATTAAAAGCTTCCCCTTACCTTGAACCCATATGGACAGGTGCAGCGATAAAAGTCAACTGGGTCATTGTTACAGGTGCCATCATTTTTACATGGATTTGACAAGCAGGGATTACATTTAGCTAGAATACTGACATCCACAGGACCTGAAAATCAATTTAAAAACATAAGAAACTAATACTTTGTATTTTTAGTTCACTTATTTAATAGGAGATTTTGTATAAAAATATTGGTCACATATCTATATGTATTTCTCTTCTGTAACTACAAAAGGAGATTTTGCATAAAAATATTGGTCACATATCTATATGTATTTATCTTCTATGAATACAACAGAAATCAGCATCGTCATATAATGTTCAAGAATGCAACAGGAGGCCATCTCATTGAGAGCTGTGGGGAGACTGTCCAACTTCAGAGTGGGGCTATGGGTTGTGAGCTTAGGTTGTTAGGATTTGATGTTAATGATGCAAATGTCACAAGGTCAATCCCGTCATTGGCTAACTAGTCTTTGTGGACGCATTCCATGGTCATTGCCTGCACCTTAACTTCAGTCAGCTGTCATGGAAATGCATAACATCAGTCCCAAAGAGGACTGTGAGTGTGTGTGTGCATGTGTGTGTGTGTCTGTTGGGGGATGTGTGTGTAGGTTTAATGAATAAACAGAAATAAATCAGTGCAATTAAAAATACAATATGGGTGCCTGGGTAGCTCAGTCAGTTAGGCGTCTGACTCTTGACTTCGCCTCCATCATGATTTCATGATTCTCTCTCTCCCTCTCTCTGCCCCTCCCCTATTCTTTCTCTCTCTTAAAATAAGTAAGTAAAATAAACTTTATAAAACACAAAAGTATGCACCTTCCCTGATATTATTAGATCAGTAGTGTTATTTTCACACAGGAGAGAGGAAACACCATCACTTTTATGCATATGGAAATAAAAAATGTAATTTCTATCGTATCTTCCCTTGTATCCTTTTGGTTCAGGATGCTATCACATTAGCACAGGCATGTGGTGGGTGGGATTTCTGTATCTTCCTCTCCAAGAAGAAAATACCATTGAAATCATCTTCTCTTGCAATCTCACTTTTTGGGAACCACATTTTAAAAATCTCCTGATCCATGAAAGGTTTAGATTAAAGGCAGATTCATTTGCAATCATTCTCCTTTGGTTGCACATATTCATGCCATAAATGGCTAACAATGTGGAAACTTCTGTCTTTAATAAAATTATGATCCACTGATGTTACTTTTTGCCATATTTTTGAGTGCTCATTAGATTGCCTGTTGGCAACGGAGGACTATATCAGAGTGACCTATTCATACATACATTTGTAAAATGCAAATATTTTATAATACAAACATGAATCATGTTTCTGTCATCGCCACCTCTCTGTAGTTCTTTATCTTCACTGGGACGAGCAGCAATAATTCCAGCTGCACATTTCATCGCATGTTCCTTCCAGCACAATCATCTAAGGAGGTGATACAGCATGCCCTCTTCCCACCATCAGTGATCTAACCTTCTGAGGTACCTCCACCCCAAAATTGTGTGATTTCTGCTCACATAAACTATCTTGCATCAGATTTTTTCTGCAGGTTATGTTTGTGATTTGTTGGCCTACTGACAGAAACAGAAAGAAAAGGTGGATTCTCATAGTAGGCTTAAAAACTCTTCAGGGGTACCTGGGTGGCTTAGGCGGTTAAGCGTCCAACTTTTGATTTTTGGCTCAGGGCATGATCTCATGGTTTGTGAGTTCAAGTCCCGGTCGGATTCTGTGCTGACAGTGTGGAGTCTGCCTGGGATTCTCCCTCTATCCCGCCCCCCCTCTCTCTGCTCCTCCCTGGCTCGTGCATTCTCTCTCTCTCTCTCTCTCAATAAATAAATAAATGAATGAACTTAAAAAATAAAACACCTCTTCATATCTATGTATTGCCTTACCCTGGAAAATACCATTAAATACTCATAAAATGGTTTAGGAGTAAAATCCCAAAGAGGATAGTATTCTATATCAGTCAGTTTTCTTATGAACAAAAACCCTGAAAAATCTCTACAAAGAGATTCTCGTTTCTTTTCTAACCATCTGGGAGTGAACAACAGCTCTGGGAATGACTTTATTAATGGAGGGGGGTGGTATTTACTCCTAGTGACTCCTCTGACCCTAGGGAGGCCTTGCCCGTGTCCCCTTCACTTTCTCTTGGTAGCCAGAGTAACTAATGCAGTCTTTATAGCAAGTCACAGCTGAGAAATTGCTGGGATTAATACCAAAGTGATGCTCAGAGACTGTTCATTTCTCACCTCCGCCCCAACTTGTTTATCAAATAAATTTAGCTCTTCAGTGCACTGGAGGAATGAAAGGTGGCAGTTGGTTAAGGCAATAAGTTAAATTAAGATACCCCGCCCCCCATAAATAGCCTTGTGTTGGCTAACCGCATCATGCTTGGAACCAGCAACAGAAAAGGAAGTAGTGGGTCCCTTAGCTAGGGAAGAAGAAAGAAGAATCTAACTTGGGGATAAAAAGGCGTTGGGGGAACAGTAAGAATGGACACCACCAAAACAGAGCATCAGCAAATACGAGGACTGTAAATGCTCCTTGGGCCACCTCCCCAGACCTTGAGGAAAGCTGTCACTTGTTCCATTTCTGTGTTTCCAACCTTGTAAGACTGCCATATGAATAGAGGAGTTAAGGGTTTGCAGTATGTTTATTCTGTGGAATGTGATGCTTTTCAAAAATCATGTTTGAGTATTTAGATAAGAAGCCAGGATTGTTTCAGGGAAAAAAAGTAAATACACTTTGGAGAATGTAATAGAGTACGTAGATACCCACATTGCCAGGCTGGAGAAGTCCCTGTCCACTTTTGCAGAGAGCCCAGAGGTATTTAATAACTAGCCACTGAACTATATACCTAATAAACTCATCAATAAATACTAATTTCTCCACCTTTTTCCAGGACCAAATTTGGTTTCCTATCTCACTCAACTATTTCATTACCTGGAATTTCTTACAGGTTTACCACATGGGATCACTGCCCCCTCATATATATACAGTTTAGCTAAAGCTAAAGGAATCAAAATAACAACATTTCCCACGTGCACAGGCTTCTTTTGATATATTTCTTAAACACGTAAACTGTTTCGGTGGCATCATAATTAGGATTATAGTTCTAAGATACTTAGTTCTAACTCCTTCTGGTCAGTAAAGTTGACTACTATCTGCTTCTCTTTTTTTCAAATCTTTCTTTTTAAAAAAAGTTTAATGTTTTTATTTGTTTTTGAGAGATAGAGAGAGACAGTGCATAAATGGTGGAGGGACAGAGAGGGGGACAGAAGATCTGAAGCGGACTGATGTGGGCCTCAAACTCACAAACTGTGAGATCATGATCTGAGCTGAAGTCAGATGCTTCACTGACTGAGCCACCCAGGCACCCCTCAAACTCCTCTTTTAAAGTCAATTCTTCAGGGTGCCTGGGTGACTCAGTTGGCTAAGCGTCTGACTTTGGCTCAGGTCATGGTCTCGCAGTTTGTGGGTTTGAGCCCTGTGTCGAGCTCTGTGCTGACAGCCAGCTCAGAGCCTAGAGCCTGTTTCGGATCCTGTATCTCCCTCTCTCTCTGATCCTCCCCTGCTCATGCTCTCTCTCTCTCTCTCAGAAATAAATAAAACATTAAAACAATTAAAAAAAATAAAGTCAATTCCTCAAAGACAATTTCTTATTCCTAGCTCCTGAGTTTGGATGAAGAGTAATTCAAAACGTGTTTGTGAGTTGTATCCATTCCAAATAGTTTCTTTAAAAAACATATTTTTTAATGTTTGTTTATTTTTAAGAGAGAGAGAGAGAGCACAAGCAGGAAAGGGGCAGAAAGAGGGAGACACAGCATCCAAAGCAGGCTCCAGGAGCCCAATGTGGGGCTCAAACTCATGAACCGTGAGATCATGACCTGAGCTGAAGTCAGACGCTTAACTGACAGAGTCACCCAGGAACCCCTCCAAATAGTTTATTAATAGTACCTTAAAAATGATATAATTCTCTTATTTATTTTGTCTTTATTATTTATTTTATTTTCTTATTTAGATTATGATTCCACCCAATTAAGCATCATTCCTATAATGTGATTTTTATATCCACCTGGATTATCTAAATCTGCTCATTTCTATATTCTAAGCCTTCAGAATTATATCTCTTATATCCAGCTCTCTTCTCTCATTCATCTCCCTTTCATATTTTGGCCCTCAGCTAAGTATATCTTTTATTTTTTCTTTGCCTTAAATCTGTGAATCATTTTCCACCCAGGATACTTTCTCTGAGATCTTTTCCTACAAAGCTCTTATTTCAAGGGTAAAGACATCTTTAATCTGTTTCTATAATAAGAAGATGATATCAGAGCTAAAAAGAGATGATAACTAAAATCATAACAAAATGGTAAAAGAGCATAACTCTTTAGGAACAAACCAATACATGTAGAATTTTGCACGCTTGATCATTCCCAGATGAAAGAAGATGTCCGGGATAGGAATTAGACAAGTCTCTTATCATAATGCAAGTAATCTTGGACACAGAATCTCAAGTCCATCAAGCCAAGTTAGTAATCTAGATTTGTTAGTAAGTGTGCAGAGTTAGGATAATGGCAGTCATCTCAATGGGTTGCATTAAATGAGATGATAATGAGTTTTGAGTATAAAATATAGTGAGAGCAAGCACAGAAGCCATAGGAAGTTCTGGCAGTCTTCCCTAAACTTCCAAAGAAGGTAGGTAGGTAGCTGAAAGGAACATGAGTGGTTCACTTAGAAAAAGAACAGAAGTCTCCCCATGTTTGTTTGCTCCAAAATTAGCATAGACAAGGGCAAATTAGAGCCTGCTATTTATTCATTCATTACAGGTTCACTGAGTACCTTATGTCTATGCCAGCGGCTGCTGAAATTTGGGCAAAGTGTAGGGACTATTATTATCAAAACCTAAGGGAATGACAGGGGGCACTGAGAGATAATTATCTATTGGGTAACAAAACCTAGAGTTAATGGTTTTATGTGTTTAAGGACTGCAACTGTGATTTATAAATTTGACACAACCACCAGAAACATTATTAAGAAGGAGAGAACTTGCATTGCTGCTTGGCAAGGAGCTAGAGCTTGCTTGCTGATACCTTCACCAATCTGCCATCCTTCCACTTGCCTAAAGGTAACTGGTCTAAAGAATTTTAAAGTATTGCCAACACATGAGCTCCGTTAAGATGTGTGCCACAGAGGAGGAAAATTAAAAAAAAACCCAACCACTAGCATCAGGAATAGAGTTTACTGATGTCACTGAAACGAAAGGGGTCAGTCTAGGTTAAGTAGGTGGATTTAAGTGTTAGCCTGGACTTAAGATAGCCCTCTGGCATCAGCTATATGGATTGCAAGTGCATTTAGCTTAATAATTCAAAGGGAAAATGAGCCAAAAGTTTGGTTAACAATTTGTCTTTGCCAGTTACTTTAATCTTTAACACAAACTGCCAGACCTCAAATCCATTACAGCTTGAAGGCAGACTTGCTTACTTGACTGAAATCACTAGCTGTGCACCTGACACCAATATCGCCACCCACTGAGAATTGCACCTCACTTTGATTTATTACTAAAAGCTCCAAACACAAATTTCTAACTATATCTCAGAGTCTGCCTTCATTCTGGCATCCCTTGGAAATGTAAGTCAAATAAGAGAATCCTCTAGCATCGCCCTTGTATAAAGTCAAAGGTACAGCAAAGACAACTCAGGAAAAATGCAGGAGCTATTTGATGTTGGGCATAATTAACTTAAAGGAGGTTTTATTTAAAACCCCAAAACTCTAAGCCCCACCTGCTATTACATTACTGCATCTCTTAAGCATTAATATCATATGCATGTTTTTAACAACATTCCATAATTACGTCATTCATTTATCAAATATTTATTGAGGATCTACTTTGTGCCAGGCAGCTAAGTTTTGGGAGTTCAAAGGTAAGTGAAATGTCGAAGCTTCTTGAAAAACTTACAGTTAAGTACTAGACACATGTATATCTGAACTGCAAGGGGATGTGGGAAACGAAAATTCATGTTTTAGAATATGTGTTTTAAGTTTCTGCAAGCCTATAAGAGGGAGGAATCACTAGGTGAATGGCAATATGAATCTGAAGTTCTTTAGAAAAGTCACGGCTGAGATTTGAAGCTCTGGGATTGGAATCAATTATTTAAACAGGGGTAGGGAGAGAACCCCATGTATTTCAACATTACAGAATGTAAGAAAAAGGTGTCAGCAAAAGAATGAGGAAAGAGGCAAAGAGAATGTACAAGAAGGATGAGTGGCTACCAACGTCTAAGATGAAAGACAGAGATGATTAAAAAAAGAAGTCATTGAAATTGGCAAGACAGAAATTTCTGGAATCCCTGTATTTTCACTACAGGGTTGGGGATGGCCGACGGATGATAGGGGGTTAAAAATCTTATAAATCTGAGTGACACAGATCATTTAACAAAAACACAAAGGCTGCATATTATACCTCTGGGATTACGAGGCTTTACCATTTGCTACATACATGTGTGAACTCAGGCCAATAAATGAACTTCTTGGGCCACAGTTAAATGGAAAAGAATGATAATTATTTTATGGAACTTGATCATATCACATTGAATATGGACATACAATATTTAAGAAGAGAATATGAATTGTTGGTTCTCATTACCTATTAAATAAATGTCAGTTAAAATTTTCTCAGTGTTTTAAGTTTTCAAAGAGTAATTAAAAATCATCCTTGTTTGTTTTTTTTAAGTTACTTGTTAAAAGTAAATAACTATGAACAAACCTGAAAATATTTTCTTTGGTCAGTGAGCAAATCATAATCTCACAAAAGCTAAGACTATTATATATATATAATATATGTAATGTATATTTATATATATTATATATATTTATACTTATATATATAATATTTATATATATTATTAATATATAACTATGTGTTGGCAGTTCTAAATACAAAAATGTATAAAGTATGTGACCAAGTTCTAAATATTACTCCAAAACTGATCTACTGAATTTTTCATTACTTCTAGTTTGAGCTGTATTATTTACTTGCCTTCACACTTTATTTAAATGACTAAGGGCAATGTCAATCAGTAATTTTGAGATACAAAATAAAATATTTCAGCTTGTCAAGAACCTCCTGAAACTGAATATGTTGATATAAAAAAAAAAAAAAAAAAAAAAAAAGACACTATTACAATGTTACAGCTGGGAGATGGGGAATTTGCCCCAGTTAGAATCTAGGGAAATCTTAACACATAAAATTAGTAGAAGAGATCAGTGTGGTGGTGAAATGTTGATTAGCTTGAGATATGGAAAGGTCCCAGTTTTTTTTTTTTTTTTTTTTTATGTTTATTTATTTTTGAGAGAGAGAGAGACAGTGTGAGGAGGGGAGGGTCAGAGAGAGACGCACACACAGCCCCTGATGCAGAGTCCAGGCTCTGAGCTGTCAGCACACAGCCCGACGCAGGGCTCAAACCCATGGACCTGACAGAAGTGGGACTCTGAACTGACTAAGCCACCCAGGAACCCAGGTCCCAGGCTTTCTGACCCTTTATCTGACTTTTAAAAATGAACTAATGAAGTATGTTGAGGACCATATTCCTGCTTCTTTATCTGAGCGCATGGCCACCAGACACCTGGCCATCTGGCCCTCCTCCTCTCTGTTGTGTTCCATTTTCAGGTTCGTCCTGACACATGGCAAGAATTTCTTGGAGCAAGCCCTGGTGAACCTGGTGGTGCCAGTTACAGTTCGTGATTGTTTGATTCGGATATATGTTATTAACATCTCGAATATATATTTCTATCACCAAACCTCCACACTGTTTTGAAATTACAGGGGTGCCTGAGTTGCTCAGTTGGTTAAGCGCCTGACTTTGGCTCAGGTCATGATCTCGTGGTTTGTGGGTTTGAGCCCCTCATCGGGCTCTGTGCTGACAGTTCAGAGCCTGGCTCCTGCTTCAGATGCTGGGTCTCTCTCTGCTTCTGCCCCTCCCCTATTCATGTTCTGTCTCTCTCTGTCTCTAAAAACTGAATAAATATTTAAAAAAACAAGAACTTACAGATTTAAATGTATCTACCATTAGAATATAAACTGTATAAAGACGGGTTTTTCTCTGTCATGTTTATGACATGACTATATTCTTAATACCTTGCAACTGTACCTGGTGTATAACAGGAACTCATAGAATATTTGGTGAATGAAAAAAAGGATATATCATTCATTTCCATTAGACTGTTCACTCTTTGGCACATTTAAGTGCTTAATAAATGTCTGTCAAAATCAAAGTGAACAAGTTAGTTGACTGTATGGCTAAGTATTTCTGAACCAAGACCAAGAAAGAGAATATTAGAAATTAACAATATTCTGCCTTCCACAGGGAGAGAATTTCTATTTTACTGCAGACTTCTGGATCATTCTAACGTCACTGATATTTAAAAGATGAAGACTAGACATCTGGGTTTTAAAGAAAAGTCATGACCATCTGCTTCCCGTTCAAAAATGCTGTAATCTGTATATTAATTAAATATTCTCTGACAATCTATTTCATACAGTTTATTTCTTTCTTTTTGACTTGGAAACTATGAGATCATTCCATAAAAATACTCTAAAAAATTGTAGGAAAAATTTGTATTAGCTGAATTTATTACTCAAAATAATAGCCTTCCCCGTCCTAGCAGAGAAAACATTTGAACTATATTTACATATAGCTGTATAAAGATGTCTTCAATTAAATGATATTCATCTTCCTGTTGTAATTTAAAATTACTGTTTACAAATCAAGGGGTGCCTGGGTGGCCCAGTTGGCTAAGGGTCTGACTTTGGCTCAGGTCATGATCTCACAGTTTGTGAGTTGTCTCTTTCTGCCCCTCCCCCACTTTGTGCTCCCTCTCTCTCTAAAATAAACAAACATTTAAAAATATAGTAAAAATTCTGGCTCCTTCTTTTAGCAGCTGAGTGATTTTCAACGAATTATTTAATCCCTCTAAATTATATTACTTGCATCTCCCAAATGGGGAAAGAATGCTACTTATTTTAGGAAGGATATAAAGGTTGTAAGAGATAAGAATCTATGTAAAATCTTCAGCATAATGCAAACCACTCAATGTGAGCTGTTGTTATTTATTATTAGTAGCAATCGTCGTGGCAGAGATGCAGTCTGAACTGTCATAAATCTTCTGCTTGCAGACAACGAAACCACAATATTTTGACAAATGCCAAGAAATGCTGCCAAAGGGCATTCTGAATTGCAACGTGTGCTATCATTCCAAAAGTGTATTAAGTTACAGAAAAACTGAGTTAATCTTCAAGTCTGCTAACTGCAATTACATGATATTTGAGGAGTTCTGAATGTCTACGCTTCTTGTCATTCGCCCTACACCCATGCTGTCTGTTACCCTGCTCTGGGCGTGCCTTCAAACACATGCAGACTGTTGACTTGAGAACTTAGTGAACACTAAACTAAACCGCAGTTCCAGCATTTTCCTACAACACAGCTCTGCTCCTGTAGCACCTTCCTCACACTCGTCAGCTTGTCCAATCCACTGGCTTCCATACACCTACACTCAACTTTTCATAGCCATTCTCTTCTGATACAATTTCTTCCTTTGAGCTTTCATGGCAACCGCGTTTTCCAACATGGCAGCCAGTAGCTGCACGTGGCTCTTTCAGGTTAAATTTAAATTAAATACAATTTGGTGCACCAGGGTGGCTCAGCTGTTTGAGCATTCAATTCTTGATTTTGGCTCAGATCATGATCCCAGGGTTGTGGGATCGAGCCCCTCTTCATGATGAAGTTAGAGCCTGTTTAAGATTCTCCTCTTTCTCTCCCTTTGCCCCCTCTGCCCTGCTCACATGCACTCTCTCTCTCAAAGCTAAATAAATAATACATTAAATAAAATTAAAAATTCACTTCCTCAGTTGCAATGGCTACATTTCTGCAACCACACACAGCCAGTGACTACCATATTTGATCGTGCAGATAAAGCACATTGTTATCACTGCAGAAAGTTTTATGAGGCATCACTGATCCAGACTAATTCTCCTTCAAACACATTTTCATTCATGTCTGTCTGAGAACTAAACAAGATGCTATTAATGAAAAAACAGTCATATCAGTTAGCTAAATCTGCAGTTAAACAGGCTTACGTATGTGTGTATGTTAGTATGTGTCAGACTTCTGAGAACATTTAAATACATGATTGTGAACTATGACGCTCAAAAAACTGAATATAAGTATGTACCTTGTCTCAAATTTATATTATCATGATATATTTTTTAAGGAACTTTCTCCAGGGAACTCTAAACTTTGAGAAGTATACATAAGCACCAGCATTGTTCAGAAAGAAGAACTTGTACTCCATACAAGTTTCCATTGTATGGAGTAAAGTAATAAAATCAGCTTACAATTTCTCAACTTCCCCATATAATTTTTTGAAAACCCATCCGCCTAATGATGGCTGTTTTCTTTTAATTTATTATTGTTATTACTATTATTATTATTTTAGAGAGAGAGTGTGTGTGAGTGGAGGAGGGGCAAAGGAAGAGAGAATCTTAAGCAAGCTCCATGCCCAGCATAGAACCTAATGTGGAACCTGATCCCCTGACCCTGGGATCATGACCTGAGCTGAAATGGAGAATCAGACGCTCAACTGACTAAGCCACCCAGGTGCTCCAGTCTAACAGTAAGTTTTTAATGCCAGTTTCCCCTTCCCTATCTCCGATTTGACAATCACCTTCATTTTACAAAACAATGATATACCTCTCAGCACACTAGAAATCTGAGGGCATTGCCCCAAAGAAACACCTGCAGTTACAAAAGAATAACTTAAAACACCGGTTGTCTGCAAAGCCTCTCGTAACGAATGCACATAATCCCAGAGAGGTATTTCCAATCATTTTTACTTTCAAATTTTAATAAAAATATGAACATGCTAATAAATAATTATGCTGTCCCAAGCAATGGTGCTCATATGAGTATTAACAGCAATTCAATTTTAAGAAAAATTTAAAAACTCAAACGTATTCAGTGGCAGGAAATTTTAAAAATTCAAATTATATACGTACATTTGTAGCAAAAAATGAGACAACTCTCTGAGGTATTGGAAATAGAAACTTAAGGAGAAAAAGAGAAGTTCAAGGACAAAGAACAATATAGGGGCATATGGGTGGCTCAGTTAGTTGAGTGTTGGACTTTGGCTCAGGTCATGATCCCAAAGCATGTGAGTTCAAGCCCCGCGTCGGGCTTGCTGCTGTCAGTGCAGAGGCTGCTTTGGATCTTCTGTCCCTCTCTCTCTGTCCATCCCCGACTCTCACATGCTGTCTTTCTCTCTCTCTCTCTCTCAAAAATAAATAAACATTTAAAAAAATACTTCGAGGGAATATAGCTTTTGGAAATTCCTTCTTTTATCAACAAAACATTGTTTGTCTTATATCATAGTGTTGTTGGTGTTCAGAAATGTTATGATAATAAAATTGTCGGCTAACCTATAGAGCGCTTACTGTGCGTAAGGCAATGGGTTTTACACATATTAATTTAACTAACCTTTTCCCCCAGATGTACTGAGGAATAATTAACAAATATAACTGTATATACTTAAAAGGTGTGATGTAGTGATTTGATATATACATACACCATGGAATGATTAATAGGATCAAGGTATTTAGAACACCCACCTCCTCATATAGTTAATCTTCCTGTGTGTGGTAAGAAATCTTAAGATCCATTCTCAGCAACTTTCAGTCATAAGATACCATATTATTAACTATAGTCACCATGCTGGCCATTAGATCCTTGCAACTTATTCTTATCACTCACAGTGTGTGTCCTTTAACCTACATCTCCCCATTTTTCCCTTCCCTCCAACCCCTGGAATCTACCATTCTATTCACTGTTTCTGTGACATCAACATTTTCTTTACTTTTTTTTTTTTTGATGTCACGTATAGTAACTTATCTAATCTTCACGAAACGTTTTGAGGTATATATTATCATCATCTCTGCTTATGCACAAGGAAACTGAGGCACTGGCTGGCTAATCCATTAAATTCAGGTTATATAAGTATTGAAAAGTGAAATTCATGCCATGAGTCACTACTCTAGGTTACCTACTTTGATGCTTTCCTACCTAACATGTTCAAGTGTTGAAAGTTTATCTCTTCAGCTAGGATTGCGAGGCTTGGAAGGCAACACCGTACCGTCCACATCTCTATACTCCACAATACTTAGGATTCAGTTTTGCGCATAAAACAGGTTGAATATAAAAAAGTTCCATAGTGGTTATCTTTAGGTATTGTGGTAAGTACCTAATTTTAGTTCCTGCAGAAATAGAATATTTATCGTTAACATTTTCGTCTTGTGTAGATTTTCTCTTTGGGGCATGTATTATTTTTGTAATTAGAAGGAAAAAAACTATTTGTTACCAAGGCACTATTTAAAATCCACAAATACATAAAACAAAGGGAAAAATGGGATACCAACAAACAAGAGACACCCACATGGACGTAGGGGGCAAGTCAGAAGGTTTGGCCTGAGGACTCGGGAGGGCTCATTTGTCCTTACCTGGCCTCAGGAAGCCACAGGGCCCTGGGAGCCCTAGGAGCAGGGCACACAATTGGACAAGGCAAAAGCAAAATAGTTGACGTGTTAGAGGCCATCAGAGAACTTTCCAGAAATCATGAGCTCTTAATTTTTCCATACATTTTAAAGAAACCTTAGATATATCCACTTAATTATTTCTGCAACGTATCTGCAAAGCCTAGTTCTTTACTGGGGCTCCTCATATACCTGCTGGCTTCTGTACAAGCACTGGGTAGAATTAGGAATTATTTATTAGGGGCCTTTCAGCTCTACCTTTGAAGTCTAGCAGCAACATTTTTCTTTTTAAATTCATGCAGTGGATTTTTATTTGCAGAAGAACAAATGGTTAAAGATCCTACCTTGACATATAAATTTTTTGGAAGGAGTTGTGAGTAATAATTTGTCTGCCATTTCTCCAGGCCCAGCACAGCGAGCAATTCCAGGCTCTTTGTATTCCGACTTTACCCAGTCCGATAACCACTGCATGTTACAATCACAGTAAAGAGGGTTGGCTCCAATTGCTCTGGAAAACAACACCACAAAAGCACACACACACACACACACATACACACACACACACACACACACACACAGAGTAGGGAAGTATTGTTATTTCCTAAAGGAACAGAACACAGAGTGATGCTCAGTAGAAAATCCCTACAGATTTCCTGATAACAATTTAGAAGAAAATGGAAACATCAGGGATTCCCGTTTTCCTGAATGATGTGCAGCTGGGATTTAGGGCGTTGTCACCAGCCTCAAAATTTACTGGGCTTTACAAACTCTTGTATTTGCAGAGACAGGTTTATACGGGATGCAAGCTCACCCGACATGCAGATTAATACTTAGTTCATTCATCAAATATTTACTGGGAATCCGATCACTATGCCAGGTTTGGAGGACCCAAACATAAATAAATAATACGTTACTTCTAACCCCAAAGAACTCCTTCTGCAGAGGTGATTAACATAGACTCAAACATGCAGATCATTTGCATTAGAAATGCTACAGTAGAACTATTTATAAGGTGATTGTGAGCACAGTCACCTTGGAGATAACTTTCCTGGGAGACTTGTGGTTAAAACTATGAGCTGGGGCGCCTGGGTGGCTTAGTCGGTTAAGCGTCCAACTTTCGCTTAGGTCATGATCTCGCGGTTCATGGGTTTGAGCCCCGCGTCGGGCTCTGTGCTGACTGCCTGGAGCCTATTTCAGAGTCTGTGTCTCCCTCTCTCTCTGACCCTCCCTGCTCACGCTGTCTCTATCTCTCTCCTAGAAATAAATAAATTAAAAAAAAATAAAAGTATGAGCTTTTACACAGTTAGATTCAACGAGGCGGAAAAGACTGCAAAGTCACAGAGCTAAGAAAGGGCATGAAATAATAGAGACGCATCGAGCCAGTTCACCAGAGTGGATCTGAACCTTCCCCAGGTGTCAACCCCTGTATAAAGTCCTTTATTCTCAGGGGGCCTGGGTGGCTCAGTCAGTTAAGCGTCTGACTTTGGCTCAGGTCATGATCTCACAGTTTGTGGGTTCGAGCCCCGTGTCGGGCTCTGTGCTGACAGTTAGCTCAGAGTCTGGAGCCTGCTTCAGATTCTGTGTCTCCCTCTCTAAAACAGATAATTTTGATTTATAATCAATTTGTGATTGGTAATGCTTCTAGGTCTATAATCTAAGTACAATTCAACTTACTCTTTCGTGAAGAAAGACCCAAAATATACTTGTAAAATCATGATCCTTTGTACTGTAGCAGTTTTAATGCCCAACTCTAACCAAGAATTGGAGTGCAGTTAATGTTATGCTCAGATTCAAACTTTTCCTCTACATTAAAAATGAGCCAAATTATGTTTTTGAGTCATCTGGTGCCACCTTTTCTGACATTTACTACGTCCTTACTATGTGAGGGACACAGTGGAAAAGTGAATGGAGCAGAGCTCTTTATGATCTGAAAAGTCAACGCGAAATGCATGAAAGAAATACATGACAGAACAAGGCACATGGCAAGCAAGATTCAAGCTGCTCCCATTGTTGGTGTCAGTGCTCACGGAAGGACAAGTTATGCTAAGCTCAGCTTTGTGCCTTCCCTAAGCCTTTTCTGATAAATCACCCTAATGCTAGCATAATGGGTGCTTTCTTCTAAGTTTTTTAAAGGTTATGTATTTATTTTGAGAGAGAGAGAGAAAGAATTAGAGAGAGAGAGAGAGAGAGAGCGCATGAGCAAGGGACGGGCAGAGAGAGGGAGAGAGAGAATTCCAAGCAGGCTCCATGCTGTCAGCACAGCGTCAGGTGCAGGGCTTGAATTCACGAACTGTGAGATCATGACCTGAGCCGAAACCAAGAACAGGACCTTTAATCGACTGAACTGCCCAGGCACCCCTGAATACTTTCTTCTTAATGTTGTGTACTTTCCCATACAGTACCAAGCTCTACACCCATGAGCTAGAAGAATTCATCACACTCTGTCTCAGGCAAATGACATCCATGGATTTTGCAGCTGAGTAGCCCCTATGTTGATTCTGAGGTAGGTGTTCAAGTTCAGACATGAAAAAGTGAAGGTTCTTCCCCCTGGGACCTGATGGGTTAGTGGAAGGGATATTAACAGTGGGCACCAAACAGTCTGATAGACTGATGTACAAAAAAACCTATATTGATGAATAGGGCCCCAGTAAAGCACATTCAGATACAGCAAGATTGACTATTGGCTCCTCTCCTTTTCTCAACTGTTCAAACATATCTTCTTGGCATTTGGTGGGTTTCGGAGAGACGGGCAAAGCCACGCCAGCAATTTCTGGGGAACTGGGAAGCAGATTCTACTGTTTCAGGCGAAACATAAATACCACCAGGTGGCGCCAAACCCACCCTGACAAGAAAGTTTCAGATCCTAAATCTGTTCCTGGAATTTCATTCCAGGTTTGCCATGATCTTAACACTACAACTATAAATAGCAGAATCATGGAAATTGGCCCAGAAGAGTTTTTTTGGACCCCATTTATCACATACTTTATATTGCTTTATTGTACTTCCAAAAATAAGGAGGCACAGGATCCTATGAGACAAAGCACAAAGAAAAGAAAAAACAGAACATTTCATCCAGTGTGAGAATTTGGCAGTTTCCTCTTGTCATACTATAAAGTCTTGAACCATTTCTAATTTATTTTTGCATGGTGCCATAGCCAGTAGTATTTGCTAAATAAATGAGTCTGGTTAGAGCAAATCAAGACAGGCTTCATGAAGGACATGATATTTAGAAACTCACCTGGATGATACGATTTGGACAAACTAAATTGGAGGGGAACTGGTATTCTAGGATCAGAGAATGTTAAGAGAAAATGCATAGCGAGGAAGCTGGAGAGCCCTGCTTGTAAGAAGACACTAGCTAAGTAAAGAGAGTCCAACTGCATTAGTTAATGGAGACTAAGGGCCAGAAGAAGAAATTAAGGCTCTCATGCAGAAGGCACTGTATCTAGATTGAAATCTTCACATCTTCTTTAGAGGTGGAACCAATCATATCTCATGATGTGACCAAAAAAGGGTGGCAGAGAATGGTATGTTCCGAACGCACCTGCCAGGGAGAGTTTGACCCTAAGCCCACATTCATGAACTAGGTACTCACAGGTGTGACAACGCAGAAAGATCATTAAAAGCACCTTCGGGCACAACAGAAATATCATTTCCATGTAATGAACTAAAAGCAAGAAAAAGCAATATTAAACTTCTTACATATCAGAGAGTTCAGAAAAAATCTAACACGTGTGAGAGTTTAGTTTATACTAAGCATTTCAAATCAGTACAGGAAATATGACCTGAATATTCAAGGCATAGTCTTGACATAATTAGGTATCTATTTGGGAAAACGAAAAGTTCTTATGTCACATCACATGCATAAAATGAATCCTAGATAGAAAAGTTAAATGTGAAAATAAAACTAAAACTGTATTAAAAAATAGAGGAAAGCTCCTTTGTATGAACGTAGGATGGGAAAGACTGTGAAGGTAGAAACTCCAAAACCATAAAGGAAAAATATACATTTTGACGATGCAAAGTACAACCATAATTAATATGAAAGATAACATATAGGGAACAGAATGGAAAATATCTGCAACATATACAAGACACAGGATTAATTCCTTAGTAAAAAAAGACCTGTAAACTTAGAGTCAAGTCGTAGACACATACAGACATATATGTTAATAAGGAAAAGACAAAGCACCCAATAGAAAATAGGAAATGCATGATCAGGGTCATGGAGTAAGAAACACAAGTGCTCAATAAAAAAGTAAAATATGCACAAGTGCTCTAGTTATTGGAATTTCAAATTAAAACAGGAAGGGAAAATCACATTCAATCTGTCCTAGAATTAATATTATTCAGTATTTGCCAGGGTGCTTTGAAACAGGTCCTCTATTAAAACAGGTGCTCGGTCTGTCATAGAAAAAAATGACAGGATTAATACTATTCAGTATTTGCCAGGGTGCTTTGTAATAAGTGTTCTCTTAAAACAGAGTTGGTGCAAAATAAATTCATAAACTGACACATTCTTGTTTTAGGGGCACAACTTGACAGTTACTTTTGGTATTCTCCCAGTACAGCTGACAGGAAGATGAATGTTCAGGATGCTCACTCCAGCCCTGTGTGGGATAATGCAAGTCTGGAATCAAACCACATGAGGACGATTAAATAAGTTATGGTTCCTTCGTCCTGTGGAATACTCTGTGCCAGTTGAATAGTTGAGGGATACTTTTAGATGATGGAACAGAAGTAGTCTAAAGTATATTGTTAAATAAGATTAGCCAATGACAGAAGAAGAACAAATCTTATGTTTTTGTTAAAGGTTATAAAGCTCTGGGCATACATATATCAGCATATAAAAACAAATGCATATAAAAGAGGACCTGAAGACAAGACAAAACTGTTTAATTCTGGGCGAGGGGATTGTGATTGAGGATCATATTTCATTTCATATATTTAAAATACTTTTTTTTGTAAAAATGTGCTCATTGATTATGCAATTTTTAAAGAAATTAACATTTCCTATATTTCTTTCAAGATTATTTGGATCTATATAAAACATACATCTTAGTATTATCTATTGTCAAATAAATGACTACAGCAACATTGTAGTGTTCTCCAAACAATAGGTGTTGAGTAGTGATATGGGAAAAGAAGTACTTTTCCTATTTCCAAATTTGCAGTAAATCCTAATGTATGTATCTTAAAATACCCAAGAATCAAAAAAGCAGTTAAATCATTAAACACACAAGCCAAAAGTCAGATCCCCAAGATAAGAGATATTTTGTTGCGCATAAGATGCTTACAGTAATCGGAGAGACTTCAATCCATCGAAGGTTCGAGGAGGAATACATCTCAAACGGTTGTAACTAAGGATTCTGAAAGCATACATAGTCGATTTGTTTTACTCAGATATCCCCAAATGGCCAAATGTCATTTTAAAATAAAGCAGTTAAGAAAAGCGTTGTTTTAGCATTTTATAAATTGAGAATATTGATGCATAATACTTTAATGTCTGTGTTTTCACTAATACAACATATTTATTTCTAAATACAGTCTAGATGCTTCCTTCCCCAGCCTGTTCCCTCCCTCAGGTGGCTTTCCTCAGAGGTCTGTCTCAACAATCTCTCCCAACCCCACCATAAGTGTAAATTATTCTTTGTTCCTTTTATATCTTTAACAATATCTGTGTTTGTTTACTGAGGTTTTATTTGTCTGTTTCTCCCAACAATATTTATATTCCCTGAGGGTGGACTCTATCTCTCTTGGTAACAGGGAACATCCCAGCGCCTAGAAAATGCCTGTCATCCAGAATTGATAAACAGTCGGTGTCACATTTTCACACTCACAGGGTGAGGAGCTGGGTCATGTTGCTGAAGCTCTGATTAGAAAGTGTGCTTATTCGGTTGTTACTTAAGTCTCTACAAAAGAAAAAGAAAAAAAAAAATGGAGTCTCCTGTTACCAGAAGAAGTTAAATATTAGTGACTCTTAGTAAGAGAAAGTTCTTGCTCAGTCACAGCTGTACTGTTAGCACTCAGCTTTCACCTGAAAATAACGAAACCCTGGATAACCCTCTGGGGGACAGTGTAATATTCATAATTATTCACGCCCCTGCCTGTTGAAATTAGAAGTGGTGATATGTTTTGCTTTGGCCAGTGAAGTAAGTGTGGGCACTGGTGCCCGGTTTCACTTCACCACAGAAGTTTTAGAGGCGCCTGGGTGGCTCAGCTCAGCTGGTTAAACGTCTGACTCTTGATCTCAGCTCAGGTCATGATCTCATGGTCCCTGAGTTCAAGCCTCACATTGGGCTCTGTGCTGACAGTGCAGAGCCTGCTGGGGATTCTCTCTCTTCCTTTCTCTCTGCCCCTCCCTTGCTTGCACTCTCACTCAAAATAAATAAATAAACTTAAACAATCAAACACAGAAGCTTTGGAGTAAGCTCACTTTCCCCATATCCCTCTGCTCACTCCTCTGTAAGATTTGTGATATTTCACAGCCAGTGCTGGTGCCCTGATCCCAGCACAGCCGCATGACGTGCGGAGGCCACCCACAACAGACACATCTTATGTGTGACAAATAAACCTTTGTTCTTGAACATTCCATTGGTTGCACATCCTTTATTTTCCCTGTTATGTATGCTCCTGGATACACACAGTCAAATCTGATAACTAAAAGAAATCATCTAATGACATCTGGAACACCATAATTAAAAACTTTGCCCTTCAAAAATATTACTGGCACATAGTAGGTCTTCAGCAAATATCTGTTTAATGAATAAGTTAATGGGAGAGAGGTGGATTTCTTTAACCAGTGCTATATGGATGTTTATACTAGTGTAACTGGTACTATGGCTGTGATTTATATTCAATTAATGTGATCTTATTTTTATTACATATAATAATGTATGTAACTATATATGATATATATAACACTTATTGTACCTATAATTATATTATAATATATAATGTAATATAATAACATATAATAAATAATGACATTGATATATATTAAATACCTTGGCAATTTTGCATTAAGGAAAAATTAGTGAATATAGCCATACATATACTCAAACAGTGATATGTATATATTCACTGTTTTTTTCCTAACACAAAATCCTAAATACATAAATAAAAATAAGATTCATGAATAAGTGAAAAATTATACCTCATAATTTATGATCATTTTTTAAAAATTTTACTTTTTTTATTTTGAGAGAAAGAAAGAGAGAGCGCTCAAGGGTGGGAAGGGGCAGAGAGAGAGGGGGAGAAAAAATCCCAAGCAGGCACCATGTTGTCAGTGCAGAGTCCAAAGTGGGGTTTCAATCTCACAGACCCTGAGATCATGACCTGAACCGAAATCAAGAATCGGACACTTGTCCACCTGAGCCACCCAGGCGCCCCAATTTATGATCATCTTGTGTGTGTATTCACTGCTTCTTTTTTCTGAAGAAAAATATATAAATAAAGATGAAGGTTATCCATTCCTGAATTAAAATGTCCAAAATATCAGTAAAATGAAACTATAAAATTGTGAAATAATAGGAATAATATAGGAGCTTTATTATTCTTAGCTGCTAAAATACCACACCTAAATTTAGAAAATAAGTTAAGTGAATCTATATTGGTGGAAGCTACCTGCCTAGGGAAGCATCATGAGTCACTGGTAAATCCATTTCTGGATCTACAAATTCTCATCTTACATTTCCAATCTGGTCCTAAATAATCGTATGCTTTCCCACAAATGACCCAATCCACCTGAAGTGACCCTCTGGAAATTGCAGTAATTTAAAGGTATATTTAGTAGAACAAAATGTATGTAATCAGTTCTTGCTGCTACTAAATAAGTGACTAGAGGCAAAACAAGACATCTTAGGACATTTTCTCCCTTAATTTAATCATAGGTCATTTAAAAGTCCTACATATTTTTTTAAGAAAATGATTATCTTACATGTTTAAGGGAAACTGGAAATGATTCACAGTATTTTAACCAGCCACAACCTTCCTTGAAACAAGTTTATTTTGAGAAATGTAACATTTTCTGTGACTTACGTTTTTAGAATTCACTAATTAGGAATACACCTCCTTATTCTAGGAACACAAGATCAGCCTCCTCAGCCAGCCATATTTACTCTAAAATCATATAGGACTTAAACTAAAGTATTTCCATTTCCTCCCATTGCTGATTATTTTTTTGATAAGTTTTACCAATTACCACAAGGCTGACATTATATATAGTAAGATTACATCTTCTTAAAAATATTATGCATATAACTAGATCAAAATGTTGGTATATTTAAATATAGTCTTATATTACCACTTAAAAATCCATTTACATTAATGAAAGAGAGAGATGTTATTTTACAAGAACATTAAGCCAAACTGAAAAAAAAAAAAAGTAAATGTCTGAAATTGATGCTCAGAAAATCAGCATCTTTGTCAAGTCTACTTAAATGCTGTCTAAGTAAAATGAATTTTATAAAATTAAATACTGGAATATTGGAATTTGAATACTGGAAGCCCATAACTTAACTTAGAATGTAGTATAAAATAAAATGAACCCTAATAATGCATTTTCAGGCATGTTATTATTATCCATGACCTTTTGCTCAAAGTCAAAAATAAAGCCATTATTTTCTTTCTTTTCTTGGCTTGTCATAAAATAGTCCACATTCATCATCAGTCGAAGTATCCGAATTTGCTGCATTTCTAGAGTTCTTGAATACTTAGACTTTATCATATTTGTACTTTGAATAGCGAAGGCCCTTTCTCCAAGATGCACCATTGCCTGATTGATATTCAGTGAAGATGTAGCTAGTGATCTAGAACCACAATGAGCAAGTACGGAGGCAACCGACTGTAAATGATTTATATTATCTGAAAGGTTCACTAAATCTTCTGCCCCTTGCTACCCCCACTTTCGTGAAACAGAGTTAAGAAGTCAAAGTTGAAAAAAATGCAACACATTACTTACATGAGTGTTAAATGTTTGTAGTTAAAGAGCTCCTTCGGAACCAGTGTAAACTGGTTCCCATCCAGATACCTAAAAAACGAGAACATGATATTATCTTTTTTTTAAAGGAACAGTGGTGTGATATGAAATAGTTGACAAAATTCACTCTTAACTGAGGCAAGAAAGCACTGGGCAATTCTGGTGTTAAAACCTCAAGGTCCTAGCTGGGATTTTTATTTAAATGAAGTAAAAGAAAAAAACGCACAGTTGTCCAATCTAGTAGAATTATTTTGTGGATCACTTAGCATAAGTTGTAAAACCAAGGAGAGACTGGTGAGTGCAGTTTTCTGAGGTTTATGTCATGAGGGGAGTCATGTGTCCAACTGCGCATCAAGAAGAGGTTCATTCAATCAATCATATTTATAGTTGGCCTTCAGTGTGCTTGTATGTGCATGGAGGCAATACCATGAAATGCATTCACTACTGCCAGAAACTTGCCACCGAGGGCCAAGGCCACTCTTCACTGTGTTATACGGGTTCGTATACTTAGCAAATAACAATGGAGGGTTTGAAGGAGATATTTGGGAATTTGGATGTTATCAGATTTCAGTTCAAAATATCTTGAAAATAGTTTTTAACCACTGTGTATCTGCTTTGTGATAGTAATTTTAGAAGGTTTCATAGAAAATCACAACCTTTATCAAGCACACAAATATAGCATCTATATGTGAAAGTAATAATCAAATAACCACACGTGTGTGGAGTTTCCCTTTCTGACTAACGTCAGAAGAATAATCTGCACACAGATGGATTTTGGGTTAACTAGCAAGCCATAAAAATAAATGAATGTGTAGAGTTGTATCCATAATGTCCCCAAAAGAAAAATAAACTCCATCTCAAACAAGGCTGTATTTTCCCAGAATGTAGATGAGGAAGGGTAAAAATGTCTTCCAGCAAAGGAGGCCACTGGGCTATCGATGTGCCTACCAACCATTGTAGCTCGTTGGGCAGAGGGCACCTCCTACCCCACTGCTGTGGCAACTCTTGAAATTCATGGTTGAGGTTGCTAGTATTTTTGCTGGATATAGAAGTCATTGAGATATTGTCTCAGATAATAATCTATTCCAACTACTTCAAAATAAAAAGTTATATACAAGGTACAAGTAATCCAAATACGTAATAAATATGTAACTAAGAGTCAGGCATAGGTTATGAGTTCTTACTTATGCTGGCTCCAATTTTCTGACCTTGCATTTCTTCTTGGACTCCTCTTTCTGTCCTCCACCTAAGTATTTCTTGGTACCACTAGAGGGCAGCATAATCCCATACAGTTCAATACTCTCCCTTAATTCTGGAAAACTCCATGAGAGAAAGCTAAGAAGATTCAGAATGCGTGCTATGGATGTGTACATGTAAAACAATCTAAAAGGGAAATTACATGGAACTGATTAAAAATAATAGATACCACTTGTTTAAAACTGTCCAATAATACGTACTTACTTTTGCCAAATTCTTTAATAATTTAATATAACATGCAATGAAAGTTTTCTAATACACACATATATGTGATTGTAGAGGAGGATCTTGCTGACTTGGTATAATTCTAAGAATAAGCTCTTGGGGAGGTAAAACTAGAATTCGCAAGAGACAAGTTAATATTTTCCTCATCTCAGAACATATTTCATTAGAAAAATATTACTTTTTAATACTTTGTAAGGAAACAGATTGAAAATTCAACCGTCTGACAGAAGAAACATATGGATGGCAGAGATGGGATATGAATCAAGCAGGTTCTCAGGTGAAGTCTAATAATGAAATTAAATAATAAGTTTAAAATTATTTGACAGGCATTGAGTAGAGGCACTAAGGTGTGGCCAGTGACAAAGATGAGATTCTGCATTAAAGAATGATCTGGTTATGCTGAGGCTTGTTTTTCTGGCTGCGATGTTCCTAGAATCGATGCTGTGGATACAGAATACTCTAAAGGCATCCAGCTTCCAACACTGGGTGGAGAGTGATCCTCTGAAATAATACTTACCAAGATAAGAATTAAATATTTACTTACACACGCACTATGTGGTGCTAATAGTCAATTAACACCTGTGACTGGTGGCAAGAGAGAAACTGAACACTTCACAGCATTTCAAATCTAAGACGGACCTTCTGCCTATACTTGCTAAAAGCACACATTTTTTTTTTCTCTACACGTTCAGTTCAGGACCAGATTAGGATTTGAACAACTGTGCATGATTTGAAAATAAGTTCTCTGGTAACTGAAGTAGCATGTTCTTAAAACTCATTACCTATGTTTCATGTTGCCAAAAGGTGATCAAAGCTGTTCAGTTAGAACATGTGTATTCATGTGCATGAATTACAGGTGCACATCTGCACAAGTTACATTTGAACTTAAATCTTTTTTTTTTTTTTTTTTTGAGGGAGAGAGTAGGGGAGGGGAAAGAGGAAGAGGGGAGAGGAAAGAGAGAGTATTGGAGAGGCAGAAGAGAAAGGAGGGAGAGAGAGAGAGGGGGAAAGAGAGACAGAGAGACAGAGAATCCAAGTAGGCTCCACACTTAGTATGGACACTAACCCGAGTTCTATCCCATTACCTTGGGATCATGATCTAAGCCAAAATCAGGAATTGGACGCTCAACCAACTGAGCCACCCTTGAACTTAAATCATTTTTGATTCAAGGTTCCAAATAAAAAAATAAACAGAGGTAAAATGACTCAATTGAATTCACATCAAGCATTTGTTAATGGCACATAAGTGTACACATTATGGAGTGGAATGGAGCACACAGGCTTCATAATACTCAAGCCACTTATTTGTATTCCATTCCACATATATAACATGACGCAGCGAAGGAAGTGTGCCTGGTGCTTAGTACCTAGGTAAGTGTATACTGACCATGTGATACGTGGTCATAAATCAGTTAAGAAAATGTCAGTGATAATTGGCCTCATACCCTTCATGATCAAAAGGATTCTAATTCAAGACCAAAGGGCAATACCTCTTTTTAACATAAAGATTATGCTAGCTCCATTTATATTCTAGATAGTTATGAATCCCACGTGAGAAGATATTCTCCCAGAGGACAGAGTGGTAAGGAATAATTAGTCATATAGAATATGGAATATCCCAGACACTGTAGATCAACTAAAATACAGCATTTCCCAAGGTGTGTTTGATAGAACATTAGTCTTGCAAGATAGTCCATGAGAAAAGGGCTATAGGGACAAGTAAATATTGGGGTTATCTTACATTTTACCACCCTCTCTTGGAGCGTCATAGCGTACCTTAGCACAACATAGACACTGAGAAATCATGCAGGGAGTAAAAGAGAAACATGCACAACCAAAATTTTCCAAGTGCATCTAAATTGGTTTATATGTATAAATATATATAAGAATATATATATGAGAATATATTCTTATATATATGAGAGAGAGTGAGAGAGTGCAGGGGAGGGGCAGAGAAAATCCCCAGCAGGCTCCCTGCTATTAGCTCAGACAGATGTGGTGCTCAATCTCACGAACTGTGAGATCATGACCTGAGGCAGAATCAAGAAGAGTTGGAAGCTTAAATCACCGAGCTACCCAGATGCCCCTAAGCTGCCTTTTATATTATCTATTTAGGGTTTTACATGAAACTATTTAATGCCTACAGAATGGAATTTGGGAACAGGACTCTAAATTTGGTTTGGTTTCCATTTCCCTTGTTGAAATATTAATTGTTAAGGAAACAGAAAGTCAAGTGCTACTTACAATTCGGTGACGTCTCTTGGAATACCTTTGGGCAAGACCTTCAAGGCCTTGTTGCTACATCGGACGACTGTATCCAAACATGTACATTCCGTGGGGCAGCGGGAGAGTGGGGAACAGCTATTGTCATCATTTCCTAAATTGCCAAAGAAAATACAGAAAAGCCCAGATTTGTGGCTTTGAAAATGATAGAAGGGATGTTATGCTTTCAGAGTAACAAATGCAAGAGTCTTGAGCCATGTGATCACTTAGTACACACAGGGCACTGAGTATTTACAAATTGATACCATACGTTTTATACAGCACAGTTTTCAGATTGCCTAAGGAAGGATTCCTGAAAATAATTCGCAATTTATATTATCCAAACAATCATAATGGTAATTTTCTTTGTTGAGTTATTTACACAAATGATACTTTTAATTAGAATATAGAAATGTAAACTGAATTATGGAGAAGTCATAAGGGGGGTAGTCATGAAGAAACAGAGGGATAGACTAAAATGTTTAGCAGAAAATGTAAAGTCCCCTCATTTAAAAAAACGTTTATTTATTTTTGAGAGACAGAGCACAAGCGGGATAGGGGCAGAGAGAGAGGTAGACACAGAATCCGAAGCAGGTTCCAGGCTCTGAGCTATCAGCACAGAATCCGATGCGGTGCCGGAACCCACAAACCGCGAGATCATGAATTGAGCTGAAGTCTGACGCTTAACCGACTGAGCCACCCAGGTGCCCCAATGCCCCTCATTTTAAAAGACAAGGCTCAAGGGACTCTCCACTTGCTGGTAGTATTAACAGAACCTGCTCTACCTACCTTAGGAGACTATTGCTAGGATTAAATATGGTGATATATACAGAGCATTAAAAAGTGAAAACTATTACTCTTGTTAGATTTACTAGAATTTCTTTTTCTTCTTTCTCTCTCTTTTTTTTTTTTTTGAGAGAGATCTCACAGGACAGAGTGCAAGTGGGGGAGGTGCAGAGAGAGAGGGAGACACAAGAAGCACGCTCCAGGCTCTGAGCTGTCAGCACAGAGCCTGAGATGGGGCTTGAACTCATGACCACTGAGATCATGACCTAAACCAAAGTTGGACGCTCAACCGACTGAGCCACCCAGGTCCTCCTAGAATTTCTATTTTTTAAGTCAACTGTTTTTCTCCTTTGTAAATGGCAGTTACTAAAAGAGGTCTTAGAATAATAATAATTTAAAAAAAGGTTAAAATGAAGCTATATAAACAGTATTGACCACAAGTAAAAAACTGGAAAATATAAATAAAACATTCAGAAACACAAAGCGAGTAGACTCAGAGGTGAAAACAGTCTGAGAAAGTATGTGCCCTGTTTCTAAAACAAAGCAAAACAAAACAAAAGCAAAATATGCCCCAAAAATATCGGTGGCCTGAACAATATATTTGTGCCCTGTAGTGCTGGGCCAGTCACATGAATGCCTGGTAACAAAAGATTCAGCAGGATTTCCTTACCATCATCACATGTGAAGTCTTGAATGGCAACATCTTGGATGGGGATTTCTTTGAGGAAATACGGCTTTTGACATCGAGGATTTCCAGTTACAATTCTTTTCTTTCTGAGCCATTCCCCCAGCCAAGCCAGGTAGCAGTTGCAGTTAAAAGGATTGGCCAACATGTTTCTAAGAGCCGCATGCAAACAATGCAGGGATGAGTGTGGCAGGTCATTTTCTTACCTCTCAAAACCCCACGCCACCATCTTTCCCGCACGATTTCTGCTGGAATGATTCCTTCTTATTCTTTGTATTATCCACCCCTCACTCCTTTCTCCCATTCATACTCAATTACACACAACATATGGGATGCATTTTTTTTCTGGCTAAAATATTTGCTTGGAACTTGAAAAATAACAACACTTTCAAATAAGAATTCTTCAAATAATTTCATGCAGAAAATAAAGCGAAGGCAGCAATCTGGGGTTTATGCCGCGGATCCTGATAGATACCTCACTTAGAGATAATTTAAACTCGTCAGATCTGACTTGCTGTCAAACTCCCCTACACTGATAATGCAGTAATTTAATATAAAGATGAAGGCTTATTACCTTATATTATTGAGTTTAACCTGACAACAGCTATTTTATTAATTTGTCATTTCAAGATTTCCATCTCTTATTTGCTCCAGAGAATAGGTTTCCCATCTAAACTGACAGCTGAGTTGATTAAATGCCAGTTATAAAAATGAATTTACTCCTACAAATCTCAATACTTTTGGCATCTCACCACTTCAGCACAAACCTATTGACAACCTTATTATTTATAAATATGCCATCTTTAATATGTACAAATTAGTCACTCGATGTAAAGTGTCACATTTCATGTAGGAAGAGGATTAAGTACTTTACTGATGGATGGATGCTTCCCTCAGATTATTTCTTATGTTGGACATGTTTTCTGTTTTGTTTTTTTCCTTTCTAACTACTTTTTCAGTTAGATTAGTATATTTAGATGCCACCAGCACTAGGAAATCAAATCTGTTATAAGATTTATCATTTCAAACATTGCTTTTTAGATAATGACATATAAGAGAACAAAAGTACATTGTTCAGAGGGCTTTTGTGTTTTTTAAAAACACCTTCTGAGTTCTGTCTTGGACTTACAAATATTCTTTATTTTCTAACCGTCTACATAGAATATCCTCTCGGACAGGCTCAATCTGCTTCTTCAATATTTTCCTAACATCATATAAATGCCCTCTAGTGAGCAGTCTCCAGTGTTGCTCTGGTCAATCCTAATATAGTGCCTGTCACTGTGAATGATCCTTTTGAGCACAATTTGTTGGCAATAACCCTATCAGTTCTGTTTTTATGATATTTACACCGAGAAGACTCCAGTGTGAGAACACTGGTGAAAATCTGCAGCATTTCTGGATTTGCAGTGCAATCAAGTTAGAAGATTCAAATTTATAAATCAAGTCCTATGACATTATTATAAAAGAATAATTGAGTGAAAAATATTATAATGATGTTAAATTTTAATAGGAGAGAGTAAGTAATATTTTTAGAAAAATTAACAAATTTAACATACAAATTTGTGGAACCCTAAACCCTTGATCCCATTTTTGTGAAATGCCTATTAATTTATTAAAATGCTATTAATTAAAGGAGTAAATATAATACTTTGGCTCAGTAATACAGAACTGAAGATGATCTTTCATACTTACAGAGTAGATAAAGAATGCAGAGTATCAAATGCCCCTGGTGCGATGGTAGTGATTTGATTATCATATAAAGAAAGCAAACGCACAGAACTCAGTCCTATGAAACTGTCATTGCCAACACAGCTTATGCGATTACTTCTCAACATCCTGAGGGAAAGGAGAACATTGTTATGGAGAGAAAGCATCAAGCAATCAGTTTTGTCCATCTGAGGACCCAAATAACCCCTCTTTGCAAATATGTGGCATTCATTACTGTTTTCTGAATGATCTCTTGTCATTAGGAATCGCTGTGGATATACACTAAGAAATGCTTAGTTTGCAGTGATCGCACTCAGCCATAAAAAAGCACAGGTGAGCCTCACGTGAACTCACGGCACCATCCGATGAGGGTAGAATGCCTTCCTCTGATGTTATAATTATGTTTGCCTGATTACATAATGTCCTACTTCACGTACAGCTCTTTGAGCCCTTGAAGCCCTGTGATTTGTTTATTCACGGTAGCATTACATCCGAGGTTTAACAGAAAGGAAACAGAAAAGAATCAATAGTCACACATAGCAGATGGAAAACTGAGAGCATCTCAAGGACTTAGATGCCAAGTCAATGTCAGCATAGGCTGGGGATCCCAAACTAGACTGAGCACCTGCAAATCTTGCACATGTTATTTTCTTTGTGAAACTTTTCTTATCATTTTAAAGTTTGGAACTTAAAAAGAGGCAAGAGTTAAGAGATCCCAGTTGGTGACAATGAAGTGTAAATCTGCTTCTCTCTTTTTTTAAAGTTTATTTATTGATTTCAATAGAGAGAGATAACAAGCAGGGGAAGAACAGACAGACAGGGAGAGAGAGAGAATCCCATGCAGGTTCCACAGTGTCAGTGCAGAGCCCGATGCGGGGCTGGAACTCAGGGACTGTGGGATCATGACCTGAGCCAAAATGAAGTCAGATGCTTAAGCACTGACTGAGCCACCCAGGCACCTCCAAATCGGCTTCTCTTGAAAGAATTCTGACCTCTTCAAATGTTTAGCTATTGTCATTAATAGGATTAACAGTGATGTCTTTTCCTTGTCACTGCTGAAGTTTTGGCTTCATTCTCAATTCTTTGCTGAACTGTTTATCTGTGGAACTTAGAGAAGGAATGAAAAATGTCTTTAAAAGCCCATGAAAACAAAGAGTTGCCATGAATCTTATTCAGAATGGCTGAAGTTATTTTATTTAACTTTTGTAGGCATGTGTTGACCACCCTACTGGAAGACTGCAGTATGTTAAAAAAAAAAAAAAAAAAAAAGCAGGGGTGGGAGGCAGAAATAAGTGAATAAAGTGTTCCTTTAAAATTCTAGAATGTTCTAAGAAATACATAAGAAATATCAACTTTTGCATTCTGTTAAGTCACAGATAGGGAGAAAGAAAGTGCCTTCCTTGTCAAGGCATCATTTTACATTGGGAAACAAATACACAACAGAGAAGTATTTTTATCCACACTATTGTTTGCCATAAGTAATAAAGAGGATTTGGTCTCAATCTTGATGAAGTCATGGACCCCTGGGAGAAGCTAAGGAAAAGTTTTGGTCTCTGTTACCAGAAAAATCCATAAGCACACATCTGTACCATGTTTTGGCTGCAATGTCAAATATTCAAAGACTCATTGAAATCTGTGCACATATTACTAAGAGGTTTATTAGTCTCAAAAAGTTAAGAAGTCTAGGGATAATGGAGGTATCCTGTCGAGACCTTTATAGTCCCACGCTGAAAGATACCACTTAGAGAAATACGTATGCCCAGACAAACCTACTTTTGTCCTTTGAATACTCTTGAGCTTGGCTCTAAAAATGCTCTAGCATTCTTGTGTGGCGGAGTGGGTTAACGAGAGAGCCAGTGGCATCTGTTTGTGCCTAAACATAAGGGTCACAGAAACATCGCTAGAAACATCACGAAGGAGAAAGTGAATATAGAGGACTTGTCTCCGGCAGAGCCCTGTGAAACACTGGTCAGAAGAAAACATTTTAATAAGCTGCTTACAGTGGTGTTATGAACTCGACTGTGTGCTCCAGAATTCACACGTTGGAGTCCTGACCCCCAGTGTGACTATATCTGGAGACAGGGTCTTGAGGGAGGTAATTAGGTTCAATGAGGTCCCAAGGGTGGGACTCTAATCTGTTAAGTCTGGTGTCCTTATATGAAGAGGAAGGGACACCAGACCATTCTCTCTCTGCACACAGAGGAAAGGACATGTAAGAATAGAGAAGGCATCAGCTACAAGCCAAGAAGAGATCTCTAAAGAAACCATCCCTCTCAGCACCTTGATCTTGGCCTTCTAGGCTCCAGCACTGTGAGAACACAAATTTCTGTTAGTCTGTGGCATCGTGCTATGGCAGCCCCAGGCCGACTAATGTAGGCCGGATACAGACTCCTCACCCCTTGCTCCTCCTCTACCCACCCCCCACGCTGCCTCTTCAAGGAGAAGGTTCTAGTAACAAGTAGTCTCTCAACTACTTTCCAACGAAAGATGTTTTTGCTTGTTGTAGGATTCTTGTTCTGCAGAGTTGCCTGAAGCAGCCTGGGGGAGGTGGGTGGGGACAGGGACAGATGCAGCCGCCTGGGGCATATTTTCTCTGCTCTCCTCTACCCCCTCCTTGGGATCTCCTCCATAAAAAGGCTAAAGGACTACCTGCATAACATTTTGAAGGGGCTCAAGTTAGTCTGTGGGAGGGCTGCAGGCTGGCCCTGCTGCATGATAGGTTCCACTCTATCTGTGGGAAGCTCAAGGGCAAATCTCTACACTCATGGGCAGAGGGTTCTCAGTAGGACTCGAATTTAGGATGCTTTGAACATACCCACGCGGGCCGGGGAAATGGTCTTCTCCCTCTGTGCCAGATGAAGAGCAGACAAGGGACCTGATCGGCCCCCCGCCCTTCTGGCTGTGGCTCTGAGGGGCAAGGTGACACTTTAGGAGAGACAGTAGAGCATGGACCTCTCTCCACTACAATCCCCATCAGCGGCTTCTTGGTTACAAATAGTGTCCTTTGTGTCTTCCAAAGGCTTCACGGTGTTGATTTGTACGTCTTCCAATTTTAGGTTGCCACTTTTGTCAAACATAATTATATACTTCAGAGAGAATAAATGCTACATAGATACACTGTAGAAAATCCAAATTAACATAAAATGCTGTTTTTGCTATTCAATCCAATCCCTGTCCTCTTTGGCCAACAGTTTTTTGGAAGCATAAAGAATTTCTTTGTCCTAACCTCCCTACCCCTGAGCAAGTATACACAGCTCTTAGCATGTAACTTTGAATCAGACGGTACACGATCTACCATAAGTCAGTCTCTTTTTCACTAAGACCTCACAGGAGCAGACAATGGTGGTTTCCAGATAAACTGTTAGCTATTCTGTGCCACACTGTTCGGATTGGATTCTGAAGCTAGACCCCTGGGGCCAAAAGCGAGTGTTAGATGGAAGTGCTTGAGGAAAAGGCAATAGAATGAATATTCTGAAGCAGAACCAGGGGAGGGGAGAAATGTGTACAAGCACTGGAACAAGGGCAATATGTTTTGCTGAGGAATCAGCAGTCAGGAGACATTCTCGATCTTTTGCAAGCAACATACTAAAGTCAGGAGGATTCGAGGAAAGGAATGTTGCATGCAAAAAACGCGTGCACGCACTTGTGTGTGTGTGTGTGCGTGTGTGTATGCATGTGTGCATTTGTGAGAGAGATGTAGAGAGACACGGAGATGGTAAGGTGAGGAGTCTAAGCATCCCCCACCCGGATTTATACTGACCAGAGAACTACAGTGCTGTGGTAGAAGAATCACAGTGCAGATGAGAATACTTACAAAGTTTTCAGGCTTTCTAATCCTTTGAACATCTTATGCTGAACATTTTCCAAACGATTACTGGTGAGAAGTATTTCATTTACACCTGATGCTCCTTCAAATGCTCCCTCTTCAATGTCTGTGATCTTATTGTTGCTGAAGTTTCTAAATAAAAAAAAATGTTAAAATGAAGATTTTAAGCTATTTCTTTCTAACAATGAGGATGATGAGACAACATGTTTGACCATTTTTTTCTACTAAACAAAGTCGTCCATAATTTCCAAGCTTTTCACTGCACAGTACCCTTGAGGCTCTGAAAAGACACCATACTTCCTATTCCATTGAACCAAATTAATGATAATATTGAGGGAGAATGTCTATGGTGAAAAATACCAGCCCAATCAATGTCAAAATAGTATTCAAGGGTCACTAGCAGTCTAACATTCTTAAGGTCAGGTATTGAGCTGTAAAACCTTTATATTCAGCACAAAACTTAAAGAGGAACTTTTAAAGAAATGTCCCAAAGACTGTTGAATGAATTAATGACTAAAAGAAGACAACTGGGTAGAGAGAAGAAAGGTGAGTTAAATGTGTGAACATTTAGCTAGCATCAGAAATGTATCAGAATATGGGTTTGTTTCCAGTTAAACTTCTCATTGTAATGATGTGTCAAAACAACCAACTTAACTGACAGTATCCTGTATAATACAAAATACTACAATGCTTGCCCAGAAGATAAAAACATTCAATTAAGGTAATCTCTTCCTACAGGTTGTATCTTTCTTTTTCTCATTCATTGGTCACTCCAGGACCAGGAATTCCCCAGGACAAGGATCGTTTTGGGGTATCATTTTATTCCAGAGCACTGCATGTAGGAATTGCTCAATAAATATGTAGTGAATTGAAAGGTATAAATAAAAAGAAAGAGCACTCAATGCTAGTGAAAAGGGGAAAAATTAAATAATAAGAAACTCTTTGGGATGCAGTATAATATGGGAGTCAGGTGCACAGGAAGCAGACTGCTCTGCCACTTACAGTCACTGTGACCAGACTGTGTGACCAATACACACATGAAATAGAACAATGCTCCCTATTTCCTTTCGATGTTTCCTCTCACACGGAGGCTGTTCCATTGGCCTTACATACTTGACCTCTGCTTGGTCCCTCCCTCCCTCCTCCTCAGGGGAGGGGAATATTGTCCGAGTGTTACTGAAATTGCTGAGTTTATAAACTTATTTAAAAATATGAGTTGTGGATATGGAGTAACACAGATGAGCTATCAAGCCAGTTTACCAATCATTAATTTTGACTATCTTCTAATGAAAGTTTAATGAAGCAAAAAGTCAAATAGTTGACATAAATGTGCTGGAAGAGATATAACAGTGTGGTTTAGGGAACAGTAAAGGAAGTTACAAAACATTACTGAACCCATTGCTAATGTGCTTAGATTGTTGAATTCCTGCGGTGGCCACATAACAAACCAGCTGTCTGAATTAAAATAAGATGCCAGGGGCTCTGTTACAGTAAACGTGGTTGGCATAGCTTGAATACGTGGGAAAAGAGGTGATTATTCAAACTCCTCTCAGAAATTACCCTAAATTCATGTCACAGGTAGTCATTGTATGGAAATTTCTCCCAGTCGTTTATAGTGTCCAATTTCCAATGAAATCTGAATAAAATTGCAATGGGATGTGGAAAACACAGCAAAACACCACCGAAATTTTAAAAGGTGGCTATGCACGGCTTACATTTTACGTAACTGCGGAAGTTTCTTGAAGATTCCTGTAGCTTCCAACACTGTGAATTCATTATTATTGAGACGCCTCAGAAAAAAAGAAACAAAAGTTTCATTACCAACAGTCAGGAAGGGATTAAGTTTTACTTCTCATAACAGAATTGTAAGATCACTTAATGATTATTCTAAAGTAAAATATAGAATCCATGCCATGGAATGTCTGTGCAAGTATCAATTTTTCCCCATTTCACTCAAATTTCGAAGATCAAAATAAAATATGAAGAAGCATACAGTAAGAAAAACCAATGATCAAAAATCAAAACCAGCTCTCAGTCAGTAATTTATAGAATAAACTTTCTCAAACTTTTTTCCATTATTGTCCTTCCTCCCCAAAAGTATTTTTCTCCCAAAAAGCATTTTAAACCATTTTTCTTAATCACTTGCTGCATATATTTTTTATTAATGAGTTTTTTGATATGCAGTTTATATGCCATAAAATTCACTCTTTTCAGTGTACAATTTAGGGGTTTTAGTGTATTCACGAATTTGTGCAACTATTTTTGCTACCTAATTCCAGAATATATCCATCACCCAGAAGAAAAATCTCATACCCATCAGAAGTCACTCTCAATTTGCATCCCTCCCTGCCTCAGTCCTTGGCAATCACTAATTTACTTTCTGTCTCTATGGAGTTTCCTATTCTGGATGTTTCATATAAATGAACTCATAAAAAGTGTGGCTTTTTTCACTTTGTATAATGTTTACAAAATTCATCTATGTTTAGCATACATCAGCACTTCATTCTTTTTTATGGCCGAATAATATTCCAATATATGGACATATCAATTTTGTTTATCCCTGTATCAGTTGATGGATATTTGGGTTGTTTCCACTTATTTTGATTATCATGAACAGTGCTGCTACTAACATTGGCATGGAAGTTTTTGTATGGATATATGTTTTCGATTCCTTTGGATATTTACACTGGTGTGAAATTGCTGGGTTACATAGTAAAACTATATTTAGCAATTCGAGGAATAGCCAAACTGTTTTCCAAAGATGCTGTGTCATTTTATATTCCCCCAGCAATGTATGAAGAGTCCAATTTCTCTCACCTGTTATTTTCTTTTTTTGCTTTTATGGCCATTCTATGGGATGTGTTACCTCAATTGTGGTTTTGATTTATGGTTCCCTAATGCTTGTTGATACAAAACATTTTTTTAGGTGCTTCTTGGTCATTTGTATTTCTTCTTTGGGGAAATGTGCACACAAATAATTTGAGCACTTTCTAATTGGGTAATATACCTTTTTATTGTTGAGTTGTAATAGCTCTTTATATATTCTGGAAAGAAGTCCCCTATCAGATAGATACATGATTTGAAAATATTTTCTTCCCAGTACTTATTTTTAAATGTATAATTTAAAAAGCTCTTAATTTCTTAAAATGCACAAAACTTTGCTGAATAATACATTAGATGTTAGTGTTACAATTCTTAATTGACAAGTAAGTCTATTTAAGCCGTTATCATGTAGGAAGATAAAATTACTGTCTGTAATAATATTGGAAATATACACAACTCCCTACATGACCATAAAAATAGAGTTGAGGGCTTTTACTGCATGGTCTCCATACATTTCCAAAAATCCAGGAGCTATGGAACAGATTAAAAAACTAACAGGAATAAAAAAAATGTATCACTACAGCCTCAGGGTAGTATCTGTCATCCTTTTGAAAGCATTACATTATTTTTAATTACTCAAATTGCTTAGAATTCATTAAGTAACAGGCATGAGTACAGACACAGTGGGAGATAAACTATAAAACACAATCCCTGTCATCAAGAAGCTATAACCGAGTTGAAGACAAAAGGATTATGCACGTAGAAAAGGACAACCAGCTTTGCAAAGAGGTGAGTGGCAAATACCAGGCGGTGCTATACATAAACGTTGCTAAGATGTCCCCAAAACAATGAGATGTCACCAGGTTTTTCTTCAATTTTTAGAACACTAGCATTAGTTTTATAAATAAAGTCACAAAAGGCAAACCATACATGGCACAGGATCTATAGATGATTCAACAAACATATTTTAGCACCTAGGATGTGCTAGGTCCCAGTTTGGGTTGTAAATATAAATCTAGTCTCATTGTCCTTTTGGTTTTTCTGCTATGCTATCCATTTCTCAGAAAAAAAAAACCAAACCAAAACAAACAAACAAACAAACAAAACCTACCCTCTTTGCTTTAATAGTTGATAATCACTGAATCCTTCCACCTTGAGGACAGTGAAGTAATAAAGCAGATAAAGCCTCTCTGATTGAATTAATAATTTACAGAGATTCAAAATGGTGACTCCTAAAGTACTCTATTTGGTTGCTATGAAAGACTATATGCCTTAGAAATCTATTACATCTTTAGAAATGGGTATGGGCATAAATAATAACCAAGAAACAAACATCAAATGAATGCTCTTACTATTAGCATTATTAAGAGCTAGCTGAATTTTTGAGAAGTAAATTAATTTCTGGAGTTGTATCTTGGGCCAGAAAGATGAAGTCAGGTAGCTTCTAATCTATCTTTGTACAAAGAAGAGATATGGCCATGTGTGTTCATTAAAATCAATGTAATTATCAAGAATAAAAGAGCAAGACAAAAATTCCATGGCTTTGATGCATTCCTTCCCTCCCTGCCAGCCTGGATTTTGTTAGGAGATGAACTCACAGCTCTGCAGTGTACTGGGGAATGTGGTCTGGGATTTTGGTGAGCTTCTGATTGGAACAGTCTACAGTGGTCCCTTCACAGCGGCACTTCTCAGGACAAGCCAAATCTGCAAAGCAGTCCCCACTTAATTTTGATCGATAATCTTCTGTGCCTATTGAGGATTCAAGCCAAAAGAAAAAAAAAAAAAGAAGATACTTAGTCTAAAGGTTAGAATATTTGTTAATCTGTAGGAAGAAAAATAGTAAGATAACTATAGATTATGCAGCAGGGAGACAACTTAGGGAATTTTTGGTCAATGGATGTCAGGAGAGGGTTAAAAACAAGGGCTTGGAATTTGCTGGAAAAAAGAGTAACCAGATTCACAGGACAGGAAAACATTAATAGAGATGAGCTTTTCACAGCTGTACTTTCTGCTGATCCAGTTATGAGCCATTCTAGCCTATTTGACAGCTAATCATACAATGGCTATTAATTGTTAAAAAGTGTGTTTTTTCTCTGAGTCAAGAATTTATAATGTATCCAGTAATAAACATATTCCTATATATCATTTTAAATTAGGGCTTTCAAGGCAAATAGATGTACTCAGGTTTTTAAATTTTCTATGGTCTTTTATTATTCTCTCCCTCTCACATAATCTTCAGAAATGCCTAAAAAGCCCTCTTTTTTCATTTTGATTTTATAAAAAGAGACCAGTAAATCCTGATTTAAGCCTCAGCAGCTTGTCATGCTGTAGAAAGCTGCGTGACGTTCCATGGTGCTTGACGGAACCATGTTTTACTCATACCTGGCAACCACATGGTTAGATCAAGCACAACAGAAAATCTCGCTACATAATCACTACACCATCCACTAGGCCAAGGGTAAGACTGAGAGGAAAGATGAAGGGAAGCAGGAGAAAAAAAGCTACAGACGTTCTGGAAACGTAATACTGTTTACATGACATGCATTCTTCCCGCAGAATGTTTATGACCATAGTAAGAGTATTACTACCGCGGATTTCCTGGAAACACAAAGAAGGGGGCTACACTGAGAGGCGCCTCCATTGTTCCTCAGAACTGCAGAATGGAAACAACAGCTTTCGGGAACAACATCCAGGAAGAAGTTGAAGGTGAGCTACAAGGACAACAGAGAAGCTCAAAAGACCTGTGGTTTCTTCTTGGGGGGAAAAAAGGTGCAAAAGACCGAGACGAGAAGAAGGTACATTGGGATTGAAAAGGGAGGGCATTATGTTTCAGATCAGACACTTTTACTTACAGCCAAAATGGTGAATTCCTGCAAAAGTAAAGATCACCAAGAAGGAAAGAGAGAGTAATCCCAGTTAAGATTAATAAACACAGACATAAAACTAGCTAAGGTCTCTTCCTTCTTTCCTTGCTATGGCAATTAGAGGGGAAAAGGCATAGTATGACAGCAATCGTCATGCTTTGCAAGCTTTTGTAGTCATTTTTTGAAGCCGGGTGGTCTTACAGGAAAAGCAATGGCATACAAGATGCACAGCTCAAGTTAGGTTCTTGTCAGTTCCTTTAAATGGTGAACTCTCTGCAAGATAGATGTTCTTTTGAGTTATCACTCTAGTATCTAGAATGCCATATAGAATGACGGTAGGCAGGTCAACAGGCAAACTTAAGTGAAAAACGAATCATGGAGACCTTTACGGACAAATCCATCTGGATTAATCCTTAGGTTGCAGCTTGCATGCTTTCTAATGATTTTTCCAACTTATAAATAATGTAGCTTAGTGGAAATGAAATGAGAATCTCATCAGATGGCAAAGCTGAATACAATCGTTTCATTAGATTTGGCAATGAATGCCAAGGCATCTATTGAGGAGTCCTTGTAATGTAGTTTAGGCTTTCGTTTTAAAACTGAAATGAAGAAGTACTGGGGACAGGGTCTACATGACAGGTATTCTGGGCATCTTACATTTAAAATAATCTGCATTCAATGCAATGACAATATTGTTTACTTTATGGAGACTGTTTAGGTAGGCTAATATTTTAGTTGAAATTCATGAAAAAAAGAAGAAAAGGCTCCAAGAAATCTTCTGAGTCCTGGCTTCGATTATTATGGCTTTAATGCAAAATGAATGATCAGAAATTGAAAATGAAGCTAAGATATCACATATAAAATGTATTTCCAAGAAAGCCTATTTTGACTGCCGTCAATAAATAGGCAAAACTGTATCAGAATTTATGAAAACAATCTGACTTTGGGTCTTTAATTGGTGAACCAGAAATATTAATTTCTAAATTATTAATAAAGTAGAATTAAATGTAATCAGTTGAAGAATTTGGTTGCAATTATATTAGCTGGAATAATTTGAGGACTTAAGTCATATTAATGTTTTATCCTATAGGTGTTCTGGTGTTTAGAGTATGGCTTTTTCCCGGTAAGTAATAGCTATCAGATGACTTTCTGCTTAACAGTAAGGAAAAAATAATGAATTTTAAAGATTGCCAATGAAGGCCAATCAACTTCTTTCCAACATGTCTTATGTAGTCAGAGTAGTATATGCAATACTACTGATCACTCAAGCTCAAAATAAGTAATAAAACAAAATCTGTTAAATGCACAAAATTATTCAAATTATAATTCAATAATGGCAAATATCACATATCTCCTTAAAATAAGGACCAAACCCAGAACTCTTCTTCTAAACATCAGTATGGTTTTTGCATACTAGCGCCATAAAAATATCTTCTTATTGGTAGCTGTTAAAATATACAATAGTCTAGAATATCTCCAGGAGATGGTAAATGTAGCCAATTAATTACTAACACGTATTTTTATATAATTACTTAAAACAAACAAGTCAAGAGGCATTTTACACAGTTGGCAGGCAAGGAAAAAAGAAGTAAAGAAACATATTTCAAAGAACTAGTTCCAGAATCATCAGCCTTGACAGTGTTAAGATTGTAGTGGTAAAACATTTCAATTACTTTTCTAAAACACATTTTATTCATCTGCCTAAATTATTCAAGGCACTTCGTGCCCATGAACACCTGATGCTTTCAGGATGTATGTCAATATTGTTATTTATGGAGTTACATTGTCACTCCTGGTATACAAGAAGTTTGTTAAGTTTTGATACGTCACAAACAATGTATAGTTGCATGTAAGCAAGCAGGAAGTTGCTTTTTTTGTATAAAAATGAGGCAACAGTAAGCCAAATAAAGCCAAAAGTAAGGCATTCATTTTTAGTGTAATGAGTCACATCAAAAAAGTGAATCTCATGACTGGAAAGAGAATTCTGTGTGTTTGTAACTGATTTCATGTAGAACTAGTTCTTTGACACCAGAAAGGTCTCTGTCTTTAAAACCAGCTCAGTAAGCTATATTTTAAAAACAGGTTGAAAGATCAGATATACTAAATAGGGAGAGAATATGATTTAAGTGGAAGACTATAGGTTCAAACATTTTAGCTACTGTGAGAAATTTTAGATAATGTGCCAAAGTGATAGAGAGAGAAAAAAAGATGGGGGTTTAATAATAATATAAGTTTAACATCAGAAGCTGCATGCAAAGGTCAGGTTTTCAGGAAACAGCTACAAGTGATCTATGCAGAAGTAAATCTATCTACAGGGTACCCATTGGACTTTCAAACGCATGCATATCAAAGTTTCAGAAGCTATATTTTATAAGGTGAGGAAAGGGTGTCTGTGGTTAGTCCTACTACCGAGCAAAACCTACCTGGAATGAAATACTGTTCTTTAGCTAAATAAAAAAAGAGAAAAAAAAAAAAATAGAAGATGCGCCTGAATGTCAGCAAGCAGAGATAGGAGTTATATTAGATTAAGAATGGACTAAAGGTACTATAGATAATTAAGTGAATTCTATTCCACAGCAGTGGCTGAGGTATAATATTGTACAGTGAGTAGTAAATGTATCTAGAACCATGGACAATAAACGGCTTCATTTTGATATTAGCTTTTTAGTATAATTAACTGCCGAATGTGAAATACCCCTGCAATAGTCAGATAACATACCACCCCAAATATTCAGAATGTGTTTTATCGTAAGAAAACAGAAAAGATTAGTCCAAAGCAAACAGTAAATGTCAATGCAGTAAGTCTTTTATTTAATAGTAATATAATGTATCTATATTTAGCTTTTCATAAATAAATATAATATTCCCCAAATGCTAAAAGATGGCCTTTTGGAGAAAAAATTATTCTCAGAGTCCTATTTAAAACAAGAGGATGAAAAATAAGAAAACACATTTGGTGCGAGAGACAAGGGATAGGGAAATCTTTCCCCCCCAATTGTGAGCCTGAGCAAACCACCTAAATAAGTCTCAGCTCCCTTTCTGAAGTAACGAGAACAAGATTGATTACCTCAAGTTTCTCAGTGGGGAATAATCCAACAAACATACAACTTGATAGACTTCAAAAGTATTCTGAGTTTGCTAAAAGGCCCCCATTAAGTTCAAACTCTAAAAACCCAGCATGAAGTATCCGGGCATCTTTTTTTCTTGGGTGCTGGCCTATTTGTTATGCTGGATATAGTGTTAAAAATATTACATATAGCAAGGACAGCTCTCTTTATTTGGTTCTTTATTCAGAGAGGAAAAAGAACTTTCTTCTCCAATGTCTGGTGATTTATCTGAAGGCCAGGTGGCTCCATAAGCACTGTTTTTGGTACCACAGGTGAAATGTCACATGAAGTAAGAGATTACCTGAACAACGGAATTTCTTGCTTTTGATTTGTCCTATTCTTTTGTTTGCCAGACGCCGGGGGCTAGTGCAGCGGGCGCCACTGGTCTCGATGGGGTTGATGTGGAGATAATCCGCCAGCCACTTGAGATGGCAGTCACAAATAAAGGGGTTCTGGGCCAAATGCCTTTCAGAAACACATACAGAACACTTTTATACTTGGCTTGCAATGAACTCAACTCTCAAATCCATAGCAGAGACAGCAGTCATAAGATTTGGCCCAAGCCATAGATACATACATGGTTTGAATGGCCCGGAGAGGTGAAAAGGTCCCCTTGGCAATGGTCTGAAGCTTGTTGTCGTACAAGGAGAGAAGGTTCAAGTTGTGCAGATCCTGAAAAGCATCTACCCGAAGGCAGTTTATCTTGTTGGCATTCAATAATCTGTTTGATCAAATAGTTGCAGAATTAAAGTGCAGCATCTTGTTAACCCACCTTCAAGATTCTGTGCTTCTTGAGAAATACAAAAAATCAAAAAATACACTTCTATGAACCTCAACACTGACATTTTAAGTGTAATAATTTAGGTACCACAGGTGGAAGATTTGGGGTTATACCAGATAAGTGAAGGACATGTAGTTTAATAAGTCTAGTGGTACTTTTACATTTATTCAACAGAGTTATGCAACATAGTCTCTGAAAGGTGGAGAGGTAACAAAGCAGACCTAACTTCTGCTGCTGAGGATGCCATAAGAAAACGGTCATAAAACATTAGTCTCTCTGGCTGCTCTGTGAAGAAGTTCGGTTTGTTTTCAAAAAAGTTTTTTAATGTTTTATTTATTTCTGAGAGAGAGAGAGAGAGAGCGAGAGAGCGCGCGAGCATGAGCAGGGGAGGGTCAGAGAGAGAGGGAGACACAGAATCCGAAGCAGGTTCCAGGCTCTGAGCTAGCTGTCAGCACAGAGCCCGACGCGGGGCTTGAACCCACGAACCGTGAGATCACGACCTGAACTGAAGTTGGACGCTTAACTGACTGAGCCACCCAGGCGCCCCAAGTTCGGTCTGCTTTCAAAGCAGAAGCCAGAGTGAGCCTTCTGAAACAAAGATCACTCTTCTCTCAATGCCAGGCAACAACTCTCAAATTGCTGTTAGCAAAACCAAAGTCCTCACAAATTGCCTTAATGTGCAATAGGACCATTTGCGCCCCCTTCTGACCTCTGTGACTTCCAAGTTCTTTCCCCCCGCTGCTTCAGCTCCAGCCACACAGGTCTCTATGTTGGGATGTCTGCTTGGAATGTTCTTTTCCCTGCTGTCTGACTACTCTGCCTCTTTGAGTCTGTTCCAAATCAGCCTACCCTGGCCACTCTCTTTAATACTGTCACCTGTGTTTGCCCCTCCTCAACCTCTTAACACACTGAACTTTTTTTTACTAGGATCTTTTTTTTCCTATTTTCTTAAGTGCATATTTCTTTCTGTTGTATATGATTTATTTGTTACACTATTTTTTGAAAATTTTTAATGTTTATTTATTTTAAGAGAGAGAGAGAGAGAATCCCAAGCAGGCTCCACGCTGTCAGCACAGAGCCCAACATGGATCTCGGTTCCAAGAACTGTGAGATCATGACCTGAGCCAAAATTAAAGAGTTGGATGTTTAACCAGCTGAGCCACCCAGGCACCTCTGTTATACTTGCTTTTTAGGTATTCCACATACAGGCAAGGCTGTGATTTCCTCATTGTGATTCTTATTCCTCCTCTTTTTACCCCCCTGTAGGATCTGACATTTTGGCCTCTGTGGTCCTCATAATATATTTTTTTTAAAAGCTTAGGAACTAGTCTGATGTGTGGACTGATAATCCCATCTCTTTACTCTGCCACAACACAGGTCACACTGACTGTGTTCCCCAATCTGTCAGCCAAACAAAGGAGTCAGAGAGCAGAAGGAAGGAGAATGACAAAGTAGGGAGCCTGGAAGACAACTGAAAAAGGTGCTGTTTTGAGCATTTTGTACTTGCTTTAAATTATGCAGTCTGAAAATTAGGAGGAAGAAATAGACACTACTTTCTTCTGTTCCTTCCGCTTACTTCTTTCCTCCAGTACCTCAACTGTTCAAGCAAATCTAAGATGCTTAACCAAGTTCTCAGCTACCATAAAGAGACCATCATGTTGGTTTAGTCCTGGCAAGCTTAAGGATAGGCCTTGAGCTAGAGATAAAATATTAGGCCAGGGGACAAAGATAGCTTAAAAATTATTTTTCATGTTTATTTTATTTTTTAGAGAGAGAGAGAGAGAGACAGAGCCTGAGCAGGGGAGGGGCAGAGAAAGATGGAGACACAGAATATGAAGCAGGCTCCAGGCTCTGAGCTGTCAGCACAGAGCTTGACACAGGGCTCGAACTTATGAACCGTGATATTATGACCTGAGCTGAAGCCGAATGCTTAACTGACTGAGCCAGCTAGGCTCCCCAAAGATAGCTTTTTAAGTAAGATTTTACCTACATACAGGTCCTGTAGTTTATTAACCTGTTTGCTACAAAAATGACCGGTAAGTGTGTGTGGAAGGAAAGAGAAGGTACTATTTTCAGTGCTGGTACTAAGCAGGCCAGTGATAAAAGGAGATCACAAGTAAATGGTAGAGAGAATAGTGCTAGGAGAACGTAGAAGAATGGCAGAGAAGCAATTAACATATAGGCAATACCTGACTAAAACAACAGCTATCCTTATAATGTATATTTGCTGAGCCCACCTCAAGGGTTAAAAATAATTTGAAACCCAAATTAAGACATTAGGTCACAAGAATCAGTATTTATCGTGACTTACTGGTCTCTTATAAAATCAGTTTATTGGGTTGTACAGTATTAAAGAGATTGAAATGAAAGACAGAGAGATACAGAGAGATAGAGAATGTAGCAAAATAGAGAGCACTCTACACAATAAGGGGTAAATATGATTTTGTTAACAATCTGCTTCATTTGTGTGTGTTGGGTGTGAAAACTGTGTTGTGATATAAAATATGTTTCTGGAAAATGATGAAAATTTAAAACCTGAAGACTAGGACATGAGGATGAATTAACACTTACCAAGTAAGGAAAAAGATCTACGTTTGGGATGTCTTGTGGGATTAGGAGCAAATTTATACAAGATTTACTTGGTACAAACCCTGACACCAACAAATGTATACAACTGACTGAGAAGATACCATTTTACCCTTAAGAATTTTAAGGTCAACTGGCTGTGAACCAGTTGAGAGTGCAGAGGACATCACACCATCTTTGTATTCACAGCAGGCAGGCCATCGTGTGCCCTGAGTGAGGAACTCTACATATGTTCAGTGACTGGAAGAGAGTTTGATAATCTGACACTAACCATCTTAATATTAGCACATTTCTTCCAATTTCCTTTTTATAGGAGCATTCATTTAAACACCTGTGCTCAGGTTGCATTTTATACACACATGTATAGTAAATTCTTTTGACACAAATGAATGGTAGCTATTGTCTAAGCAGAACAGGCTCTAACAGATGCAATCCAGTGATTTACAGATGATGTTCTCAGTAAACACCAAGTTGGGGTGCTACTGCTGAGTCCCGGTCTGCTCACCGCCCTTGGGCTGGGATGTGGTATTCCAGCACTGTTTCTCCTGCACACTCTTTGGACAAAGGTGGATAAACATATCACTATGTCACTCCCCTTCCCAATTGCTGTCAAATCAAAACAGAGAGATTCACAAAGGGCAGGGACTGCACAGGCTTTAAATGACAGAGTAGCCAGGAAGCATATATTTTTGACAAGGTGGAGAGACAGGTTTTGAGACAACTTCAAAGTGCTGTGCCTTCAAATAAATAACCACCATCAATGCTAGCTGAACCAGACTAATCTTTTCCGTTTCATTAAGCTATGTCATTTGGGGTCGAGTTTTTCTGAAGCCTCCATGAAAATATGAGATGGTATGCTGACTAAAATATAACATTTGGTTCAACAGATCAGAAACAAACAAATACTTACAGTAGCTGTAAGGAAAACAGTCCTTCAAATAAACTTTTTGGGAGTTCTGTGATTTTATTTCCATAGAGGACTCTGAAAAAACATGAAGAAAAAAATCAGACATCAGTCCAGCATAACAAATTGACCCAACATATATGTATTCAGGCATACAGAAGGGTAGTAAGTCTTCTATACATCATAAATTAGGCTACAGTTTAGTGAGCAAACTTCAATTTGCAAATGTGTTTTCTTCTGATTACAGATCAGATATATACATATAATAGTTCAGAAAACACCGAAAAACAAAGAACATTAACAAGAATGAGCTCATTTCATAATTTATTGCCTTTTCATAGAAATGTCCGCTGTCATGTTTTTCAACACACACACACAGTATTGCATACGGAAGTAAGAAAGGAGAACACTAAATGTGGAATCGATTGCTCATTAAAGGAAGGAATTTTAGGCTTATCATACTAGTAAAACGTGAAAGGACTATACATAGAGGTAAGGTTTTTGTTACATGATGTCTATGCTTGGGAAGTGGAAGATATGGGAAGAAAGTGATCACTACTGTGAATACAGAAAATTTTTTGAAATGTACGTTTCTCCAAAAACATGAACAGGAATGTATCCTCATGGTGTCCAACTCTGATCAGCCACCATGTGCAACCACCCAGTGTGAGAACCATGGTTTAGTCCCTTCAGTACACCTGGCGCCAGCCATTGAATTGGGTACGTAGTGACATTCTAACATTGGATTGATTAGTGATCATTGTTTGATGAGTGAACTCAAGAAATAAATTAGCCAGCAGACAAATTAAAGAATAACTGATAAAAATGGGTGAAATGAGGGGATTTCAACAACAAATGGGGAGAAAGGGGTTGACTCATCGTGCTAGCTATTAACAACAGGTCTGCTATGATGCCTATCTACCTTTTACCTCCAAAACTAGGGAAACACAATAATGAATGGGAAAAGATAATATTATATCCCTTAGGAGTACAATTTAGCAAGATATATCAAGAGTTGTAAAGACATTAATAAAAAATTTTACTTAGTATTACTTTTAGGGACTTAAGAAAATAATCATAGCGGGGCGCCTGGGTGGCTTAGTCGGTTAAGCGTCCGACTTTCTCTTAGGTCATGATCTCTTGGTTCGTGGGTTCGTGCCCCGCGTCTGGCTCTGTGCTGACTGCCAGCTCAGAGCCTGGAGCCTATTTCAGTCTGTGACTCCCTCTCTCTCTGGCCCTCCCCTGCTCTCTCTCTCTCTCTCTCTCTCTCTCTCCCCCCTAGGAAAAAATAATAATAATTAAAAAAAAAGAAAATAATCATAGCACAGTATTTTGTGTACAAAATGTTAATCATGGCATAACTTATAACAATGAAATCTAGAAACAAGTAAAATATTTCCAAATCCCCCCAAAAAGGTATTGGTTAAATGCATATTTCACGTTCACCAAAATCATATTTTGAGAAATATTTAATGACATGAAAGTGTTAATATTAAAGTTGAACAAAACAATAATGTAGTATATTACAGTATGATCTTAGCTTTTTAAGAAAAATACATACATGGGAGTGCCTGGGTGGCTCAGTCGGTTAAGCGTCCGACTTCGGCTCAGGTCATGATCACACGGTTTGGGGGTTCAAGCCCCACATCGGTCTCTGTGCTGACAGCTAGCTCAGAGCCTGGAGCCTGCTTCAGATTCTGTATCTCCCTCTCTTTCTGACCCTCCCCTGCTCACACTGTTTCTCTCTCTCAGAAATAAACAAAACATTTTAAAAAAAAAAGAAAGAAAAATACATACATGTATAGAAAGAAAAAAAAGGCAGAAAAATCTCTGGATGGCAGACAATTTGTCACTCAGAGGTGATTTTAATTTGCATCTATAGATTTTTTCTTTAATTTTTATATTCTCTACAATGATCTTATTTCTTCTGAAAACGAGAAAAATATTCTTTTGGAAAGGACATAAAGGATGTCACAATATGTAAAGGAAAAAGCTGAAATGAGAATCTAAATAATTAATAGGTTTGGCAGCAGTATATTATTTCTGTTTGAAATGGATGAAAATAACAATTCAAGAGAAACGAAAAATAGTGAGAGAAAAGCTGTTGTTTCCTTTTAAGATGTCAGTGAGAGGTGGGATGTATTACAATATAAGAAGTTCTCAAGGGAATAAATATACATGCCTGGACACCATACTGTGCAAGGAGACATTCTACTCATGTAGATCTTAGTGGTATAGTTATGTAATATAACATAAAATTTCATCTGTGCACAATATAGATGCTTTTAAAAAAGGTAAATCAATCAGAGAAAAACAATTTTTTAAAATCTAAGAAAAAACAGGGAATTCTGTATTGTTAGGGTCAAAGGGGTAAGGGAATTAAGAAAGGGTAAGGAAGAATAAATTCATTTTTTTAAGGTCAAGAATAAGGTAGAGAGGGCTTATGGGAACACACAGAAACAGATCAAGGTGGCACTGCTTCAGGACATTCAATGAAATATCAGTCAACTGACGGAATTTAACAAGAGAGATCATATACTTATTATGTGTCAGGAACTTTACTAGGTTCTAAGCTTGGTGTCCAATTAAACTGAATGCAACTGTTATTTGTTGAATGTTCATTACTTGTCCTTGCTCCAGAATAATACAATGGAAGTGAGCCAAGTATTTCAAAGAGCAACTCAAAACAGCAGTTTTGAATACTGAAGGAGATTAATATTTTGAACCCACTGAAATATAAAAAGGAAATAGGATGCGTATAAATTGTTGGCATCCATATAAAAATTAAGGAGTAAGTTATGAAACTAGAAATCAACTATTAGCACCTGGAAGCACCTGGTTGACTCAGTTGGTTAAGTGTCTGACTCTTGATTTTAGCTCAGATCATGATCTCACAATTCATAAGACAAAGCCCCACATTGGGCTCTGTGCTGTCAGCATGGATTGGGATTCTCTCTCATCCTCTCTCTCCCCACCTCCCAACTAATGCTCTCTCTCTCAAATCAATAAAAATTTTAAAAAAAGGAAAATATCTGGAAAGAACACAAATATATGGAGATAAAGTAACATGCTACTAAATAATGAGTAAGTCAACCAAGAAATCAAAGACAAAATTTAAAAAATACATGAAAACAAAATAAAATGAAAGCACAACAGTCCAAAATCTTTGGAATAGAGCAAAGCTATTCTAAGAGGGAGGTTGATGGCAACATAGGACTTACTCAAAAAGCAAGAAAAACTTCAAAGGAATAACCTAAACTTACACCTAAAGGAGCTAAAAAAGAAAAGCAAACAAACTCCAAACCAGTAGAAAAAAGAAAGAAAAGAACAGAGGAGAAATATATTAAATAGAAGCTGAATAACCAATAGAAGAGATCAATGAAATCAGGAGCTGCTTCTTTGAAGAGACCAACAAAATTGATAAACAGATTCATAAAAAAGGAGGACTCAAACAAAATCAGAAGGAAAAGAGGAGAAATGAAATCTGACAGAAATACAAAGGAATATGATGAAAAATTCTATATGAACAATTGGACAACCTAGAAGAAATGGATAAATTCTTAGAAATATATAACCTCTCAAAACTGAATCAGGGAGAAAGAGAAAATTTTTTTTTCTTTTCAAATTTTTATTTAAATTCTAGTTAGTTAACACACAGTGCAATAGCAATATTAGTTTCAGGAGTACAATTCAGTTGTTCATCAATTACATACAACTCATAGCACTCATCATAACAACTCCCATTAAAATTTTTTTAAATGTTTGGGGCGCCTGGGTGGCTTAGTCGGTTAAGCGTCCGACTTTTGCTTAGGTCATGATCTCACGATTCATGGGTTTGAGCCCCGCGTCGGGCTCTGTGCTGACTGCTAGCTCAGAGCCTGGAGCCTGTTTCAGAGTCTGTGACTCCCTCTCTCTCTGACCCTCCCCTGCTCACGCTGTCTCTCTCTCTCTCTCCTAGAAATAAATAAAACATTAAAAAAATTTTTATTTTTAAATTTTTTAAAAATGTTTTTAATGTATTTTTGAGAGGCAAAGAGATAGAACATGAGTGGGGGAGGCGCAGAGAGAAAGACACAGAATCTGAAGCAGGCTACAGGCTCTGAACTGTGAGCACAAAGCCTGACACAAAGCTTAAACTCCCAAACTCTGAGATCATGACCTGAGCTGAAGTTGGATGCATAGCTGATTGAGCCACCCAGGCGGCCTAACAACTGCCCTCCTTACTATCCATCACTGATCTAGCCCATCCCTCACTCACCTCCCTCCACCAACCTTCAGTTTGCTCTCTATCTTTATGAGTCTTTTATAGTTTGTTTTTGTCTCTCTTTTCCTTTCCCTCCTATATGCTCATCTGTTCTGTTTCTTAAATTCCACATAAGGTGCGGAGAAAGGGGAACAATCTTTCTGCTGGTGGGAATGCAAACTGGTGCAGCCACTCCGGAGAACAGTATGGAGGTTCCTCAAAAAGTTAAAAATAGAACTACCCTATGATTCAGCAATTGCACTAACAGGTACTTACTCAAAGGATACAAAAATACAGACTCAAGGGGGTACATGCACCCTGATGTTTATAGCAGCATTATTAACAGTAGCATTACTGATGAATATTAACTAACTGATGAATGGATAAATAAATGTGGTGTACATATACAATGGAATATTACTCAGCTATTAAAAAGAATGAAATCTCACTATTTGCAATGATATGGATAGAGCTAGAATGTATTATGTTAACTGAAGTAAGTTAGTCAGAGAAAGACAAATACCATATGATTTCACTCATCTGTAGAATTTAAGAAATAGAAAATGTGAATAGACTAATTAGCAGCAATGACATTGAATCATTAATAAAACAAAAACAAAAACAAAACAAAACAAAAACTCCCAACAAACAGAAGTCCAAAACCAGATGGCTTCACAGATGACTTCTAACAAACATTTAAAGAAGATTTAGTATGTATTCTTCTAAAACTATTCTAGAAAATAGAGGATGAAGGAAAGCTTCTAAATTCATTCTATGAAGCCAGCGTCACCTCGATACCAAAACCAGATAAGGACACTACAAAAAAAAGAGTATTACAAGGCCAATAACTCTGATAAACATGGATGCAAAAAATCCTCAACAAAGCATTAGCAAACTGAATCAAAAAATACATTAAAAATCATTTACCATGATCAAGTAGGATTTATTCTTGGGATGCAAAGGAGATCCAATATTTGCAAGTCAAATCAACACGATACAACACGTCAATAGGAGAAAGGATAAAAACCATACGATAATTTCAATAGATGCAGAAAAAGCATTTGACAAATTACAACATCCGTTCATGATAATAGCCCTCAACAAAGTAGAGTTAGAGGGAACATACTCTACATAATAAAGTCCATCTTGTAAAACCCACAGCTAACATCATCCTCAGTGCTGAAAAACTGAGATCCCTTCACCTAAGATATGGATGTCCACTCTCACCACTTTTATTCAGCATAGTACTTGAAGTCCTAGCCACAGCAGTCAGACAAGAAAAAGAAATAAAAAGCATCCAAATTGGTAAAGAAAAAGTAATTTTTTACTATGTGCAGATGACATATGTATAGGAAACTCTAAAGATTCTACCAAAAAACCTACTAAAACTGGTAAATGAATTCCATAAGGTCACAGGATACAAATTCAACATACAGAAATCTGTTGCATTTCTATACATTAATAATCAACTAGCAGAAAGAGAAATTAAGAAAATAATCCTGTTTATAATTGCAGCAAAAAGAATAAAATACCTAGGAATAAACTTAAACTGAGAAGGCAAAACCTATACTCTTAAAATGATAAAAACTTGATGAAAGAAATTGAACACAACACAAACAAATGAAAAGATATCCCATACTTACAGATTAGAAGAATAAATATTGTTAAAATGCCCATGTTACTCAAAATAATCTACAGATTTAATGCAATCCGTATCAAAAAACCCCAAGAGCAATTTTCACAGACTAGTACAAATAATCCTAAAATTCATATGGAGCCACAAAAGAACCTGAATAGCCAAAGAAATCTTGAAAACAAAACAAAACAAAAACATCCTGGGAATATCATTATCCTGGATTTCAAGATATGCTGCAAAGCTATAGTAATCAAAATAGCAAGGATCTGGCACAAAGTTAGATATATAGATCAATAGAACAGAGAGCCCAGGAAGAAATCCACTATTAATATGTCCATTAATCTTTTACAAAGGAGGCAAAAATATGCATTGGGAAAAAGTCTCGTCAGCCAGTGGTGTTGGGAAAACTGGACAGCTACATGCAAAAAAAAAAAAAAAAAAGGAAATAGAGACAGACAGAGACAGAGAAAAAGAAAGAAAGAAAGAAAGAAAGAAAGAAAGAAAGAGAAAGAAAGAAGTTGGATCACTTTCTTACACCACACACAAAAATAAACTCATAAATGGATACAGGACCTAAATATAAGATCTGAAACCATAACATTCCTAAAAGAGAGCACAGGCAAGAATTTCTCTGATGTGAGCTGTAGCAACATTTTTCTAGATATGTCTTCTGAGGCAAGGGAAACAAAAGTAAATACAAGCTATTGGGACATCAAAATAAAAGCTTCTTCACAGCAAAGGAAACAATCAACAGAACTAAAGGCAACCTATTTAATGGGAGAAGATATTTGCAAACAACTTATCCAATAAATGGTTAGTATCCAAAATAGCTAAAGAACTTATACAACTCAACAACAAAAAAACAAATAATCCAAATTTTAAAATGGGCCGAAGACATGAACAGACATTTCTCTAAGAATACATACAGATTGCCACTAGACACATGAAAAGATGCTCAACATCATTCATCACCAGGGAAATGCAAATCAAAACCACAATGAAATATCATTTCATACCTGTTAAAATGGCTAGTATTAAAAACAAGAAACAAGTGCTGGTGAGAATGTGAAGGGAAAGGAACCCTCATGCACTGTTTTTCGGAATACAAACTGTGCAGCCACTGTGGAAAACAGTATGGAGTTTCCTCAAAAAATTAAAAATAGAACTACCATATGATTTAGTAATTCCACTACTGGGTATTTACCCACAGAACACAAAAACACTAATTCAAAAAGATATATGCTCCCCTGTCTTTATAGAAGCATTATTTACAATAGCCAAGCTATGGAAGTAGCCCAAGTATCCATCAATAGACAAATGGATAAAGAAGAGATGGATATATATACACATTCATTATATGTATATATGTATATGTATATATATGTATATATATTATATACATTCATTACAGAATGAAGTATTACTCAGCCATAAAAAAGAGTGAAATCTTGCCATTTGCAAGAACATGGATGAATCTAGGGAGTACACTGCCAAATGAAACAAACCTGTTAAAGAAAGACAGATACCATATGATTTTACTTATGTGTGGAATTTATGAAACAAAACAAATGAACAATTAAAAAATGAGACAAACCAAGGGAGCTTGGGTGGCTCAGTTGGTTAAGGTCTGACTCTGATTTCAGCTCATGTCATAATCTCATGGTTTATGAGTTCCAGTCCCCCATAAGGCTCTGAGGTATGAGAGCAGAGTCTTCTTGGGATCCTCTCTCTCTCTCTCTCTCTCTTTCTCTCCCTCTCTCTCTTTCTCTCTCTGTCTCTCTCCCAAACCCCCGCCGTCCCTCCCCCACTCACTTTCTTCCTGTTTCTCTCAGTCTCTGTCCCCCTCTCTCTTTCTCTCTCAAAATAAATAAACTTAAAAAAAAAAAAAAAGACAAACCAAAGAACAGATTCTTAACTACAAAGAGTGAACTGATGGTGACCAAAGAGGATGTGGGTGGGGGGATGGGTGAAATAGGTGAAGGGGATCACGAACACACTTATGATGAGTACCAAGTAATGTATGGAATTATTGAAACACTACATTTTACACCTGAAGGTAATATAACTCTGTATTGTTAACTATATAGGAATAAAATTTTAAAAAATAAAAGGGAAAAAAAAGGAATAAAGGGGCAAATAATTTAGTAGGCTGTTCATTCAGGACTTTTCCTTTAAAGGTTGGCTCAAATAACACAAATGGAGGACTAGTCAGGAGGTGTGCCTTATCTATATTGTGAAACTATTTTTTTTTTAATGTTTTATTTATTTCTAGGAGAGAGAGAGAGAGAGAGACAGCGTGAGCAGGGGAGGGTCAGAGAGAGAGGGAGACACAGAATCCGAAACAGGCTCCAGGCTCTGAGCTGGCAGTCAGCACAGAGCCCGACGCGGGGCTCGAACCCACGAACCGCGAGATCATGACCTGAGTGAAAGTCGGACGCTTAACCGACTAAGCCACCCAGGCGCCCCTGTGAAACTATTTTTATTCCTACAAATCATAATAAGATCATGTTAAAAAACAGATGTTTATTATTAATGAGACAGTTTGGTTGCGCAGGGAAATAAATATAGGAAGAAATCACAAAAGGATGAAGGAAATCTATGTAGGCATTACTGGGGATGTGGTCTGTCAATCATAAAACATTATCATAAAGAAATACTAAATGTGATGGGATGAGATTTCTCTACAAAGAGGTAGCAATAGTAGAGCAGGTACAGTTTTCTTATACATGGTGAGATCAAAATGGTAGTAAAGAAACATGACTTAAAAATAATAAAAAATCCAAAGACCAGGACAGAGAAGTTGGATGAGAATCAAGAAGATAAGGCCAAAATCCATAAAAATGGGGGAAAACGCATGTCATCACATGAAGATATAAAGTGCATGAAAGCTAGTGAGAGTCTGTGCTGCATTCCTATGTGGGGAAGAAAATTTTAAAAGAAAATGAAAGATGAAAATGAATTCACCTGAAAAGAAAATGAAATACCTGAGGGGTCTGGATAATATCATTCAAATACAAGCAGTGACAAATTGGGTAGCTTCTCTCCAGTTTTCTCATACATAACTTATATTCAACATACTGCATACAAGTATGCAATCAAGAATTATTTTATAGCCCATTGGACCAACAGAGAAATCATAAGGAAACCTTAAGTAGCTCTTGTACCTGCTACCAGACAGAAGGCGAAGAATTCTAAGCCTAGTTTCCCCCTAGTGAGTTTCAATAGTAGGATAGTAGGAAATATCAATAGCTGGTGGCCAGTCTTTGAATTCTCCTGCTTTTGTCGAAATCTGGCAGAAGACAGAACTACGACTAAAGAGAAATAAGAAAAAAAAAATAAGAAAAAAAAAAAAAAAGAGAAATAAGAGGAACATGGGCAGAAAAATGTTCTGGGATAATTAAAATTGAGAAACATCCAGATCTACTCAGTAGAAGAGTTTGTCAAGGCCCTGTTATTTCTGGAATGTTTCCTCCGTGCTTTAATGAAGCTAGGAGGGAAATAACCTTACCCCCATTTTAGAGATGAGATGTCTGAAGCACTAAGAAATTAGTAACTACTTCGGCTACATGCCCAGTCAAGTGTTAGAGATGGCATTTGAAAACAAGCCACTTAGTGTCCTAAAGGCTATATGCTTAGTCGTCATGCTATGCTACTACAGCACTTCTTTACTTTGTCATATAAAATGATGTGTCCAACCAGTAAATGGAAAATGATAGAAAATCTGTACAGACAATGCCTAATATATTAATATGTTGAATTCCCATGAAATTATTATTAAATATTATAGAAATACTGTTGTTGTCACAATGATAGCAAGAAAAGCCCTGAGTATAAAATCATTCAATAGACACATGTATTTTGAATGCCCTTTTGTCATTAATATGTAATATACTACATTAATAATAAAATATATTAATAGTCTAATGTAATAATATGCAATAGAATAGTGTTAATGTTAATAAAAATAAATAAATGCTAATGCAATTATTTAGTAGGAGAGAACTTAAAAACATTCAATAAATCAGGTTCAGTTTTCCCTAAGATACACCATTTAGCTAATTAAATAACTATTTAAAATAGTTTTTTTAATTTAATAAAATGCATTAGAGGTATCTGCCATCATATCATCCTTAATTATTTTCTCTTCTTTAGCAAATTTAGTGATTCAATTAAACTGCCTTTGTACTTGAGTATGGTTCTAGAAAGACATGTAAGAGAAGCCTGTAGAAGTAAAAACTGGGTTTAGAAAAAGGGAGGGTTGCCTACTTGCATGGCTTCTGCAGTTACCCACACCCCCCATCACTGCACTCCTTTCCAAAGACTTAAGCTCTTGTTCACTATTACATTACCATTATGATGTCCAACCCTATTCTTTTCCTGCAAACCCGTTATCTGTCAACCTGTTTTGTCACTCTGTCCTTATAGTTGTGTCCTAGAGCTTGCCGTTATCAACACATTCTCTCATCTCAGGGCCTTAGAGTTGAGCTGTTCTTCCAGTCTTGAATGCTCTGTCTCCATGTATCTGCACAGCTCACTCCTACAATTCGAGTCTTCAGGTCTTTGCCCAATATCACCTTCTAGGGAGGCCTTTGCTGACCTTCCTGTTTAAAATTTCTGCTCTCCTCCCCACTGACATTCCTCATCACTTCTGCTTTCTTTATTTTCCTTCAGAGCATTTTTTTTTTTTTTTTTACCTAGGGTTCATACCCAGTGCAGAGCCCAAGACCTGAGCTGAGATCAAGAGTTGGACACCTAACTGACTGAGACACCCATGCAGCCTTACTTCACAGCACTCTTAATCATCAGATATACTGTATCTTCTCACCAGTATCTAGTTTATCATTGGTCATCTACACGAGGAGGGAGTTTCTGTACTTTGTTCACTCATGTATTGCCAGAGCCTTGAATACTACCTACAACACAACAGGGTCCCACAACTCTGTGGAAAGTAGGATTGTGATGAAATGAAAAAGAAAAAAGATTACTGCGAGTCTGGACAGTTGTATACTTTATGAGGGGTATAAATTTATCTTTGGAAAGTCCATTCAAAATGTGAACACAATGAAGAAAATGATGCCAATTAAAGCATGTGGACTTTCTCTAAGATAGCATAGTTGTTTGATTCTCTCCAGAAAACATCGGCTTTTTATTTTTTTAAGTAGCCCCAACATGGGACTTGAACTCACAACTCTGAGATGGAGACCTGAGCTGACATCAAGAGTTGATGCTTAACCAACTGAGACACCCATGGTGCCCCTAAAACGTCCGTTTTCTGACAGTATAGGGTAGTATGTGGTGCTGCACTTCTGCAAAACAGTTCTCACTCTTCTGTGTATGATTAGGTTTTGAACTAGGAATTCTCCAGTGATTTAATTCCCTGACTAAAAGTCAGTTCCAAAAGGAAATATCATGCTTTGTTACGGCCTTCTGAAGAAACTGTTCATGAGGGTTCTGGTCATGAAGACTGAAATCTCAATTCAGCAAGCACATTTCTTTACAGGTGTTATTTCTTTTACTATTTGCTATGAGTCTATTATATTTGTATGGGTAAGTATACAATGATTTATAATATAATCATCAGTTGTAACCATGTGTTTATTAATAAGTATAATATATAATATTAATGTTACTATATCAATAGTGTAAAATATATAATATGTATAAATATATTATTTATAATACAATAAAATATATGTCATAGTAGTTAACAAATACAGTATCTTATTAAACATAACTTATAATAAATATATGTAACTTGATATATATTGATATTATTATAATTATATAACTATATAAACATAAGAATAATATATAAAATTATGTTCTATTTATTTTTTATTTTCTTATTTCTTTTTTATCATTTATTTTAATTCTAACAACCAGAATGTGTCAACTAACACTAAGACAATAGAACTTAAGAGTAAACTGTCAGCAAACAGATAGTAATAAGAACTCTCCAACCATTTCTCTCTTTTTTTTTTTGTTTGGTTTTCTTGTTTTTAATTTTTTTTAATGTTTTATTTATTTCTGAGAGAGAGAGAGACAGAGAAAGAGAGAGAGAGACAGCGTGAGCAGGGGAGGGTCAGAGAGAGAGGGAGATACAGAATCTGAAGCAGGCTCCAGGTTCTGAGTTAGCTGTCAGCACAGAGCCCGATGCAGGGCTCGAACCCACGAACTGTGAGATCATGACCTGAGCCGAAGTTGGACGCTTAACTGACTGAGCCACCCAGGCGCCCCTAGCCATTTCTCTCTTTTGACATTCAACTACTCATCTTTGAGGTATCCCTGATACCTGAAGGGTCAGGGATTAGTACAATGACTTGGCTTTTGTTGTGTCCTTTTGTGTGGCTGGAAGGTTGTCCCTATTTACCTTGGGCAATATTCTGGACATTTCGTACATCCAGAATGGCATATTCATCTGATTGAGCAATTTATCGGAGTTTTACATTAATCTGTGTTATTTTGGAATCTGGCAGCTCAGTCTAAGAGCAACACCAGTCTGCATTCTATATTTTCTGCCAAGAGTTGTTCCTCAGGTCTTGGACTTCCTCTGGTTAAAGCAACATCCACAACAAACAAAAAAGAACCTAAACAGATTCCATTTTTTTCTTCGAAGGAAACTAGTTTTCTGAGCAGACTAGCGCAGCAAACTGAGTCTCCGTGTGCCCAGGTGTCCACTTCTGTCTAATTCTCCCCGGAGATGAGTGAGCGTGGAGTGCTGCATGAGCCCTACGTGTTTATCTGGGACTCACACAGGTGTATCATGGACCTCCCGCTGGCCACCACTGCCTTCTGAAATTCTCAAGAGCTCTGCAGTCATTGATAACGATAAGAACCCGTCTCTAAGCTTCAAGTCTTAGGAAAATACATGCCAGCCTCCATGTTCAAACTTTAAAGTCACAAACAGAAATCAAGTTGACCATACTTGGTGGACGTCTGAAGACTTTTTGAAAATTTGAAAGAATGACAGCCTTTATCCATTTATTTCATAATCACCATAATCACTTTAATTTATATAGTTATCTGCCTGAAAATCCTTTTGATGCTAAAAAGCTGCCATAGTTTTATTATCTTTGTTCTTGGAGAGATTAAAGCTAGATCCTTCAGGGAAGCCTTAAAGGAGACAAGACAGGGAGTTGAGGGGCCTCTTAGTGGGCATCTTCACCTGTTCTCTCCGTAAGACTTCACTGAGCGGCATTCTAAGGGGACTAATGTTGCCTCCAGATCGAGGCCACTGGCTTATGGCTTATAAATATAACAATGACCAGAGTGTTCCAAAATAACACATTTCCCCTGTTTTTCAGAACCAAAAAGATGTCAGTAATAATAATAATAATAATAACAATAATAATATAAACACAGAATAATTTAGAGGCTCTCACCCTGGTTTTCTAAACAGCAAAACTATCAAATCCTAAAACATATATACCTTTAAAAAATGGGCTGATTTTAGGAATGGGTAGCAATCCTCCACAAAAAATGATGACATTCATTAAGATTGATAATAATGAATATAATTAATAATTCATAACAAAAAAATTAAAGGGTTATTTTTTTAAAATCCGAATTTTTAAAAGATGGAGCCAGTGTTAGTTATATACTCTGCTTTCCTTTGGCGATGTGGTCAATACTTACAGAGAATTCAGAGAGCGTAGTCCGTGGAAAGCATCTGGTGCTAGTTCTGAGATCTGATTATTGCTCAGGTCACTAAGATTAGAAATAGGGTTAGGTTAAATTAAATGGAATGTCAGTGAGGATTTACTGTAGGAGAAAGCTATTTACTGCCTTTACATGTCGATTTTGCACCTATTAATACATGTATATAATTTGCAACATAAAACATCTGAAGCATCTTAAACTAAAAAAAAAAAATCAGACTTTCAACTCAATTATTGGCTCTTTTCTTAAATTATTATAAAAGATGCCATGTCTTATTTTTGAAAATAGAACATATAAGATTTGACTGCATACTATATTGATCACATACATTCACGTGGGTGTGAATCAATATGTTAAATTACAGAGAACGTTAAACTATTACATAGTTTAGCTTTTAACATCACAGTATTATAAAACTAGCAATTGGGTAGTCACATCACTTAATATTTAAGCTGTCAAACACCCAAATATTCATACTTAAGTGAACGTCTGCATGGTCATGACCTGTATAATTTAAAAAATTACATATATTACAGAATATTATTCACTCACATTCTTCTAAGCTTTTTATATGGTGAGAAAGCTCCAGGAGGGATGACCTTGATTGAGTTCTGTTCCAAACGTCTGCAATGAAAAAATTCAATTTTTAAATGGAAACATGAGGTCTCAGGGATGTTTAATTCAAGCCCAGGATTCATGTCAAGAAGGAACATTGATGCTTTTCATGAGTGATTCTTTTTTTTTCCTCAAAAAGAAGTACTCAAATTAATTGTTCTGTGCCCTAAATGTGGAGCAAGACTGGGAATAAAAACAAGGCAATTATAAAGTGAATAAAAATATCCTGATTTTAAGGCATTACAGGTCCATTAATATTTAAGTCTGGACTTTGTATAAAAGAGAAAGCACCTGTAAGAAATGTACTTGGAAGTACATTATAACAACCTTTATATCAGTAAGAGAAATACGTAGTAACCCTGAACAGATGTATAACATGTTTTAGAGATAATTATAACTCTTCCACAAAGGAAATTGCTGTTGAATATTAAATTTTATAAACCTTTTATTTCCTCTACAGAAAACATATTATAGATTCAAAAAAGGCTGTTATGCTCAGAAAATTAAGTTTGCAGCTTCTTAAGAGGTACAATCTTAAATTCCAATCCATTAAGTACCATAGGTTCTTTTTGGTAGGACTGGCTGGATTCTGAATATTTCATGTGAAAACCACTGCAGCAAAGTGCATTCAAACACAACTGAAGTGTTTTATCATGCACCAAAATCAGAGTTGAAAATAAATCTATGGTTCTGTTTTCACAGAAAGACACGATTTTACCTACTTAGTTATGAATGACATAAAAAAATACATTTCCTTAAGTGTTTCACCAAATATTGTGTCCATCAAAAAGTGCTGCCTCTCAGCTTCACCTCTATCCATGTGAACATTGTAAAAAACATTTCCCATCCCTTCCCCTCTTCTCTCTGCATCCTAGAGGCTGACTCTTGGGAACCATATAATCCCAGGTTCACTTCCCAACTGACTTTTGTGGAATTTGACCAATGAAAGGCACTGGTGGAGACTGAAGGTAGGATGAGGCAAGAAGCCAGGATATTCTCCCTTCTTCTGTCTCAGGGGATGCCCCTGGCAGTGGTCTCATCTCCTTTCTAATGTAGGCTCCTGCTGGGGTCACAAGCTGGCTTTGCATAACATCCTTTTCTTCTTAGATCTTTGTAGACATGGATGTGGAGGCGGCTTTCTATTCTCTGTGTCACCTTCACAACTGCTTAATTTCAGTCCTCATATTAAATCCCTCAGTTAAAGTACCTAGCATGAGCTTCATTTCCCTGCCTGAATTAAAAACACCTTTACAAAAATACAGCTAGGTATACATATTTATATATAAATGCAAGAACTATATATAAATATGTTGACTATACATGTGTATATACATGTTGACTATACATTGTTTCATTTTTTTTGAATGTTGGAAAAAATTGAATGTTGAATAAGGATGTATGTTTTTATGTATCACCAACATGTAATGAACACCAAATCAAAACAAACAAAGTATCCCCAGAAGGTTAAGTAGAAATGCCTACATTTTGGTCTTTTCTGATTCCAAAGCCCTTCTTTAGTTCCAGGCTTTCTTCAATAACCTCAGGGTTCACGCTGACCACCTTATCTCTACATGCAGTGAGTATCCACAGTCATCATTGCTCTTCAACTCACTGTAGCATTTGATAAGACTAACAATACTTCTTCCCTGGATGCGGTGCTATATACCTCTGGTTCTCTTCTCTTTCTCCATCTCTGGATTTGCTTTCCAATCCTCTAAATCCAGCTATTCCCCAAGTTACTGTCCCAGCTATTCCCCAAGTTACTGTCCCTTTCTCTCTCACACAGAAGGTAATTATTTCTCTATAAATTAGTTATGATTCTCTCCCTCCAAAAGACAGAAAATATTATGTTCACACTAAAGATAAATTCAAGTTTATTTACAAAATATATAAGGAAGAAATCTGAAACTCCTTATAATACACCACTCAAATCAGTGAGTTTTACTTTAATTTTCTGCATGCATACTTATTTTATATCACTGAAGTCTTACTGTATAGAGAATTTTGAGTTGTATACCTTGTATCAAATATCATACACAGGTTGTCCTAATATCACTAGATATTTTGGGAGATGTTATTTTTAATGTCTTTATAACACTTAATTATCAAAATGGACCATGGTTCTTTAACCATTCTAATAGATTAGTCATTTAGGTTAGTAATAATTTTACGTAATTATTAATAATGTGGTTTAGTTATTTTAAGACAACTGAAGCATGGCCTCCTCCTGAAGCCTTACTTTATTTTCTCAGGTATGGCTACTTGTATCTTTCTTTATATATCCAAGGACATTCTCTTCTCTGCACCTCTGCTCTGTCTCACTGTATTCTAGTCATTTTTCACATTTCCCTCCTCCACCAGGTTTGTTGGCTCCTAAGGGGCAGATTTACCCCAGAAGACAAGAAATAAATCGTACAAAGAAAATATAGATTTGGCATCTGGATTATTTATCTAGGTCTCGAGAAAGGGTATTTTTTTCAAAATCTCTAAATATAACAAAGGACATTTAAATCATTTCACTGTTACACTATCGATCAGAATGTTATAGATTGATGGTTTAGAGACACATTTTTTTTGCTGTGATCCATTCTTTTAGTTAGATTTTAAGAAGTTTAAAATGTAATCAATGAAAATACAGTGAAAGCAAGCTATTGATGCATGACTATTGACTAGAGGACTTTCTGCAAACCTAGGCCAATGAAGAATCATTTCATTTTGTTAAAGATTAGCTCAAAATAATGTAAATCTATGATGAGAAAAAATAAAAATTCTTAGCATCTGGTAGATTTCTTTCAATGCAAACAGTAATGGAAAACCATTTCATATGACTACTTTTCTTAAATATCATTTCAAGTTCTTGAAAATAAGAAAACCAGTAGTCATTCATTCATTAATTCTTTCTTTCACCCTCTGTACTCTACCTGTGCAAAATATACTAAATGAATGAAATTCAATAGTGATTGGAAGTAAACATGTTTATACCCTTATACCCTTGTGGAAGGGCATAATGGAAGGTTTAATGATAAAGCATCTAATTTGCTATTACATTTCCAGTTTAAACTTGTTTAGTACAAGTTTAAAAAAATGATATATTCAGCATGGAAATATCAATGACATTAATTCACAAATGTGGCCAAGCTAATTCTATTATCTATTATAACTGAAGAGCTTCCTTAGAAATTTTAAAATTCATTTATTATTTTAAAGTCTCTTAAATCCAGAATACTTACAATGATCACTAATTGTTACTATGGCACTGAAATATATTTTTTATAACGACTAAATTTAGATGTGTCTAATCTGCAGTTAATTTCACTGATAAGTATTCCAACTAAATCAAACAAAAGATATATAATCAGTGAGGCTATATACATTTTTTATAAAATGCAGGCACAAAAAGTTATAAAACAAGGAGAATTCATGATAAAATAGTGTTAAATTTTATACACAAAACTAGTAATTCAAACATAATATAGTGCTGTTGCCAGAATCAATCATTTTGCAGTGTAGCAGAGTTAACCTTCATATTGCAAACCATTTCATTTAGAACATATGCAACAGAAAGCTGAACAATGACATGTAGAATGGATTTGCTTGCTTTTCTTTATTTATCTATTTGCTTCCAACTTTTTTAAAAAATAAAGTATTTGAAACAGAGCTTATATGGTTATTTACACCGACTCAGCAGCTAACTGGTTTTTAGGGCACTGTGCCAGCAGTCCATTAAGGCAAAACATAATTGCCTCCTTCATTCAAACAGACAGATTCTCAAGCAAGAAACTATTCTATCACTGACAGATTTCAACCAATAAATTTAAAAATGTTTCAAATGTCCATTTTCTCTTCTTTAGTGGGCAAACAATAAACTAATGTGTACTTCTTTAAACTTTCAGATCTCTAGGACCTTACTCTTCATTACAAGAAATTAAGAATATGTTTTTAAAACTATAAGCAACACACATCTCAAACAGTGTCCATACTCTATAGAAAAGTGGAGATGGTATTTAAACCAGATTATAAAAAATAAGGAAGAAATATATTATTCAGGTGAAGGTTAAAAAAACAAGCAAATGAAATGTACATTTTCTATCTTTGCTATCCTGTGATCTTTGATTTTAATAGCATAAAATCTGCTGAATTTTAGAGAGTGCAAATCTGAATCCGTTGTTCCATGAAGAATCTAATTAAAAACATTCCAGGGTTAAAAAAAAACAGATAGTGTAATGGCCGAGATATATCTGCATGCTCTGGATAAAATCCACCATAATTAAGAGCCTTCCAAATGTTAGTCCTTCATAAAAAGAAAATTCAATATTTTAAATTTCAAAGTAAAAATATATTTAGAAAACTGAGTAAAGGAGGAAGAAAATTCTATCAACCACATACCATATGGAGGCTTTTTTCATGCAAAAGTAGCCTAAACCTTTTTTTCCACAGAATGTATATGAACAATTCCAAAACATCTTATCACTCTGTGTGTATGTGTGCGTGTGTGTGAGTGTGTGTGTGTGTGTGGGTGTGTGTAGTTTATGTAAAAGCAATTTGCTGTTACCACTTCATCAAAATCACAAGGAAATATTAGTGAAAAGTTCATGGAGATAAGAAAATGGAGACAATTTTATAACTGCTCCATAAAAAAGTTCAAAACTATGGTATGTTTAACCAATAAAAACCTTTCTCCCCACTCGCATACATCTTTTTTCTTGTTCTCTAGTGACTATTTTTTTAATGTTTATTCATTTTTGAGACAGAAAGAGACAAAGCATGAGTAGGGAAGGGGCAGAGAGAGAGGGAGACATAGAATCTGAAGCAGGCTCCAGGCTCTGAGCTGACAGCGCAGAGTCTGATGCGGGGTTCGAATTCACAGACTGTAAGATCATGACCTCAGCTGAAGTCAGATGCTAACTGACTGAGCCACTCAGGCACCCCATCACTATTTTTTTTTTTTTAATAAATCATGGATGTCTTCACACTCAGAGAGTTTCTAGGGAATGAACTCCAACCAATATATGCCACTTTCTGGTGCCTATTTTAAAGAGTATAGAAAACAGAAAATAATCAGGAAATCTCCCTGTTCTAATCCTGTAGGCCCTTAGAATGTGGCAATGATGTGCAGGTATAACTGAGCTGTGTGTCATAAAATACTCTACAATGGTCATTAATGAGCAGGTCTTACATCAGTGGAATATACAACACAGCGCAATCCAGGAATTCAAAACTTCCAACTAGTTCTGAAACCATTTATGAGATATTAAACAATATTAGTTTATTTTAAATGACACGTTCAGTTCACTAGTGGTCAATTCTCAGGAATTATTTTCAGTATTTTAAAAATTAAATTATGAGGACAAACCATACAAAATGATATCCATATGCCAAAGCCAAAAGAGCTCCCTCCATTATGCTGAGATTTTTTTCTCCATTATGTTTTATATATGTATATACATAAAGATAAAGATGTATAGTTCAGGGATTAAAAGTATCAGCCTTTCAGCCACTGATAAGCTCTGTGGCTCCTGCAAATATTAATTTGCTTCTCTCAGTTTCTCTTTCCAAAAGACGAGGAAAATAAAACCTCCTATATTTTTTTGTAAAAATATGAGATGTAGGAAAATGTTTTATTCTTGCATAAAAATACTGAAAAGATAAAAATATGGGGATATACACAGGTATCTACATAATTACACACATAATAAACAGCACTATATAATAAAATGTCTACAAGACACATTAGTTTCACACACACACAGACTATATAAAGAAGTAAATCCTGATACATGATTTCATCTCTAATAGGAAATAAACATATATGATTGCAAAACACATTTTAAACAAATCAGCAGCACAGATTTGCAGATCACTCAGCCATTATGTATTAAACACATACATGCATACATCCTTCACATGGAGGTTGAAAAAACATATAATGTTGTCATTTCCATGATGCATATGATTAAAATATATCATTTTTTCAAGTTTGGAAACTGTCTTAAGAACTCAAAAAGGTTTTACAACACCAGTAAAGTATGAGTTTGGAATGATTGTGTCTGTAACATATAGCCCAGATGTTGATTATACATGGCAATAAAACTGACAGTTCTTTGCATTTTCCCCATCTGCTTTTAACGTAAATGGCAAAAACAGCTGCCAGAGAAGAGAACATAGATTTAATGGGGTGTGTGGGGGAGGTTGTGGAATGACCCTCGCTTCTGAATCTTGGACTGCTCAGTGTAGCCAAGTATTCTCATCATTGGTAACATCAATTCAAAATTTGTAAAAGAGGAAGCAGCTATATTCCTTTGACATTAGGGATTCTTTTGCCTATTACATAATAATTCCAAAGTCAGTACTTTGTATTTCTGGAATATTACTTCTAACTTTAGCAGTAAATGTATGCCTTGAAATCCTTCATATGTCTCTATATAAAATGACCCAAGACATTTTTGACTGAAATACAATTTCTGTTATGTAAGGGGAGTTCTAGGACTTTGGAAGTTTAATAAGTATCTTTGGCAGGTGAGTGAATATTTGCCTCTGGAGAGGCATTCTATGCCTACAGCTAAGATTTCTGCCTTAGGACTGTGTCCATACTAATTGATTATCAGTCACCCCTGCCTTGAGATGACTTGTTCCTGAATATTGTCCACTTACTTAATCTTATTTTATTTTATTGTTTTTGTGATGTCATCTAGGGTACATGCCCCTGAGAGTAAATTCAATTGATGTTTTCAGAGTAGAAGTAACTCTTTTTCTATTTGGTCTTTAAGCATTTAAAGCAAGACACAAATGAGTGTGTGCAAGGGTGTGTGTTCTTACTGACTTCATGTTTCAGGTAATGACTAAATAAGAGTTAACATTCCATGCTTCTATTCATGCAGATACATGTTCAAATGCAAATATACACTCAAAACCCACATGCACATGGTTTAGCTTTAGAGGGAAATATGGGCTTAGGCACATGGTTCACTGATTTCAGGGGGACAGAGTATAGATTTGTAATGTCAATATCACTAAGTTTTCATATATAATTTTTCTTTAGCAATTCAAGAAATAAAATAGTTAAATGTTCTGCTGCTTCAATTTTCATTAATTATGAAAACCTTTTGGACACTAACTTTGAGCCAGGCGCTGAGCTAAGCCGCCCATTTGGTAATAATTTTAGTTTTGAAAACATTATGCAAATGGTCTTTACACATCATTTGTTTAACAGTATTACTCAATGGATAGATAGCAATTGGCCTTCTTCCCCACCCCCTGCACTGACTTACTGTCCAAGTTACCCATCATCTTCTTCCTCAAGTTTAGGAAACCATGTGATCCCGAGTGAGTAGTATTTGAAGTATATGGAATTTTAACTTAATCTTTCCAGAGGATTACAGAACCATAAATCTATAACTTTTCTCCTAAAAAACATGTGATGATGATTTGTCTGAGAATAAAGAATACATTTACTATGCACCAGCTGTCTTCATTTTTATGTTAAAGTCTACATAGGTCTTATTTTACCTTTAATGGGTCTTCATTTTCTTTTCTGTAGAAATTTTTAGGAAATGAACCACCACATAAGGTCACTCCTTGGAATCACCTTCCATCATGATCTGCTGCTACATCTGCCTTCACCATGCCCTCCAGACTTCTGCTAACACATTCTTACTGTATTCTTTCCCTCCAAACCGTCATCTTAGGGTGATTTTTCTAACTAACATCTCTAATCATGGTACTACCTTGCTCAAAATGTTTCCGTGTATGTACAATTGTTATCAGACAAGGTGATTCATTAAGATTAGGCTTCCAGCAATCAAAAAGGGCATTAACTTCTCAGAGACTAACTGAGTTATACTACATCTAACTTTTCTGGGACTTTGCACATGCTTTTTCCTCTGTCAATAAAGCCTCCAATTTCTCTGCAAGACTCCTCCTCCTGCCTGAAGATTCCTTGAATCTCCTAGGCACACCAAGGTATTCCTTTCTCTATTCTAGTGTGCATATAGTTTATTACTTATCATATAATCTTAAATGTTTCTCTTTGCGTGGTTTCAATGTCCTGCACTGTAAACATCGTGGAGATTGGAAATGTGTCCTTTCATCCATAATGTGTGATGCACAGAAGGTACTCACAAATATTTGTTCAGTATGTAGTATATGAAAAAAATGCTATTTTCCACATATCCTTCTCTGTTGCAATAACACTCATCAGACTCCTTGAATTTGTTTAGAGAAACCAATTGAGGTTTCTTTCTTGCCTTACCACTTATTAATCTCAATGCTGGTCATTTAAGTATTTCTTTGTTTGCCAATTTACTTATAATTTTACTGTACTTATTCTCATTTCATAACTAATTTTATAAAAATTTATTCAGTCTTCTATGTCTTTCTCTTAAGAAAGCTATTACAGGGGCACCTGGGTGGCTCAGTCGGTTGGGCATCCGACTTCAGCTCAGGTCATGATCTCATGGCTCGTGGGTTCAAGCCCCACGTTGGGCTCTGTGCTGACAGCTAGCTCAGAGCCTGGAGACTGCTTCAGATTCTGTATCTCCCTCCCCCTCTAACCCTCTTCTGCTCACGCTGTCTGTCTCTGTCTCTCAGAAATAAATAAAATATTAAAAAAAGCCATTATGCTTGTATGCTTAAATGATTACACATCTCAACAAAAAAACATAGGTGTATACATACATATAACATGTATGTTACATAAATAATGTTTTTTGAAATTAGACACAAATAAAAATAGGTAAGAAAAAAATTGAAAGGGCAACGAACAGAATGGGAGAAACTATTTGCAAATCATGTATTTGAAAAGGGGCTAATATCCAATATATAGAGAGAAATAATAAAACTCAGTAACAAAAAGAAATCAAATAATCTAATTTAAAAATGGGCAAAGGGCTTAAATGGACATTTTCTCCAAAAAAGACACACAAATGGCCAAAGTGTACATGAACGATGCTCACCATCACTAGTCATGAGGAAATGGAGCTCGAACCAAGAAAAGATATTCCCCTCACACCTTTTAGAACAGTCATTTTCAAAAAGACAAGAGAACAAATGTTGGCAAAGATGTGCAGAAAAGAAAACCGCTGTGTATTGTTGATAGGAATGTATATTGGTGCAGCCCCTTTAGAAAACAGTGTGGAAGTTGCTCAAAAAATTAAAAATAGAACTACCACATGATCTAGCAGTCTCGCTCTTGGGTATATATCTGAAGAAAATGAAATCAGTATCTTGAAGAGATATCTGTACCCTGATATTCACTGCTGCTTTATTCCAAGCGGCAACATATGAGAACAACTTAAATGTCCTTTGACAGATGAATGAAGAAAATGTGATACACACACACATATACACATATGTATGTCACACACACATACACATTATTCAGCCATAAAAAGAAAATCCTGTCACTTGCAACAACACGGATGAACCTGGAAGGCATGTAAGTGCAATAAATCAGACAGACAAAGATACCTATTATATGCTATCACTTGAATGTGGAATATTAAAAAAACCCTCCAATATCATTGAATCAGAGAATAGAATGGTGGTTACCAGGGGCTGTGGGAACAGGGAAATGAGGAGATGTCAGTCAAAGGCTACAATTTTCCAGTTATACAAAGAGTAAGTTCTGGGGATCTAATGTACAGCATGGTGACTTTAGTTAATCATACAATATTGAGAGTAGACCTTAAGTGTTCTCACCACACGCACACACATGCGTACGCTTAGCTATATTAACTATGTGAGGTGATGGATATGTTAATTATCTTGATCTTGACAATCAGTCCACAATGATTTGATGAGTTTATCAAATCATTACATTGTACACTTTGGACATATACAATTGCATTTGTCAATTATTCCTCAATAAAATTGGGAGGAGGAAAGAAAGAAGTTGGGGGAAATAGATAATAATTTTCTTACATTGAATGCTTATTATTAATAAAAACTGATTCTGTCCATATAATGGATGTATGTAGCTTTTTAAAGATAATTATTTCACTACTTCACTCAATAGCAATTAAAGTTTGTTGAAGAAACACATATGAGATCAAAAATTCTGCTAAAATAAATAGGAAAGCAGTCCAATATTATTAATGAACTCAAGAATGGTCTATGGGACTGCAAGGAGAGCTGAATTTATATATTTATTTTACATAATTTATCTTACACTGTTTTGCTGTGGAATTATCAAAACTACTGTATGGATTACACTAATCATGGCTACTGATAACTAAGAATAAATATGAGATGTTTGTTCTGAGAGAACATGATAGAGATCTTTGTTTTGCTCACTGAATAATGAATTGGCTCTCTGCATTTGTAGAAAGCTAAATTATGATGTGTTTTTCTGGGTGCTTAATTCAGGATGGAATCATAATATGGAAATGCAGAAAATATAATCCAAAAGCACAAGGAAACTAAAATTAAGAATGAATAAAGTTGCACAAACTTCTTTTATAGCAAATGACTTTCTGACTACCAATCTCATAAAATATATTGTCAGAAAGGAATCACACTATTTTGTTTTTCTAATTGTAACTATGTTAGCATATAATCAGATATAAATTATTGGTTTATCTATATATACTTTGATGATGGCTTTCTTTCGATCCTAAGATTGTTTATTAAATGACATTTCTAGACAAAATTATATTACTTGATAGAAGTAAAGCTCGTTTCTTCATGAGGTTTGGGGGATACATACCACATTTCTGCTATTGGAAGAAATTCAGAACTAAACACGTAAATGCAGCTAATTCTCTACATCAAAGGAGACGTGTAGAGTGATAACTCCATATTTGAAATTAGGTGTGGGTAAAAGCCTGTAAAATTATTTTCTACAAGGGCGCCTGGGTGGCTTAGTCAGTTAAGCGTCTGACTTTCGCTTAGGTCATGATCTCGCGGTTCGCGGGTTCTAGCCCCTCGTCGGGCTCTGTGCTGACTGCCAGCTCTGTGCCTGGAGCCTTTTTCAGAGTCTGTATCTCCCTCTCTCTCTGACCCTCTCCTGCTCACGCTATCTCTCTCTCTCCTAGAAATAAATAAAAATATTAAAAAATATTATTTTCTACATTACAAAAGAATTAAAAGTTTTCTGCTAACCTTTGGAGAATATATAGCTTCCTACATTCTGTTTCAATAGGTCTGAAGCAATTTTTTTTAATCATAAAAAGGCCTTAACTCTGATACAGAATGATTTTTTGAAAGTATCAGGTCATAACTATTTCTACTAGACATGAATATGAGAGTGTTATTCATTAGCCTGCAAAGCATAAAGTTATAAGAATATAAAGTGCAAAGCCAGAAGTCTGGCATATGCTATATGCTAGCTTATTTCTGTGAGTAGATCTGAGGCAAGAAAAATATTTAGAATGCTAACAAAGTTCTCTAGTTGCTATCAAATGCTGTAGTAAAACTATCAACTCAAATTTTCATTTTTATACTACTTTTCTAACTCTTCATATTTTCTCTTCATAACCCTTAAGTTGGATGTATCTCTAAATTTTTTAATACTTTCATCGTAGTACAATTAAATACTTTCACAGTGAAAACTGACTTTGAAATTATCAGCCTACTTTTTATTTAGTAAGGCAAACTCAGACTGTGGACTATTTCTTTCTTTCACACCAAATTATATTAAAAATGGCATCATTTGCTTTTAGATATCTTAATCTATGGTGTCTAAATCGTGGAGCCAAGGTAATTTGATATAAAATTAGTCAAATTGCATGCTGCATTCACTTTTTAAATTTATTTTCAAAATTTTAGCATATGAAAAGAAAACCAACCAATAACACAACATGATAGCTGTGCTATTAGCTGAGACTGAGTGCATGATAAATAAAAAGTCATACTTGATTTCATGAATATCTCTAAGTCTCTTTAGAAGCTAGAATAGAATGCGTGATTTTAAAGCATGTTATTAATCAAATGGGATTTTGGTGTCCCTATCTATTGAAAGTCAGATGACTTTGACATATAGTATGTGGATTCAATTTGGCAAATGTGAATTCATTAGAATTAAGAATTCAAAAACTTGAAAGGGGCAAATGCAGAAATAGCCTGCAAAAAAGGGTTAAATGCATATGGGAAGAATGTTTGTCTAAACAGAAATGGAAGAAAACATGCATTTTAAAAGTTGTATTCAGGGGGTGCATGTGGTTCAGTGGTTTAAATGGCTGACTGAGGTCATGATCTCACTGTGAGTGAATTCAAGCCCGCGTTGGGCTCTGATGGCGTGGAGCCCGCCTGGGATTCTCTTTCTCCCTCTCTCTCTGCCCCTCCCCCAATACTCTCATTTTCTCCCTCAAAATAAATAAATAAACTTTAAAAAAGTTATATTCAGTATCATAAATTCAGGTTGTAATAAGATACACCGTTTAAGAGTCATCTCTTTTTTCACTTTATAACTATGCATGCAAGTGACACAGAGGAAACAAAAGGAGGAAAGTACTCTGACCCCTCACATCTAACCTCCATCATTGTGAGTCTCTTTGAAAGAACCTTCTTTATTGCTGGCAGAGTAAAAGCAGACTTGTAATTTACGCAACGATGAGTTTCCTTTCCATTTCATCTATCTGAATAGCATATCTGAAAAAAAAATGTATTATAGCTTCCGAGAATTTCCAATCTATCTTAGAAAACACTGAAACAACCTCAGAAGACCTGACCTGAGAACTTTGCTACCATCTTTTCCCCTTCCATAATATGAACTTCTTCCTGACGTTCTTCTCTGAAACAAATAAAAGAAAGAATGGTATGGATCCCAGCTTCAGAGCCTTAAACGAGGCAACCAAGAGTGAAGGCAGTCAGACATGAATAAACAAGATGTACTAAATTGTTACACAGCCTATATTCTTACTATTCTCCATGATTTATGGTACTTCTGCATAATGGTTTGAATAGGTGATATGCCACAGAAAATCTATAACTAGATTGAAGAGAACTAAATGCCTACTCTATAGCAATCCATCATATCATATTCAAAATTTTATATCTCAAATGTGATGTAAGAAATTAATTCTGAGGATTTGATATATAGAGAATCAAACTGATATATAGAGAATCAAATTGCTATTAATAACTTTGTTGCCATGGGCCAGATCATGTAAGATTTGCCTTGGGCATTCCGTCTGTATGAAGAGACATACAGGTTTTAAGCAGCAGAGTCCAAAGCAGCGAATTGCTGGTAAGATTTCGGGAGGGGGGGCAGTAAAATCATCTTTCTGTTTTAAAAATTAATATTCTTTATTTATTTTAGAGAGAGAGATAGAGTACAAGGCGGGGGGTGGGGGCGGGGAGGGACAGAGAAAGGAGACACAGGCTTCAGGCTCTGAGCGGTCAGCACAAAGGCAGACGAAGGGCTCGAACCCACGACTCATGAGATCATGACCTGAGCCAAAGTTGGCTGCTTAACTCTCAGAATCACCCAGGTGCCCCAAGAGCTTCTTTCTTTTAAACTTACTTCACCTTATACTAGTACACATTCTATTTTTCTCTCTCTGTCTTTATTAGTCCATATTCCCTTGTCACATGTTTTGTTTACCATGAAGAATAGACACTTGGAGGCTCTTCAGAAAGTATGCATTAGACCTTTTCTACTTGCCCCCAAGTTGGTTCTTTCCTCCATCTCCACTATGCTAAGTGTTGACACAGAAATGGTAAGGAAAACATAGTCCTGCCCTTTTAAAGCTTACAGTTTATTAAGGATAGTTTGATATTAATCAAAATACCAAAATAAACTGTGATAAGTCCTATGAGATAAAATCCAGGATGTATAAGAATATTCGACAGAGAATAGAAGAGATGACACACACTATAATAAATGCAGTAGAAAGTAATAGGAAACAGCTCTCAAGTTTTTTACACATTCCGATACCTTAATGCCTGCCTTTATGCTCCTTCTATGCTGTCTTCGTAGGTAAGTTTCTCAAAGCTTCCCTTGCCCTGTTTTTCTGAGTATCAGCCAGCCTTTCCTTCTGATTTTTTTTCAATTCTCTCTTCTATGATAGTCCAATAAGCCCACGCCATGTTTATCTTTCTTTTGCAGCTGGATCGATGAAAGAACATGAGCTCTAGAATCAAGTAAGTTTCAGACTAAGGCCAGCATAGCTGCTTCATGACGGAAAAACTTTTAAACAAAATTTCTTAACATTTCTGGCCTTATTAAAACAAAACAAAACCGAACAGAACAGCAAAATGAAGTTGTCAGTTTTTGAAAGATTTGAGATAAATGTCTATAAGGTTTATTATAGAAAAAGGATGGCCTTGGAGAAAAATGTCTAAGACTTAACTATACAATGGTTGAATTAATTAATATATCTAAAGAAGGAGGCTACTAGTAGATTCTGAGTGGGTCGGCATAGAACAGAGATAAAAGGAGCTCCCAGACATAAGTAGAGAGTGGATTCCAAGCCAGTATGGGGTATAGAGAAATTCAGCAAATGAATTTTAAGTATTTATAGCCCCACTTTAGCTCTTGCCATTAGATATCTTATTCATTAACTTTTCTCTTACTTATTGTATATTGAAAAGCACCATTTTTTTTCTATAAGGAGAGAATGGGCTTCTTCTTCAGGTTTTATTTTTAATCTTGTTCAATATACCTCCTTTTAGAGATAAATGTGCTGTAAATGCTTACATTATGCATTTATTCACTAAATATTTGTTTTCTACTTATTAAGTGCCTATTATGTGCCACGTACCAGATTTGTAGCTGGGTATTCAGTGGTGATCAGAATAGAACTACTTCCTGCCTCTGACTTCATAGAGTTTCTATTTCAGTAGGGTAGACAGGTCTAAATGAACACACAAATATACATCTATAAACAAGATACAATAACTATACACATATATGTATTGAATAAGATTCCCAACAAATGGGATGACAGATCCTGGACCATATAAGATCATCAGGATGACGAGGCTTCTTGGAGAAATCCACCAACTTTCACCTAGCGTATGTCCCTGCATTAGTTTTCCTATTTTATTTAAATTTGCATCAACACCCCTGTCAAAAGTCAATGAGAAAAATCACATGGCATAATGTGTGTGCGGCATACAACACTGTTAAATAGATGTTAGTCTCTTTCTACTCTTCCTCCTACAAATTATTCCCCTTCTAGCTTTAAAAGAATGATTCCCATCTCTCTTAACAAATAATTGCTTGAGCAAATAGTAGAAGTGTGAAATTATAGTTGTACGCACAATGCAGCAGAAAGAAAAGGATGAGTCAAGTTTTTCAACCTAGAATAACAAGCAGTAGATCATTCCTTTGTGTAGCACATACATACTTTCTTTTTGTGAGAATTCTATTACGAGACAGGTGCAGGTATAAAGACATAGCACACACAGAAGGAAATCAACTCAATGGCATTGAATGAAATGTCTGATAACTTGCAGTAAAGAAATTCTACTTATAATTTATGGTAAAATCCAGATTAAAAAATATTTGAAAAGTATGGAGGGAGGTTATAATTTTCAGTTCACCTTGAATTAAAAACCTGGAATCTATAAAAATGAAAAAAGAAGATGTGGTACAGCTTTACTTCCACATTTTATGAATCATACTGATGTACTTCATACTAATAAAAATAAAAGAGTAATAAAAGAAATGAGTTACCAAGCTAGTAAGTTATGCCACTATAATGAATGGTAATGGGGTATTTTGTTGGAGTTGAAGATCAATATGATTTATTGCCAGATGCTCTACTGATAAAGCTGATAATGTAATAATCAGAGAAGTGAAATTCACCTAGAGCTTCACATATGTTTTCATCTCTACTTATAAATTTAATTTACTGTAGCTTTATCTGATACACCACCTCCTCAATACAGGTAAACCCAATGGGACATATTATTTAGTATAACTTTTATGTACTAAATTTCATGATAATGCAAAAGCTATAGAGCATACAAAATAGAAGAAATGCTCTTTGTAAAACAAATAAAATAGACAACATGAGATAAGCCACTTTAAATGTCACACATTACTTTCGATCTGTTATATCTACAACTCACTGGTCTTTTGTCAAGTCTTTCAAAATAATCAGGATGGTGTTTCAGTCTTTCCTAATAATCAGGACTTGAGCCACTGGCTCATGTGTTCAGGATCATTGTGCTCCTACAGAGATTGTTCTACCTCTCACACTCATTTCTCCCTAAAACACATTGTCTCTGACTTCCTAATGATAGCTGCTTTCTGCATCTTCCAATCAATCCAGGTCTGTCTTTCATAGTGACAATTGTCTTTTTTCAAAAAACTCTTTTCTCAGCTAAACTAAGCCCCTTCCTCTCTTACCTATTCTGTCCCTCTGCTGCTTTTACTTAGTTCTGTTGGGTTTCTCTTCTCTTCCCCTCCTTTCTATTGGCCATTTCATGGATTTAACCATCAACTTTTATTTTGTAATGTTAATTACTCCAAAATCTTTGCCTCAAGTCCTTGTCTTCCTCCAAGTTACTGTAGTGTGTATTATTTTGGTACCTCTAAAAATCCCATCAGTACTTCAGGATTTTACAAATTTTGTTCACCACCACCTTTCTTCCCAACTTTTGTCCTGCCCTTTAGTTTCTTATATACAATAATAAAACCACCAGTTCCCCATCCCTCATACTTGAAATTCTGGCATTATCTTTGGCTCATATTTCCCCATTAGTCCCTCATCTCACCAAAAGCCCAAACCCATGAATTCTGCTCCTATACTAACTATCATACCTGCTTCCAGATCATCCTTCACACAGCTACGTGGTTCTTGCTCTTAGGGCATCTCCCCTCCATCAACATGATAGCCGCCTAAGACGCCTCATGCCTGGCACTCTGGCCTTTTGCCAACTACTGGCACACAGCTGTCAGATTAATTCTTGAGGACAGTCTTGCAGAGGATCAATAACCTGCCTGTGGTCTCACAATAGCGATGGTAGGTGGACCTTTGCTTCTAACTAAAGTTTTCTGCCTTTAATTAACCACTGTAACTTGACCTCTACTTTACACTCTCTGCATAAATACCTTGAACTTCATTTGTTCCTCTCTTACAACGTGTATTAATTTGTACCTCATTTCATAGCTTTTGTGTCAAATTTGCTAGTCACTTGGAAGATATCTGGAAAATTCATGCTGTGTTTTATAATAGTGTTTTCCTAATAAATGCTCTTGCCTGGGTAGATGAATATATTATTTCCTTATTTGGAAACTTACTGTGTCCTTCTACTATCTAGTCTATCTTATATTACCTCTCCTGATTAAGATAAAAGTCCTTCACTAATCTGTGGCTTTAAAATTATATGGAGATGTCTTTTCTCAGGCACTATTTTCCATGATGCCTCAACATGCACCTATTACTCTAATTAGGCTCAAATGTACAATCTTTAAAACATAACGCTCGGGGCGCCTGGGTGGCTCAGTCGGTTAAGCGTCCGACTTCGGCTCAGGTCATGATCTTACAGTTTGTGGGTTTGAACCCCGCATCAGGCTCTGTGCTGACAGCTAGCTCAGAGCCTGGAGCCTGCTTCAGACTCTGTTTCTCCCTCTCTCTGACCATCCCCTGCTCATACTATCTCTCTCTCTCTCAGAAATTAAAAAAACAAAACAAAACAAAACAACATAACGCTCACCACCACCTCTGTCCTTCATTCCAGACATTTCTCTTTTGTGCAATGTCACCCACCTCTTCCAAAACCATGTATTATTATTTTTTTCAATGTTCAGCTAAAAAATTCTTATAAATCTCTTCTATGGGCAAAGTAGCTTCCATCAACTAAAATTCTGAGGACAATAATATTATTATGTGCATACGTTATTTCATGTCTGTGCCAAACTTCCACAGAGTCTAGAGTCTTCACAGATGATCATGCCTTACACTGCAAAGCTCTAATAATACTTTTAAACACAGATTAGATATTTCAAATAATGTTAGTGGGTCTTGTGAATTAAAATTAGTCTCATATAAAGTAAAGTCAAGCAGTTAACTGGCAAAAGTTGCATAGTTTTTGAAAATAACTTAATTTTTGCGCCTACTATGTAGACTTATATGGAGTTAGCCTTATTTTATCATTTCAATCCAAAATGCTAAAAACGATTTATTTAAACTTCAGAATTGGCATCTAAAACAATAAGATGATGAACTGAGTGATTGTGAAGTTGCTGTCTTAGTTAATGGATATTGAGGTAAAGATTTTCCCTGATGAGTTCTTCTCAAGGTGGGAAAAACAGTTCATTTGACATCTTACATGACCTTGTTTTAACCACGTGACTTCTATCTGGCAAGAACAATGCACACAGCAGATGCATACAAAAGAGCTATGAAATACTTTGTCAAGACAAGCTAACTTTTGATAGAGATAGCCATTGGTTCAAATAGGTAAAAATGCTCACTAATTTAAAAAATCTTATATACATCTATATTCTTTTGACTTTATAATTGTATCCTTTTTTATACTTTGTGGTGGATCATACAGTAGCTCAAACAAAACAGGGACACTGCATTATAAAATGTGAGGTCTTGAGGATCATCTAGTTATGTTGTTCCTATGATTTATCACCCCAGTTTGGCCTTCTTTTTAGGACCTGGACAGGAGCGGAGCTCCACATCCAAATAGTCAGACTATGTACAACCACTTTTATTTATTTTTCCCTAAATAGCCTACTAACACTAACCCGGTGAAAAGGGAAAGAACTCTTTATCCTGAAAGTACATTTTAAAAAATTCTACCTATGCTAAAAAATGAAAAATCCTAGCCACTTCAACAAGATAATTTCTTAAACAGAGGAAGGTTCAGTGCAATTCTGCAAGGAATATCTGTCCAAGTTAATGGATCATATTTGCCTTTGATAAACCCAGAGTCTCTAAAGAAAGTCATGGTTTGGGCCACTGTGGAGGTGGAGAGATGAGAGGGGATTTCAGGGCACATACATTTCCGTGATGGTCTCTGGCAGATTCGTGGGGATCTCAGTGAGACCTTTCCCACGACAGTCTACGATATTGTTGCTACAGGTACAAGCAGCTGGACAGTGCAAAACACTGCAGGAAGGAGCCATAAACGACTGGTGACCTGAAAAAGAAACAAACAGCAATAGTATTTTCCCTCCTGAAATTCATCACTGTGAAATGTACACGATCCTCTCAAACAACAAAGCACGTGACTTAACAGAAATGTATTTCTCTAAATATCAGAGCATTAAATAGGCCTATATTTCTAAGATACATTTTAGGAAGCATGCATTTATAGTTCTGGGTCAACACTCAGATAAAGTAAATGGGATTCTTAAAACTAATTATGAAAATGATAATTTTTCCCACTTGAAATAATTGTTAAGAAAGGCTGAATTCAGACTGGAAACTAGAATTAGATTCGAAACTATTCTGAGTTCCAAAAAAAGCAGCAGTTTCAGACTAACCTATATTTCATTTCTAGTCAGCTTCATTAGAATTTGGTCTTTATTAAACGTATGTAGCATAACGTATTGAATCTCAAGAAAATAAAGGAGAACAGACATAACGGTTGTAAATAAGTAATTGTGTACCAATGAATGTAGGGATAATTAGATCTTTCTAACCTTGATGTCCTGGTAGGTTCAAAATCTGTACTTTCTTTGAAGTATAATAGTTTGTAACATGCCATTCTGTAATTGTTAATCTAGACAGTACTTTTTTTGGCTTCTCAGAGCCTATAAATTTAGTATTAAGTAGTTACCTGTGGGTATATATTTTTTACTACTCAGTGTTTGGAAACAAAACTGTTTTGGGGGCATCTGGGTGGCTTAGTCGGTTAAGCGTCCGACTTCAGCTCAGGTCATGATCTTGCGGTTCATGGGTTCGAGCCCCATGTCGGGCTATGTGCTGACAGTTAGCTCAGAGCTTGGAGGCTGTTTCAGATTCTGTGTCTCCCTCTCTTTATGAACCTCCCCTCTTCACACTGCCTCTCTCTCTCTCTCTCAGAAATAAAAAGCATTAAAATAAAACTGTTTTGAAATGAGATTTTGCTGTTGGAATGATGAATGACAGAATGGTGGCCGTGCTGTACTGAACAGGATCTGCACACACTTGGTTTACTGGAGTGGGACAAACCCTCTCTGATCTGCAGGGAGAGGGCCTGAGTGATCAGAATGCCAGGAAGAAGCTGCAGGCCAGTCACTAACCCAAGACCTCTGAACAAGCTCTCAAACATTACAAAAATAGTCTCAGTCTAAAAAAGAAACGTGAACTTGCCTTCTTCCTCATCTAGAAAACGGGAAGGGAAAAGTGAAGAGAGAAAAAAAGTGGTTAGTAATGAATTGTTAGTCATTTCATTATTTAATTTTTTAAAAAGCAATCAGACCTAAGAAGAACATTCCATCACATTATAAGAAAGTTTTGTTCGGGTTATAAAAAGTGTGGAGAAGTACACGAAAAGGTCTTAAAGATAACAATAAATGAGAATTCCGTACTGGTATGTCTTCGATCCTCTAAAGAACTATTTGTGATGTGTTATAATATATATTTAGACATTTCATGTTACTGTATCTTGAACAGACACTTCTGAAGCAGAATCAGACATATATATATATATACATATATATATGATAAATTATATGCTAATATGGATCATATAATATTAACATATTATTATATAAGTAAATATAAACATAAATATAAATATGTATGAATTGGTAATTAGATTGCCCAGCTTGAGATCCTTGGATTCAACTATATGACCTTGTATGAGGCTACTTAGCATCTTTTTCCTCAACATTTTAATCGCTGATATAAAGATAATGTTACATTTCACTACAGTAGTTCTAAGGCAAGTGAAATGAGGTAAGTGTATGTGAAATACTTAGGCTGGTGATCGAACATAAAGAAAGAATTCAGTAAATATGACTTGTTGATAGTTTACATAAGCCATGAGTAATTTTTGTTTTTACGTTTTCATCACTAAAACTAGTTATTTATCTCTTCCCAGGAGAAGTGAACCACTAGTATACACGGAAAGCGCTTTGTCCCTCTGCAACTACAGTTGAGATACTTTCTTGAGTTTCCCAGCAAGATGAATCATATTTCCAATTGTTACCATAAAAATAGATCTAAATTATTACATAACAGGAAAGTAAGTAGCAAACAAACTTAAAATCTAGGAATTTCCTATGTTTCCCTGTGAGTGAAAATTGAAAAATCTTTCATCATACATTAAGTACATGTAATCTGTAATGATCAATCATGCACAAATGACTTAGAACATATTATCAATATCACTGAGACTGAGGATTTCCATGGAGTGATTAGTGCTCAATTGCACATGTTAGTGAGCTAAACACTGAAACTTTTAAAGCATGCTTTCTCCACAGCTCTCTTACATAGAAGCACAAAACAATACGACAACATAAAGGTTTCTTCTCTCTTACCACTGCAGACAAATTCTCGTTTTTGAACCTCAGCTACATTATGACCCCTCAGGTGGGATGGACCCATACACTGAGTGTAGAGACCAACCCGGGGCCTTTGACGCAGCCAGTCAGAGAGCCAGGCCAGGTGACAGTCGCAATATAGGTTGTTCGAATGGAGGCGACTACATAAGAAGAAGGGGAGTTTAAAGCAAGAAAACAGAAAATAGTTATTCCAAAAATGGAAAAATGCATTAATAATAATAATACATTAACTTTATTTCTTAACATGTAAGTAGATAAAGCTTTGTAAGTCCCAACCTAATTGTTTTTTCTAAATATTAAGAGAATCAACTTACTCTTCATTTACTGTCAAGCTAAGCAAATATACAGAAGCTTGAACGCAACCATAAAAAATGGTTTTCCTATGCTCACTCAACAGGGTAAAAAGAAACAGGTATGTCCAAGGCAAATTGCTCTGCAGTCTCAACATACTGACTGCCATTTGGGGTGGGGTGGGGGGGAGGTGGGGCCATATTAATAAAAGTTGTGGCTCTCGTTATGAGTTATCAGTTAGTCCTGCTGTTGTTAGTTTCTGTAAAAAACTGCTTGCAAAATCTTTTTAGCAGGTCACTTTCGTTTTTTGCTGAACAAGATAGAATAATAATTCAATATAAAACACTTCTTTCATGTCCCTATTCTGATTTCCTTCTTTTTGTTTAATAGCAGAAAAAGGGATTAGCTACTTTGGGCTCCTGGGACCCTATCCTCAAAGAGCAGGAACTGAAATGAAAAGACATAAATGCCTAGGAGTGAAGGAATTAAGTGAGCCCCCCTCCCTATGTTGGCAGGGAGCCACACCAGAGCATGGATCCATTCCAAGTGGCAAATAGCACTTTTCCATTAATAAAATATCAGACAAATGTATCCACTAAATTAGGTAAATGACTTCAAATTGGCTTTTATGTTTTCTCAAACTAAAGAAAAGGACATCCAAAGCTATAAATCAAAGCATCATTTCCAGAATCATCTATGACATAGTAATACCATTTTAGTCCTTTTTAGCTGATGTGCTCAATTCTAACCCAATAACAGTAATGGATATTGAAACATGGAACTCAGTCCAGAAAGATAATTGGACCATAAAAATGGAATTTTTAAGTAGCAATGATAATATAGAATAAAGAAACAACCAAAGCAAGGGAATTTCAAGTTAGAAGACCATTTTACATTCTCCTTGAGCCTAGAGCTATGGAACAGACTGTCTTGGATCAAAACTTAGATGGCGTGCCACCGAACACAAAGCTCCATTTGGGGAAGGCTGGGTGACCTCCAGTACAGTTTGTTTGGAAGTCAGAGTGGCACCCTTTGGAAGCCGCTTAGCGCACTCTACCTCTCTGTTCTCTAAATATTTTCATCTAAACCAAGCACATTACAATAATCCAATCAGGTGGGTACAAATTTGAAATGAGAAAAGAGCATAAAACTTGAAAAACCGGATTAGCAGGAGAAACTGTAATGGGTTTCAGGAGGAAAATAAGGCATTCTACCAAAAATGTGGATGGTGGATATTTCTATATTCTTGGCGGCTTCATTTTCTCAAGGATTAAGTGCTTGTTCAGTTTGTTTTTTTAAATCAGCCAAAGTGAAAGAGAAAATAATTTCATCAAATATAGTTTGAGTGAACTGGGGTATTATTTTGGTCAAATTAGGCTCAATGGAAGAGTATCAAGGAAATAAAATTTATGTTATATCTGCATACTTTGAGAATTCCTTTAGTTAGTTAAATCCTATTCCAAGAAAGTGATAATGTTGTTTTGTATCATACACAGAGCTACATTTTAGTGAGGGGGAAAAAACGACTTTAAGATTGGTATTACCTAATTCATTAAAAAGCTGACAGCTCAAATGATTTTTCATTAAAGAGAAAAAAAATAAAGGCATATCGATATGTTTCCAGTTATAACGTATCGTAAAATGAAAACTATTTTGAAAACCCAATCAAAATGTATGTTCCTTACTTAAAAAAAACATAGTTTTTCAGAAGTCCAAAGCTTTGGTTATGTTTCCCACCATTTCTCTCCTGTTGTATATAATGTATTTTTAAGGTCAAGGTGATTCTTAAACCCCATTCAAGTGAGATCTATCTCATATAATGCTTTAACTAAATATCCCCACCCTGGGCTTTAATGATTACTTTTTTCTCCAAGAGAAAAATAATAGCTGGAGCAAATACTTTACTAGAGAACAAGTTCTTATTCACCGAAAATATTTTAATGTCCATCTCCTGAAAAGATATTTTTAAATAGAAATGCTGACACAACCTTAATTATAGAAGCACTGGAGGGTTATGCTGTAATTTTACATTACAAAGAATGTTGGAGAGCCAGTTTAGCTTTATTAGGTCTGCTTGCTGTACAGTAATAAAATCATAAAGATTTACCATTTATCATTTCTGACAGCCAATCAAGGAGTCTTACATTTCTTAATGAAATGTGACCTCCACAATAGCTCGAAATAAAGCCCCCCCCCAACTTCCCATAATGCATATCACTTAAAGGAAAGCTTTCACGTTTTCAGAAAAATAGTTCATATATTCCAATACCATATCTAGAACTTTTTTTTTAAGTAGTGTTTTCCTGGTCTACCTCATAATGAAGTTGCGGTCCTGTCCTCTGTTTACTAAAAACAGCACTTAAGGGGAACCCTTAATTGATGAAATTGACATATACTGTGGCTACTTACAAAGTCCTAAGTTTAGGCATATGGTTGAAACTTGCCACAGAAAGTCTAGTAATGTTGTTATTGTTGAGAGTGCTGTAGAATAAAAAAAAAGTTAGGAATTTTAGGTGATGAAAATTTACTGATCATTCTATATCATAATACAGAGAAAAATTCTTGCAATTATGTTTATGCATGCCAACGATCCAGTAGAGAAGGCACAAAGAACGTTCCACATTACAAACAGGAGAATAAATAAATGTTATACTTTAACACATTCCTATACATTCAGCTTTATTAAATATTTGTTACAGATTTATGTCTTTAGCCATAATATCTGTGACTATTCACATATTTCTTTATGCACCATAGGTATGCATGTGTGCGTATTTATGACACTTGTTAAGGAAATAACATGAGACAGTCAAGAGTCAGTAAAACTGGTCAGTTACATTTCCTTAGAGGGGCACTATATGTAATCAGTGTCATGAGTAAATGAACATATTTGAAATCTCCAAATGAAATTTCATAGCAATAGCACAGAATTGGTTTTGTCAGATCCTGGAACAGAGTGCTGCTAATTATTTTTTACTGTGGACATCAGCTGCTGTTGAAATTTGAGTAGAAAGAATGATATCGATATTTGGTACTTGCACTGGATAGGGATAACGAGACAGTCTGGGGCAGTTTATGAAAAGCTTAATATATTCTAGTACTTCTTTTTAAGAAAATAATATTTATTTATTTTTGAGAGACAGAGAGCATGAGTGGGAGAGGGGCAGAGAGAGAGGAAAACAAATATTCTGAAGCAGCCTCCAGGCTCTGAGCTGTCAGCACAGAGCCCAATGTGGGGCTCAAACTCACCAACTACGAGATCATGCACTGAGCTGAAGTCGGACACTTAACTGACTGGGTCACTCAGGTGCCCTGTACATTCTAATACTTCTAAGTCTAGGCACGTATCCTGTCCTTTGCATGTTGCCATCTGGTAGTGATCAGAGTTTCTTGACACTGGAGTCAGGAAGATGCATGGCCATGGGAAATAAGCATAATTCTTGCTTGGTTAAAATTGTTCCTACTTTCCCCCTAACACAGGCATTGTTGTATTTTTATGGCTTTTCTATTACTACTACAACCACTTCCTTACTACTACTACTACTACTACTACTACTACTACTACTAGAATTACTACCCATTCATTCATCTAATATTTCCTAAGTAGCTCTTAATTTTATGGCAACCTGGAATATTATAAAATAAATCAGGCGGGGCGCCTGGGTGGCTTAGTCGGTTAAGCGTCCGACTTTCGCTTAGGTCATGATCTTGCGGTTCGTGGGTTCGAGCCCTGCGTCGGCTCTGTGCTGACTGCCAGCTCGGAGCCTGGAGCCTGTTTCAGTCTGTGTCTCCCTCTCTCTCTGACCCTCCCCTGTTCACGCTGTCTCTCTCTCTCCTAGAAATAAATAAAACATTAAAAAAAAAATAAATCAGGCATAAAACCTGTCCTGAAATAGCATATGGTCCAACCGGGGAGATGCAGTACACAAATCACAAAAACTTAGACTTAATAAGATGAAGAAGAGATTGTTTTTCTCCCTTTGGGGAAGTCTGGTTATGATAAGAAAGTGAGAAGGCAGCTACCCCAGGCTGTGTTTGCGCAATGAGAATATGGAAAGTGATTCTAGTATGGAGAAGACACCATGATGTGGTGAGTAAAGTGGGCAAGTTGATAATGGAGGCAGGAGGCCCGGATCGACGGCCCATGGATGAAACCTGATTATGGAGGAAGAAGGTTTGAATTAGACTTCGCAAATTCTCTTGCCAGTGGAGGCCACGCAGGGAACATAAGTAAGAGAAGTGGGATGAGTGTAAAGAAACCAATGGGGATGAGAGATGGAGAGGAGCAGGCAGAGGGCAAGACCCTGGTATGAGAGCGATGACACTCTCTGTGGTGGCAGCTAGACCTCAGCTCTGAAGGACCGTTTCTCTGCAGTGATGGAAGGCTGCCAAACACTCTGATGTTCTCAGGAGAAGCTAGAAACAGAAAATTTTGTATCTGTTCTCCTAATGCATAAATACTGGCAACTCATTTGGACATTTCAAACGGTCTGTGGGCTGCATCGGTTTGGAATAAGGCAGCATACATTTGTGAGGCTACTTTTGGCCAGCTGGAGGCTGCAGTTGTTAATGGTATGATTCTGGGTGCTTAGGGGTTCAGGGATTCACTTAAACTTCTCAGTAAAGTAGGGCACAGAGGCTATAGATCTAGAATACACACTTTCTTTTCCTACCCAGTTTGCAATGTATTGAATAATATAAGAACTAATCCAACTGATTGAATTAAGTTGCATAGGGGGAAAAAACCCACGTTAAGAAGGACCTATAAAGCACTGAATTGGTTGGTTCATGTTATCTAAAAGCCTGTAGCATTTTTCTGTACTCATGTGAAATGAGTTTTTTTTTCAAATGCCATTAAAATATATCCTGATGTTTGAACTAAAAGGTTTCACTTCTCAAAGGGATTTGCTTTCAAATGACCCCTTTTCCCACCCTCAAAATTTATGCTGATTTTATATGGCTAAGACCTTCAGAGTATATAACATCCTGAAATGTGACTTTAGGGATAACATTTTTTTAAGTAATTTATCACATGCAGTAGGCATGCATTAATTTCGATCTATAATTTCTAATGATTGAACACAAAAGAGAATTTTCACTGAATGCTGAAGCTGATGGCTATCAGTTTGGAGTCTTTTCTCAAAATGTTACTTTGGAAAACGCAACTGAAGAAATAGATTATCTTAGTGTTTTCATTCAGTACTGATGTGGCAAAGCCATACTGACATTAATACCTCATAATGTAGTGACATGTGGAACCAATGAAATTATTTTAAAATTAATAATAAACTGTGCTAATTACATATGATGGCATGTATTTGTTATGGTCACGATCAACTCCTACCCTGAAACAATGCAAACATATCTATTGTACTTCTTTATTTGTGACCACTTTCTCCTACCGAAACTGTATTTCTATGTTCAACCTCAAGATTTTCTCTTAGTAACATGAATATATTCTTGTACAAAGGACATCTTGATGCAAAAATACAAAATGTTAGTCTTGGTAATCATACAGTTACTCTCAGACTTACATCTTGATTTATTCTTTCTTATTCCCTTAGTGTCTAGCACAGGATTTGCCAGAGAGTCTACTATGTCTCAATTTAAATTAAATTATGCCCACTTTATGGAAAAGAAACAAAACAAACAATATAAAACTAGATGCTCTCCAAAGAAACAGAAAACATTGATCTAGATTTAATTTCCAATGTTATTTTTGAGATGGTATCTTCATATTAAAAACAGAAACATTTCTAAATCGTACCAATCAGAATTCCACAATTTGCCAAGTTGCCACGAACATACAAGTGATAAACTGCCTCCCCTTGCTTTCATTTACCTAGACTTTTCCTTCTCGAACTTATTCACTTTATCTACCTAATATGTATTTTAATTTAACAAACTTTTGTCAATGGTCCACGATGATTACTTCCATCCTGTTGTGTTGCCTCAGTATAATCAGACATTGAGAAATTGTTCATGGAATTAAAATTTTTAAAATGATCTGAAACATTGGGAGTTTGAAATTTAAGGTGATCTGCAAAATAATTAATACTTCATTATCACCACAAAATAAGAAGATAAATTGTAAAGAGTCAAGGGTCAAAGATGCTAAAAACAAGCAAAACAGACAAATTTATTTCTGGAAATATTTATAGTAGAAGAACTTTTGATTTGCTCGACGAGAGATTTGTACTTGATAAATCCCAGTCTTTTGGGTACCTCCTCCAATTACCATTAAATCTTTCAATGAATAATTTCTCTAAAGGTTCTATGATTTATGAGGATTAAAAAATTAACACATATTAAAAGAATGTCTGCTGGACTTTATCAAACTTGAATATAAAATATTTAAATCATTTTGAAAGAAATTCACATGTTCTTGTATCGCATACTAATTTTAATTTTTTTTCTTTTTCTTTTTTTAGCAAACATACTGTAATCATTATAGATCTCTTTGGAACCTATATATTAAGGACATCAAAAGAGTTTCCAACACTTTGGATTTCGATTTTTACTCCATTAACCACAGAACAAATTTTTCACTCTTTGGTGTGCTTCCAGACAGTCTTGCTAACGTCACCTTTTAGATATTTGCTAACATGACAAATATGACGTATGAGGTGACTGTATTGTCACCAACTTACTTGTATAAAAACAGCAATTATTCTTTATAACAAATAAGTAAATGAACAGTTACTGTATTTGTGGATAAAGAGTTTTCAATGCCTAGCACAGTGCTTGGCCCAGAATAGGTATTGTGTGTGTGTGCGTGTTTGTGTTTATATACATGAATTATTTAAGCTCTTTTAATTAATAACAAAGTACTTTATGGGATTTTAGTCCATCCAGAATATTCAGCAAATTTTCCATAAAATGTTTGGTGTCATTCCTATTCCCAATTAGAACACTGACTTAGTAACACATTCTGGTCTGATCAGCTCCATTCAATTGAGTAACACCCACGGTAGTCTCTTCATATACCAAGTTTATGACATTGACTATGGTGTTGACATCAGACTACTATCATGAAATCATAGTTGTGTCCTAATTAGTATGATTCTGAAATAGCAGCAGTGAGCTTTGTATAGTAATGGGTCTGAAACCCAAACAGTGATCTTATAACTATAATGTAGACGATAAGCACTCTAAATATGCTTCCTATAGAAAAAGTGAGACCATTATCAACAGAAAGAAAGGTTGACTTCTCATGTGGATTGACAACAGTATATATTCTTACAACACAATTTATCTCAGTCAACTAACTCTTACATTAAGTCCCTAAAAATAAACAGTAAAAAGTTAAATTCTATGCACCTACTTGCAATTAAAATCAAAATCATAAAAAAGATTGCTTAAATAAGCTTTTTTTTTGAGACATCAAACCTTTTTTCTGAATTCCATTCTGTTTCTCAAACTCAATTTATAAAGTAATGGGATCTTTTTTTTTTTTTTTTCCAAGAGGATTTCATGAGTCCTGGATAACTTTTACCACATGGACTAAAAATCCCAAACCTCTTCAACATTTAATTTGATTTTGGATTTATGAATAAATTTAGTCAGGGATGAACTGCAGCACAGAAAAATATTTTGTTTGGGGGAGAAATGTATAAATATATTTTAAAAGCTAGACTTGTGAGTCTCTGACTGGAAAAACATTTCCAGAAATGCACAGGCAGTTTCAACGGCTTGAGTAACTCTAGTTTACATTAAAATAATTTTTCATCATAATAATTTCATTAAAATTATTGTACCCTGTCAAAGGTCTGCAGAGACTACCTGTTTGCCGCTAGCCCATTTTGTCAGCCATGCCTTTTCAGTGAGGAAAGAGAGAGAATGCCAATTATAATTCAAGTCCCTGTGCTGTGCTTTCCTAAGTCAGTAGTGAAGACTTTAAAATGGATCCAATGGACAGCCTATTAGATTCAGAAAAGTAGATTTCTAGAATCACCTTTTAAAAATGATGCTATCTGGCTAAAAGTGGCATTTTAAAACAGTCTTTCCATTGCATGGCAACTATATAATATTCCAACTCATCAGTGACTAAGATTTATCTTTTGTTGTGATTTTTCCTATGCAACTGATTTTATCTTAATATTTGGCAATTCTAGGGAGTCTCACCAATCCTGTGTATGAGAATATTTTGTTACAAGGAGAAACACTTCAAAGACGGTACTGTGAACATTTGGATGTCCTCCTTAAATAGACATTTTTGCCTAAATATGCAGAAATGATACCCATGGCTATGCACACACACGTTTCAACTCTTACGTATTCCCCATGAGTTATTTAAGGTATCTTTATGAGAGACCATTTTGACGCTAGGTTTCAAGTAAGCAGATAAGCTTCCACGTTAGCACTCCCCAGTCACAAAGCTCCCGTTCAAAAGAGTAAGAGAAATAAGCAATACTTACAGCACTTCCAGGTCCCGGAGAGCCCTAAATGCTCCATCTTCAATACAGCTGATCTGGTTGTAATCCAGTTGCCTATAAATAGATTAGAAGAATATATGTAAAAGGCTGAAGACTAGCAGCTCTGGGTGAAAGGAAGACTCCTGAAGGGTCTACGAAGCTCTGGCTGCACTAACTGAAATGCTCTCACAGATACACTCATCCGCTTAAGAATGTCACAAGCCATTCTGGCCTCAGTGCCGCTACTGAAATCTCTTTTTGTTCTGAACTGTCTGTGCAAATAGCAGCCCTTGGAAAGCTCCAGTAAATAATAACTGCACCTTATATTAAATGCCATAGGAATGCAATTTCATTACATCAAGAAAAGCTATCCATTAAGAGCTTTCAGCGTCATCTTGCTGAAACAATTTCATTAAGGTAAAGGACTGTAAATCACTTAATGTCACATGCACCCCCTCAGTGACCTAACAGAATCCATTTATCAGAGAAGCCCAGCTGCATGTTAATTTCACTCTCCTTGGCAAGAAAGAGCAGGACTACTTTTAGGTTTCCTTCTTTTAAAAGCAGTTTTCCTTGGAGAACTCCCAGTCAGGAGAGAGAAATAGGTCCCACACATCTCCCTGCTATTCTCAACCATGAATACACTTTAGAAAGCTAGTCTTGTTTTACGTGAAGATTCACTATTCCCATGATTTGCAATCTTTCATCATTGTATGCGAATTCTCTGCACTGGAAATACAGCATACTTTTCAGTTAAGAAACTTTCCAAATTTCCAGAAAAGAAGTTTTTAAAGTATTAAGAAATAGATTTTTTTGCTTTCCTCAAGGATTCTAATTTTAGCCCTAACGCTAAGATCATATACTGCAGCAACATCATTAAAACACTACATATATGGGGCGCCTGGGTGGCTTAGTCGGTTAAGCGTCCGACTTTCGCTTAGGTCACGATCTCGCGGTTCGTGGGTTCGAGCCCCGCGTCGGGCTCTGTGCTGACAGCCAGCTCAGAGCCTGGAGCCTATTTCAGAGTCTGTATCTCCCTCTCTCTCTGACCTTCCCCCGCTCACGCTGTCTCTCTCCCTCTCTCCTAGAAATAAAATAAAAATTAAAAAAAAAAACAAAAAAAAACAAACCACTACATATATCGTTGGCAAAAAAGTTTAAAAGCTTTCCCAGTTTCTCTAAATAATACAAAGTGCAAACAAATGGATGTTCTCTTGTAGTCTGAGCACTGATTTGTTAAAATTCAAAGATGAAAACACACAAACAAACAAAACAAAGTTGCTCCAAACTTGGTTAGGTAGGCTTTTTCCTGCCAGCTGTTTTTGGAATTAAAATTTCCTTTGTCCGTGCTGAGGCATTTATTTGGTTGAAATAAACAGCTAGAAAGTATGAAACCTATTCGTCCTATCCTTACATTGTATTAATTTTTTTTTTTTTTACAAATAAGCGGATGTTGTGTAACCTAGTAGCCTGATGCTTAGTAATACTCTTATTCCAGTAAAGAAAATACTCTTATTGCTCCACTTGAGAAGAGAAACAAAATGTTTGAAGAAATAGTCAGGTGAGTTGTCAGTTCTTCATGCCTTGGGAGGAAATGCAGATGTACAGGGATAAGACGATGATCTTAATCCAAATGAATCCTGCCCTTGTTTCAAGTGCGAAATCCACCAAAAGGGCTAATTTACATCTGAGGTGTGTTCTTAAAAAGAATTGTTTAAACATATAGCCGTTTCTCTCAGAAGGATACTGAATAAAGGTGCAATGATTTAATCCAGTGACTTTCAGTGGGGCCTCTTCAAATTCCTTACTTTAGAAATTATGTACATAGAGAATGTCTCATGAAATATACATCTCATTTTTAAGAATGTCTCTGGGGGACATAGGACCACCTTGATGTCATGCAAATGGTACGATCTAGGACATGCAACATAAAAAAAGACGATGTCTAGAGAAGATACGCTTTTATTGCTTTTATAAACTAAAGCTTTCCCCAAATAATAGGTACCATCCATGCTACTGTAACAGCTTAAAGCATTTCTAGTTATGAGGAAGTAGTGCAGAAGTATAATTTTATTTCCTAAGAAGACTTTTAAAGCTTCATGATGTAATAATGCTGCTGTAGTTCCAAGAAAACACTTCCATTCTTGAGCACTTCTGATTTTTACAGATTAAATTCATTTAACAATTAAGTTAACAGCCTTTTTATTTTAAAGTGCTAAATATATATCTACACTACTATTCTCTAACCTCTTGAACAATTTATCAAAGCCATTTAAATTAGTACAATGGCATGAAGTGTTACCCTTGACACACTACAAAAGAGAAATTGTTTCCAGACAAATTGGCAAAATCTTTTAATGCTATCAAATTTGCCTAATGCAGTCTCCAGGTTAATCTGTAAAAGGGTGAGCTGTATGTTTGCCCATATCTTATTATCCTTAGCTGTCAATGTATAAATCAGTGCTGACACTGCTTCTTTTAAATCATGCATACTATACACAAAGGGGAAGCCCTTGCATGCCAGAAAGCACTCAAGCAAATCTTGTTCTACAGGGACTGAAGAACAGATTACTTTCCCTATAGTTGAGATGCTGCTGGAAACTTTGGTAATTTCACCCCTCTCCTACATGGCTCACAGTTACAAGCTTCTTCTGATTCGTAACAGAAACTTAAGTCTTTCTTGGTGCTAAAGCATTAAGAATATCTGGCTCTCATCGGACCAAAGTTTTCCTTAAAAGTTTTCTGAATGCCATCATGTCTCAGGCCATTTTATCTTCTGAGAACAAAGGCATTTTTTTAAAGTCACTCGTATGAAAGGACAATCAAAATTTTTTCATCAACTTGTGGACTTTGTTAATTTCAAAGGCCTGTTCACACAAAGTGTTGTGCCTGCTTTGACTGCTCATGCGAAAATCTCTCTGCACTAACTTCCACTTGTCTGTATATGATTCAAGATAAAGAGTGTCAAAACTATGCAAAAACACAGTTTATTTCAGTGTTTCTGGGCTATTTTTCTGTACCTATTTTTCCTCTTACCCAGTTCACTTCCTTCTCTACTACCCTGCAAAGCACGGGCACTTCTGCTGTCTGTAAATAGGAAAGGATCTGTTCTCAGTCATGCATTTAGTGACAGGCTGATTCTGTTTAGATGTGTTTTCCAATAGTGCAATGAAATAATTCTGAATTAAGGAATTAGTAAGAGGAGAGGCGCTTTTTTTCACTTCTCCAGAAAGTAATGTTACAATTAGTCAGTCAAACATAGGGTAAATTTGTTGATCTTTGGATAATGAGGGCACCATAGTACATTAAGGATGCTTCAGGATGCTTTCCTGGCACAGCGGCCACATACCACCAGGAAGCCAGCTATCATTTGTTTCATTTTCTGGGGAGAAAAATGGTACATACAGATAGTATTATTGGTGATATCTTTCAGACCTTTGGCTGACGTATCTTAGCAGAGACTTCTGTGTCTAAATCTCGTATTTCCTACCTCCAGTCTCCTCTGTTTCTGTGTGAATTCCAAATTCTACCTCCGTCTGATCCTTCATTGTCCTAGTTTGTAAGGGTGTGTTTTGAAGCAAGTGCTTTATTGTTAATTTCACGAAAATGATGATGTTAAAAAGAATAGAAACCTTCAAAGTCTCTCTCAGCATTAACATTCTATGATTATCTTTTCATTCCTAACCACTGGTATTCTGATCTTCTCAAATAACACTAGACTGCTCGGTTTAACTTTTCCTGCTAGTGGTAAATGTAGTCTTCGGTAATGCACAATAATCTCTTTATCTAGAGGTGTGACCTGTGCCCCACAAATGTAAAATTTCTAAAGTTGAGCTGATTTTCCTTAACACTAAAAATAATTTTGTCTAGTTTCAGATTTGGATTAATCCTAGGTATGAGAAGCAATACATAATGCTGCAAAATACCAATTTTAGAAATAGGCATATAAAAGATAAAGATTGAATATTTGCTTACTTGGCATCCTGAAGTATAACCACAGATATTGCATTCTGTTACCTTTATGGGTTTTTTTTTCAGGAATTTCTTGTTTTCTGTTATTAAAATTTGGATAGCATATTGTTTGAATCAAATATATCAAACTCACATTCCTGCATTAACTTCAGTTGGTTTTGTCCTTACCCATAGAAAATTTCACGTTTCACTACAGTGTCCAAGTAGTAAAATCTTATTACTAATTTATTTTCTTTTTATAAGAATTAGAACACCATAAAACTTACTTAACTCTGAAACAATGCTGAACATAAAACGTCTTTAATAACTTTAAAGCCAGAGTCTCTCAGTATTTCAACAAAATTATCAGTATGCTCTGGTTTTCCAGAGATTTTTAGTACTAGAAATAGTTTAGTTCATATTCATATTACTATGAGTGGCAAACTCCAAAAGTTTAGTTGACTTAAAATATATCAAAGTGATTAAAATCAGTAGGAGGGAGTAACAACATTTTGCCATTTGGAAAGAAACCTGATAAAACATATACATCAAATGGGAGGAAAAGAAAAAAATTGCTGTTCAGGATATGGGCACAATCTGTTCTATTTCTTCCCTTGTGTGGATAAAATTCAGGTCAATATGAGCACCTAAATATACAAATCCTAAGCCAATAATGACTCTTTAAGAAGTAGTACATGATTTAAGTTGTAATGTATAGAGAACATAAGAATAATATAAATTGACCCATATAAATGAACACTGTAGGCAGAAGTTTCAGCAACCATGCCATTTCACCTCAGCATAAAAGCACAATAGTACTAACCCAGGTATTAGTGAATAAAACAACCAAGATAAGGACTATCCTGAGGAATGCAAAATAATTTGTGATTTGGGAGTTTAACCCCTTTGGAGTCTTTCAAGCAAAATGTCATTTTTTCCCCCCCACAGGAATAAAAAATCTTGGTTTTTATTGAAATAACCTATGGTATAAAGTTATATCCACTTACAAATTTATTGGGGAAATGTAAAAGGATAAACTCTAAGAGAAAGGGTATCAGAAAATGGAGGAAAAACTAAGTTGCCTGTTCTAGTAACTCTTGTAAACTACTAAGAGGGGGTAGAAACTGAAACTGACAAGAACAATCAGTTACATTTATTGAATGCTTAGCAGGGTCTGTAGATATGCCATCTCTTATTCCTCACAATATCTTAAAAAGGTAAATGTTATCATCATTCTGATTTTACAGATGAAAAACATGAGGCTCACAGAAGTGCAATAACTTATTCAAAGTAGGTAGCAAACGTGGTGAAATCTTGATTCAAATTTAAATCTATGTATTGCTGAAGCCTTTCCTCACATAGTAAGTGTCTAGGGAAAGAGCTACTCATTCTGCAAATTAAAGTTTTAGTTAAATCTATAATGGGCAAATTTCAAGGTGGAATCCAGCAACGAAAGAGTATTATAGAATGTCATGGAAGGAATATACTACCCTGGGCCAAAGTCGTCATGTGTGAAGAAGGAAGTACCCGAGCCTCCAAAAACAGGTAGAATCCAAAAAGACCGAAAATAAGTGTCCTTTCCTTCCACATGGAGGGAAAAGACTCAATCAAGAGCAGTTGTGAGCAGAAGGTCTACAATATTCACATTGAATATTTGCAAGAGAGGTCATTCTGGCTTGAGCAAGGAGCTTGTGTGTAGATTCGATAGGAGAGGGGGCTGAGAGCCTGGGTGGATGTCAGAATGCTAGACCTAGTTAGAACATCTAAAGAGAATATGCCTTTGAATAAAAGTCATTGCTCTTTCAGGAAAGAGTCTATATTCTTCAGAACCTGTAGAACTATGACAATATTCTACTATATTCCCAAGGCTTTGCCATAGGGCCCAAACAAAGTGTTGTTATTTTGAATAAGCTGAATGATTTTGAACCAGGCAGTGATGGGATAAAAAAGACAATGCTTTATAAAAACAAATCTGTCTGCAGTGTTAAAGTTATCTAACGAAAATATAGACTGGAGATCAAAATCCAATTAGCAAACTACTGTAATAGTTCAGAGGTAGCAAAGTGTGCCTGTTCAGGGTGGGGGAAGCAAGAAAACTAAAGATCTGTTCTATCTCTCGGACAACACGGCAGCCACAGAAAGATCACGCCAATTCTTATTTTATACATATGTGATTTGGATTCCCAATCAGATACTCTTGTGTTTTGTTGTATTTTGTTCTGGCAAGTTTTTATAAAGATATGTCATATAGATTCATTTTTACATAAGAAAATGACATTGTTGAAGAAAAAATACTAACGCACCTGGAGACAGAGCAAAATGAAAAGTTGGAGAGGTTGCTGATCACGCAAATGTGATCAGTTGTTGGGGATTATTAGAATTCAGTATGCCTTTAGAGTGAGTGTAAACCAGGCAAGTTACAGGACCATGGACAGTTCCCATGTTGCTAGTAACCCTGGCTGAGTTCCTAGTGTATTTTACATGGAAGTACGCAGACAACCACTGTTTATCCCTGTCTATAGACAACAATTCAGATGTTAAGGGGAGCTTTGTTTATTGGAATGAAGTTCATATTCTATCTATCTAAATGAAGGGCCATCTCTACATGTTTGTTCAGAAGGTTCTACATTACACTGAAGACCTGTGGCATTTAATCTAACACGAAGGACAGCAAGCCCCATGAGTGAGAAACCAAACTCCCTCTCAAAGTATCTTCAGCCTCAGGTATACTAAAAACACTCAAGAAGCTGGGAGACTAAAAGATACCATGTAAATCTGATAATCACTGAATTGTATTTTTTTATTTTTAAGTTTATTTATTTTGAGAGAGAGAGAGAGAGAAAGCACACAGGAGTAAAAGGGTAGGGGCAGAGAGAGAGGGAGAGAGAGAATCTCAAGCAGGCATGAGATCCCCAAAACCATGATATCATGACCTGAGATGAAATAAAAAGTCAGAGGCTCAGCCCAGTGAGCCACTCCGGCACCCTTATTTTTATGGTAATAAGCTAAATATATAATATGGTAAGAAGTGTATTGAATTAAGCATGAAAACTAGCTGACTATAGCAGACATTTTGAAATTGTAACAACTTATATGACAAAAAGCTGAAGTAAGTATTACATTTGCATTGTAAAATATATAATATACTCTTCTAATTGTTACATATTGATTCTATAATATGTGAACAACACTGGTTCCCTTATTGTTATGAAGTATCCAATTGAAAGTTATTTAAAGCTAGAAAAGTGCATGGGGCGCCTGGGTGGTTCAGTTGGTTAAGCATCCGACTTCGGCTCATGTCATGATCTTGCAGTTTGTGGGTTTGACCCCCTACTTCGAATTTTGTCTCTTTTCTCTCCTTCTCTCTCTCTACCTCTCCACCCTCTCAAAAATAAATAAATATTAAAAAGATTAAAACTAAAGAAGTGTAAAAAATAAAGTAAAATGCAGAGGTCTTTCTAGTATGGAAAGCGGATTTTCTTCTATGGGTATTAATCAATATGTTAATAAAGTAAATCAAAGATGAGAGAATTCTAGAAAAGAAATGAAATTTCTAAGTAATATAAATAACTATATAACAACATATAAATTAACTCCGCCTTTCCCATTTGCCAAATCTTTTTATTGCTAATAATCATTGCAACCCACATTGGGTGATTTGTTTCCTAAAAAGCCATGGCCATGCATGTCTGTTTTCCAAATAATATGATGACTTGCTCAAAGAAAACAAAACCAAATCACCTTGTAACCTGACCCTTATCTACAAATTAATGTATGTTAAAAAAGATAAATATAAATATTTTCCCTAGCCTGTTTTTTACCAAGAGGCAGTTTTCCTGCAAAAGGTGGGTATGAGATGTAGGGTTAAGGGAACTGGAATAATGCAAGCAAATGGGAAAGACATATATTTACTTATAAACAATAAACATTATAGTCTGAGTAGAATAGAGTATATTTTGAGGGAGTACTGCAAAATGAAAGAAGAATAAGCAAGTGTGATTTACTTTACAAGTGTATCTAAAAGAATATATACTTGAATTTAACTAATTTTTAGAATATTTATTGAGACAGAGAGAGGGAGAGGGGCAGTGAGAGAGGGGGACAGAGGACTCGAAAGGGACTCCACGCTGACAGCAGAGAGTTTGAGCTCAGACTCATGAACCACAAGATTATGACCTGAGTTGAAGTTGGACACTCAACCGACTTGAGCTGCCCAGGAGCCCGGAATTTAACTATTTTAAGTGTTCATGTCACATTCACTAAAGAAACTAATACTGAAATTTACATTTGTGATATGAAGAGCAACTAACAATCTGTTTAATTTTAAGTTCACATATTTGTACAGTTTTTCTTTAAATCTTGGGATAACTATAACTAGGACTGTTTTATTATAAAAACAAGAGACTTGGAAAATCTTTATACCCATAAAGTACCTGCTTAGAGAATAAGCTTACAAGCCTCAGTGATAAAAGAGGGTTTCATTTAAATATTCTCCTAAATTATTCAATTAAATGGAAATACCTCACAGATACTGCTAAACAAAATAATTTAAATTATTAAAATTAATAAAATTATTAAATTAATAAAAAATTAAATATTTATTAATTAATATATTAAAAATAAATTCCTGCATCAGTGTTTAATATATTAAATACATATATAAAATTTATAAAGAAAAGTCATATACACATTGATCATCATTTTGGTGGCACATCAGTTGGTAATACTATGGTATCAATACTTTAATTCATACTTGGCTGGAGAATTTAAAAATAGATGTAAAGTCTATGGGAAAGCACTGCCAATGACTATTATAAACACTATAATTTAGTTGATATTTTAATATGATCTTGTGATTCTCAGATCTCATCATCTAGAATGTCAGGAAAAACAAAGCGGTTTAAGTTCCCACTGGAGAAAACGAAGTAACAAAATAAAATCTACAAGGTTTTATTCCAGTTAAGAAATTAATAGCAATAAGCAAAAAAGTTATGGGAATTCCTCCCTGGAGATGTTTAAGAGCAAGATAAATGTCCATCTGCCTAGAATAGTTTTAGTGTGGCTTGCCTGAAGGAAGAGGAATAAGATCTGCTAATTTGCAAAATTTCCACAGCATCAGTTTCATATTGTCAAGATGCCGCCTTGAGCATATTTAGCCAATCCGCAAGATTAAAGTAAGTGCTTCCAGTGAAAATCTTCTGATAACTGGAATTTGCTCTGAATAAGACCTGAATGTGGTAAATCCAATAAACCTGTTACAGTGCATCAGACTGGGTACGTAGACAGCCCTATACAAAATATTATTGTTATGATCCTAATGCAGCTAAGGAATATATTCCTCTGTCTAGCCTTCTTGTTTCTCATTTACTCTCTGAATAACTTGAGACAATATCCATCCACCATGCAGGACTGTCCAAATTGTAAATGCATACAATGGAATGATTAAAAGGACAAAGTACTGTACCTCTCCTTCCCACACTGAATATCAATAATATTAATATTTCGGAGCCTTTATTGAGTCATTACTTGATGATTGATATTTATCTTTAATAATAATATGAACTAAAATTTACCCTTAGCTCTAACATATTATACCAGGCATCTTTCTTAACTTTTAATGATAAAACTAATCTTCATACAAAGCCCCCTGAACCTGAACATTTATTTTTAACAATGTTGTTTGAACTATGTTTTAATTACCGAAACATGCCTTTTAACTGTAGCTATGATTCTGATTAATTAAATAAACTTATAAGTACATTGTGGTGTTTCAGTGTTGCTCTAACGGTCTTTGACACTGTTCCATGCAAGGCAGTGAGAATAGCGGAAATCAATTCTAACTTTGTATAGCTTCTTGAATAAATCCTAACATCCTCAATCCACCCTTATCTGCAGCTACTTATCAACTCATAACACAAATCAATATCCTTGAAGATACCTTTAGATTTTCTTTCAGGAACTCTTTCCTACAGATTTCCCTGATGACCTCAAGCATTATTTTTAATCTTTTTCTTTCCTTTGCAACTAGAACACATATCTTGTTTATAAATTGCGGTCTTGTGTATATTTAGTTCTTCCTGCTATATTTTCCTTTTCCACTTATTAGCCCCAGGTCTAATGGACCCATAATAGACACGAATATGTCTTATCCATGCCAGATACTGCAAGCTACTTCATGTCCTCCTTTCCTGTCTTTTGGCTATACCTTTTTAAAGGCCAATTTCTAGAAGGTGATTAGTGAATACTTCCAGAATGAAATGATACAATCTATTTTATAGCACTTTACCAAAAGGTCTTTCACATACCTTCTTTCCCTAATAACCATAACAAACCCAAGTAATTATCATATTCATTTTACAAAAGTAAAACTAAGACTCAGTGGAGTTTGCCAATTTGTCATGTCTACAAATCCAAAAAATAGCAGGATTCCAAGACTCCCGTTCTAAACTCATCTCATGTTTACATAATAACTGCCTTTAAATTTGGGGGCAGTTATTATGCATATAATGCACATGGGGGTACAAGAGTTTTAAAATCCCATTAAATATTGCATTCTTCAAAGCACAACAGCTATCATTTCACTTTTCTTTTTATGTCTGAATTTTTAAAATCACAGACTTTCATGATAAATGAAGAGCACATAAGAAGGAATCCCATGATGACTGGTATCCCATTCCCAAATGTATCCTTAAACATGGATGATAGGTTACTTATACACTTGGATTCCCTGAATATCTTTACTAAGAAGATTAAAAGCCACCTGTTTTAAGGATTTAGGGATAATACTATTGTAAAATTGCCCGTGGTATTCCCAGAGGGTGGCCAACTGTAGTCATGACTATCCTTTTAAGTAGCATATAGGCAACCTGAGTAGGTGCTATATTGGGATCTTTATAGGACTAGACACAGTATACAAAGTATACAGTATACACAGTATACAGTATACACAGTATACAAAGGTAGTTTTGAACCCCTTACATCACAGACGCTCCCTGAAGATTTCCCAAAGCCCTAGCAAGAGAAGATAAAAAGAAAGCAAATAAAATCCCCTTCACATGTAAACACACATGAAAACCTAGGGCCAGAATTTCAATGGTTCTATACATTTATATCTAGAAGTTTGTATTTTTCTGTCTTTACCTGTACTTTAGAAAGTACAAATTTGAAACAAAAAGGATTTATGTTGAAGAGAAGATGTAGAGGCCAAAACTTGTAGCTTTATAAACAGTCATCCTCTTTGACGACAGAAAACATCTGTCTCACTTTCCCTACTGGAAAAGTAGTGTTGTAACCTACCATGGAGAATGCTGAATATAAGTTAATTCTTGAAAGTGCCTGTGCTGTTTATCACTAGCTAAGAAATATTGAATTCCTGATAGTTAATCTCAGCACAGAGGGGCTTTTCCCATACTACATTCCAAGCTAATGTAAAAGTTAAGGACAACATTTTATGTCCTAACTTTTGCAGCCAATCAAAAACCATCATTTTCAAAGGCTTGTGTAGTATTTTAAAATTTATAAAGATACATATATTCACAAAATTAGGATTGTCAGTGAAATCTTCAGTCTGATATGTATCTTCAAAGCTACGGGCACTTGCAAAAAACACTTCTATACAAAACACTAGATTTCTCAAGGGAAAATACGGAAGTATAGTTTCCTTCTTCCTGATGCTTTTTTCCCCTTCTTTTTAAAGAAGATCATACACATATTCTTTAATAAAGACACAACAGGAAAATATGTAAGAAAAATATTCACACAAAGGGAAAGACATAATTTTCTCTTTCTCACCCTTTTGGCATGTAATGAAAACAGTGATCTAAAAGAGATAAAAAAAAAAAAAACAAAACAAAACTATAGCTTCAGGCTGCAGACATATCTAACAAGAAAATATTATCTACTCTTTCCAGAAAAAATAGCTTCTATTCTGCATTTCCAATAAACACTGATAACAACAGAAAAGGGATTTAATGAAGTATGTTGACAGTTAAAGGAAAGAAAATACACTGTAAATAACATTTAATCAAATCATTTCTTGAGATTTCACAAGATTAATCACAAAGTTCTGAAGAATGAATTTGATAATAACTTCAGATGGAAGACAACTTTTACATGAGAATGTCTCCAGATATCTTGTGAGAGCAATTTCAAACCTATTGTTAGAAGCTCTCTTAAGCAAGCATGAAGATAAATAGGACTTTCACTTTTTTCCTGATGCATTATTCAATATATATTTAACTCGGAAAACAGATAATGTTTAAAGGAAAGGTATAAATTAGAAAAAAAAAATACTTACAGATTTTTAATGTCAACAGCCCCACGGAAAGCCTTCCTTGGAATTGCCTGAATCTGGTTTTCACTGAGATCACTAAAAATTACAAAAAAAGAGAAAGCTCAAGTTATAAAGTATTAGAGATAATTTCTAATACAAATATTTTATGCTTATAATATACATTAAAATGTTCACATAAATGGTTTCTTGAAGTACTTTTCCAGATCTTTAATTTCATAATAAATTATAAAATATGGTTCTCTTAAACTTGAGTTGATTCAATTCTGTGTAATAAACTATTTCTTGAAAATGAAATAGTAAATTGTTCATCACTCAGTTTCAAGGGGTTCTAAAGCTTTAGTACTTGATACTTCTCCAACATCACTAGCATAGCTTACAAAGTATATAGGAAAGAAGTCCATTTCAATATCCTAGAGAAGAGTGGCCAAAAACTGTTAAAACCTGGGCAATATGATTATGTTTTCACAATGCCTTAAGTAATCTTGAAAATGGAACATGGCAGTCCTGGCCCAACAATAAAACCAACAGATCCTGTGTGAAATATTAACAGCAGGTTGATTTAAAACCTTCTTTAAATAATTCTATTAAGACCATAAACACAGACTGTCTATATTTGCATTTTAATTTAATTGAGAAATACATTTTAATCAAGGGGGAAAGAGCACTCTTTCAGTTGGAATGAGAAGTTTGTAAAAATCACTCATCTCATGAAATGGATCACTATTTATTGCTCAGAGTTCAGATGCAATTCTATGAGCTCATACAGTCTTTGCCTTACCAGGTAGGATATAAATATACATGCAAAAAATGACACTGAAAACAGAAAATGTTCATCTAATTTTAAGTAACACTACCGCACAGCAGAAAGTTGAAATATCAAATAGATTATTAAATTAACAATGATGGTGCTAAAATTATCTTTCAAATTCTAAGATAACTGATGTTCATTAAGAAAGATGAAGCTACTAACCACCAATTCACAGCTGATGAAAGCAGAGCCATTTTCCAATTATGTGGAGGTGTACTGGATGGATTCATCCACATCCTCTCCCCTAACGCATCTTACGATCAGAGCGTTTTGTTCACATACTTGTGACCACGCAATAGAGATAACTGGCAGATAGAGAGATTTAGTGTGTGGTCTTGACCTCATTAGGACCCAGTTTTAAACAACTGAGATTTGCATTCATATCTCAACATCCTCAATGTTCAAATAAAAAAAATGTTTGCTAAGCAATTTGTAAATAAATAAATGTTAGTCTATTTAAGGAGTAAAGGTCTTTTAAAAAAAAGCAAAACACACATTTTATTTCTAACAGTAAATTTACAATATGTGCTTATCTGGGAGTTAAGGCAATCATCCATTTCCTAAGTGATGTAGCTCCGTTAACTGCTTCTAATAGTTTCAGTATATCGCTAAGAGTAATAAAACTTCATTTCCTCCAAAATTGCTTATTTCTCCAGCTTGTCATTGATTCAGAAGGACTTCCTTCCCTTAATTACACCAGGTTAAGAATGTTTAACTGTGTATATTTAACAGCCTCCATGCTAGCAACCATATTGCAAGAAAACCACCCAGCAAAGAGAAGGTAAAGAGAGACAGTGGACAAAGTAAAATCAGAAAGTAATAAGAAATGAAAAGGGAGATAAAATGGAACCCAAGCAAATCTGAATCTGCAATGCCCCATGAAAACCAGTAGTAGTGTTTTCACTGCCGTGTCTCTGTCAATTCTACGTTTTCTCATCACTTGTGTTTCTCTGTTTCTCTAAAGACAAAGACTGCAGTGGAAGCTGTGGGTGAATAAAAATGGCAGAGGTGGTTTCTTCAGATCCGGCCAGCCTTCCATGCTCTGCAGTTTTCCCAGCCAGCCAGCTGGGGCCATTTCATTCAACACCTGCAGTCTCAGCTCTGCTCAGTGTCTAGGCAGTTTTTCTTAGATCTTGTTCTCAATGGGGAGAGGGTGAGGTGGGAGAAAAGTCAGAGGGATGATATTCGGTGGTTCATAGAGATATCACTGAAGAAACTGAAATGCCCTACAGTCGAAGATTATTCCTTCTAAAGTGGATTTGACTAGAAGCTTCGGAGTACCTTAGGCAGAATTCTGGGACACGGAAGGGTTTTATAGTGCTAATGCTTAACCAATCTTTTCTTTTCACGAAAGAATGAGAAACCATCAAATGTCAGTCTCAGAGTCTCTTTATTACCCTAGGTCAGTGGTTTATGTGTGACTGCCCTCCATCCCCCACCCCCCAACTAGACTGCTTCCTAGACTGTTTTACAAGGTCACTGCCCAGTTCACTAGGGCAGGCAATTTCAGTTCTGGATCCCAGGTCCCTTCAATTAAGTGGGCCATGTTCATCAATGACAGAAGAAAGAAACAACATATTTTCAGTACCTATGGTATGCAATAATATTTTTTAGGAATAATATCTTATCAAATATGAGCCTTATTTCCTCTAAGGAAGCTATGCTTCAGAAATGTAAGCTATTAGTGCTAAAAAATGAGACAAATTGGGTTTTTAAAATTTATTTATTTTTTGAGAGGGTGCAAGCATGGGATGGGTAGTGTAAAGGGGACAGAGGATATGAAGTGGGCTCTATGCTGAGAGCAGCAAGGCTGAAATGAGGATCAAACTCATGAATCTGGAGATCATGACCTGAACTGAAGTCAGATGCATAACCAACTAAGCCACCTAGGTGCCCCAAGACAAATTATTTAAATAAATGTATAAGAATTACAGATAAATACTGAGTCAAAATTTAAAGAATTCTAAAGATGATATAAGGGGCTGCTTAATCTCAATATGTCCTTCATGTGCCCTAGAATTTAAAAAACTTTCCATAACTTATCGTATCCTGTGGTTTATATCATTTGAAAAATGATGGATTAGATTGTGTTAGAATAATGACTCATATTTTCTATATATAATCAGGTGGAGGTTATCAGTTATTTTAATCCAACATATATTTATTTAATATCTACTACATACAAGGTATTGGCTGATGTTGCAGGAACTACTGAGTTGGGTGAAAGCCCATTTCCTGGCTTCAGGAATTTTCAAATCCAGTAATGAAGATGAGGCAAGTAGCCAAGAGAAGGCCAATTGAGAGATTTAAACAAATTACTTTGAGTCTAAAAAGCAAGAAAGCACAGTAAGAAAAAGACAATGTGAACATATCAAGATGTAAAGGTGAAGGAGAAGATAGCATGTCTAGTGAAATAAATGGCACACGCAAAATATGGAATTGGAAAAACATAGAACTTTTTATGAGAATAGTCTTTGGTTTGATTTGCTTAACAGGTACAACAGACGTAATGTAGTAAGATGAGGTCAGAAGGATAAATCAATGGTGTGATGAGTAAACCTTTTGGTACCTATTGAGAAGTGAGTTCTTATTTCAGCACACAATGGTGGGGAGGGAAGGGTGGTAGACAAGAACGAGGCAGAGGCTCTACCTTAGATAAACTGAAAGCTGGAAGTTGAAAGAATAGATATAAGACTTCTATCCTAGTGGGGAAAAGGGTAGTAAGAATGTCAAGCACTTGCTTACTATGGGCCAGTTAATAGCTGCAACATCTCTCCCACTCTATAGATAGAAAATGTGGAAGAGATGAAGAGTGGTATCAGGGATTCACGAAGAAGCAAAACCCAGAAGTAGATTATACGTGGATATGGATTAGCCAAGAGAGAAAGAAGAGACACAGGTTACTTTAAACTTATATTAAAGGTAGTGTTAATAAAAATGGGAAATCAGAAGACCAATACGCAGTGTCCATTATACATTTGGTTTCAGAAGTTTTTAAATCTAGTTAGAAAGATGTGATACAATATATCACATAGTTTGGTGACAACATAGATGGTATGTAGTAAGTAAAACGTTAGTGGTAACTGAGAAAGGTGATCTGTAAGATGAAAGAAGTCAGTCACTGGCATTTTGATTAACTCAAGCCACTTTAGAATGGGACTGTTTTTGGGGCGCCAGGGTAGCTCATTCAGTTAAGCGTCCAATTCTTGATTTCAGCTCAGGTCATAGTCTCACAGTTTCGTGAGTTCGAGCCCCATGTTGGGCTCTGTGAGCCCCACGTCGGCCTCTGCACTTACACTGTGGAACCTCCTTGAGATTCTCCCTCTCACTCTGCCCCACCCCTGCTCACATTCTCTCTCTCTCTCTAAAAAAAAAAATGGGATTGTTTTCTGAACCTTGATGAAAATGATGGAGCTCAGTAATTCTCAGCCTCCAGGGTTTGAGAAGGGATGGTAGGTGGTGGTTGGCAGGAATCCAAGGAGGCAGCATTTAAAAGAAATTAAGAGCACAGACTACAGACCTAGACTGTCTGAGATTGATTATCTGCCATTTATGAACCATGTGTCCTGGGAAAAATTGCTTATCTTTCTGTGCCTCAGTTTCTTCATCTGCAAAATGGAATGATGATAATGCTACTTCATACGAATGTAGGTGAACTCAGTGAGTTGATACTTTCGAAATGCTCAAAAAGTGCTTACACGTAGTAAGCACTACGGAGGTGTTGGTTATATGCATGTTAAAATTATTCTATTCAGAGGTAGCTATGCACCCCTGAGTGTACTACTCTGTTCCTTGAAGAGCATTACAGGCAATGTGAGATATTACCGATGAGATTGTATTGTTCTGTGAACTGTGTGGAATGAGAAAAATGAGTCAGAACTACTGAGTTAGCAGGATGGGACTGCCACGGGAAGAGTTTGTAATTATATCACTAGGCAGTAGAGTGTAAAAATGTGTTTCGGAGGTGGAAAATGGCTTGATTGGAGTTGATTTTTAGGAAGATTAATCTGGAAATTGAATTTCAGAGCAGGCAGGGACAATGGGCAGAGAATTGGTATTGGGCAATGTTGGTGCAGAGTGAGAGTGGATCTCCAGTTAACTAGAAAATTCTTTTTGGTGAATTTAAGTAATAAAGTTGTGAGTTTGGCTTAGGTCCAAATGTAAAGTCTTCAATGCATGTTAGGGTGATTTTCCTCTCAGGGAGAGCTTGCAACCACTCAAATTTTCTGATGAGGGAAATGACAAATACAAAAAGTGCAAAAAGTGTTTTAAGAAGACAACTGCAGAAATTGGGGAGCTGGGATTGAAGACAGAGAGACTGGTTTGGTTTTGTGGTATTTTGAACTGAAGTAAATGGAATTGTAGCATATGATCGTAAATTGGAAGAATTAATATTGTTAAAATGCCCCCTTTTAAAAAAAAATTGTTAAAATGTCCTTACTATGCAGAGCAATCTATAGATTCAATGCAATTCCTACAAAATCCTAATGCCATTTTTCACAGAAGTAAAATAAACCATCCTAAAATTTGTATGGAACCCCAAAAGACCCTGAATAGCCAAAGCAATCCTGAAAAAGAAGGGCAAACCTGGAAATATCACATTCCCTGACTTCAAACACTATTACTAAGTTATAGTAATCAAAACAATACAGCAATGATATGAAAACAGACACGTATACTAATGTAACAAAATAAAGAACCCAAAATAAAAAATATATATCCAATTAATCTAAAACAAGGGAGCCAAGAATATACAATAGAGAAAAGATGGTTTCTTCCCACGTACAAAAGAATGAAACTAAACCCCTATGTTTGACCATAACCCCCCAAAATTAACTCAAAATGGATTAAAGACTTGGACATATGACCTGAAACCATAGAACCCTTGGAAGAAAACACAGGAGATAATCTCTTTGACATTAATCTTAGAAATTATTATTTTTTATTTGACACTAAAAACAAGGGCAATAAAAGCAAAAATGAATAAATGAGGCTGTATCAAACTAAAGGGTTTATGCACAGCAAAGTCAACATCAAAAAAATGAAAGGCAATCTACAGAATGGAAGGAAATATTTGCAAATCATAAACCCTGATTGAGGGGATTATACCCCAAATATGTAAAGGACACACAACTTGCTAGCAAAAAACATGCAAACAAAAACCAATCTGATTAAAAATAGGCATCTTAGTGATGTTATGTATCATGTTTTTGTGAATATTAAATCACCTCTGCAGATGAGGAAGAAATCCCACTTGATCATGGGATCATGATTTTTTAAGTATATTCTTTGATTTGGTTTGCTACTATTTTGTTGAGAATGTTTATGTATATATTAAATAGACTTTTTTTCTAAAGAAGACACACAAATGGCACATGAGAAAGTGCTCAACATCACTATGCACATCAAATGCAAATATATAACCCACAATGTGGGGTGCCTGGGTGGCTTAGTCAGTTAAGCTTCTGACTCTTGATTTCAGCTCAGGTCATGATCTCATAGTTTGTTGGTTTGAACCCTGCGTCAGGCGCCACACTGACAGTGTGAAGCCTGCTTGGGATTCTCTCCCTCTCTCTCTGATCTTCCCCCAATCACGCACATGAACTCTCTCTCTCAAAATTAGTTAATTAAAAAAAACCCACAATGGGATATCACCTCACACCTGCTAGTATGGCTGTCACCAAAAAGACAAGAGGTAATGTTTTGGTGAGGATGTGGAGAAAAGGAACCTTGGTGCACTTTTGGTGCCAATGTAAACTGGTGCAGCCACTAGGGAAAACAGTATAGACGTCCCTCCTCAAATTCAAAGTACAACCACAGTATGATCCAGCAATACCACTTCTGGATATGTATCCAAAGGAAAGGAAATCACCATCTCAAATCCTGGGTATCTGCATTCCCGAGATTACTGCAGCATTATTTACTATAGCGAAGCCATGAAAACAATCAAAATGTCCTTTGATGGTTAAATGGATAAGAAGACAATGTGGATAGAGAAATGAACACAACTGAAAAGGTACAATGGAATCTTATTCAGCCATAAAAAGAAGGGAATTCTGCCATCTGTGTCGGCATGGATGGGCATTGAGGGCGTCATGCTAAGTGAAGTCAAGTCAGAGAAAGACAAATATTGTAATACTTTATGATCTCACCTGTCTGCAAAATCTAAAAAATACCCAGAATTCACACAGAGTAAGAACAGATTGGTGGTAGAAAGGGGATGGAGGTGGAAGTGGAGAAGATGGATAAATATGGTCACAAGGTAAAATTTCCAGTTATGATTAACAAGTTCTGGGTATGTAATGACTCTTGTAATGATGCTATATCATGTGGATGAAAGTTGCTAAGAGAGTAGATCTTAAAATTTCTCATCCCAAGAGAAGCTTCTGTAACACTGTGAGGTGATGGGTGTTAACTAAATTTATTGTGGTAGTCATTTTTCAATAAACACATGTATCATTATTATCTCGGTACATCTTAAATCGATACAACATTGTATGTCAGTTATATCTCAATAAAACGGGAAAATACCATCCCCAAAAAAGGTTATAGCCAAGTGCCCACACATCATAATTCAAAATTTTTCATAAAATTTAAATTTTTTAACATCTTGAATTTGAAAACCTAGTTTATTTAACTCACTCACTTTCCGAGGGGACACGGACGTGAGAAGAGCTGGAAAGGCTCTCTGATTCTGAAGTTAACCTTAATCATAAAGCGATGAATGAGGGTGGGTATTAGTGGTTTCAATGCAAAGGTTATGCATTATTGGTATCTGCACAACTGGGAAGATTCAGGGTCCCAGAGTCAGGGATGTGTAGTGGCCCTTGGGGTCACCAGCCAGGAAACCCTGGAGTTTCCTATTTTGGATCTACTCCCTTTTACTACAGTCAACCCGTTCCCCAAACTACTTCCATAGTTGTTCCAATCAAGTCCCCTACTTCCATTCTCCACTGCCATAGCCACTGCAAGGTCATTCATCACTGTTTCAGACATGAACGAGATTCCAAACTGATCTGTGAATTGATTTATGGTCCTTTCCGATGCATTCTCCACACTGGCACCACAGTTTTATTTCCAAATTTGAAATTGTATCAAACCACCTCCTTCTGAAATCTTCCTCATCTCAGTTAAGGAGACACCATCCTTATAGCTGTTCAGTCCAAAAACGTTTCAGTCTTCATGGTCATTCCATATTCTTCCACACACCCATCCGACCCACCAGAAAATCCTCTTGACTCTCTCTTCAAAATAGATCCACAATCTGACCTACCTGTACCTCTGCTTCCCTAACAAAGCCACCATCCCCTCTTGTCTGGGTGGCCTTAACAGCCTTTCAAATGCCTCTTTCCTTGTCTTTCTGTAACCATATCTTGCCACATCACTGATCAAAATTTCACTAATGCCCCATCTCACTATAAGAGAAAGCACAAAGCATCACAAAGCAATCAGGCTCCAAACTAGATTGGTCGGCATGCTCTCCTCAACTCTTTCTACTTTCCCCTCAACCCCCTTCTCCAACCACACTGGCCTCCTAGAGTTTCTTAAACTCAACCCAACATCGTCTCATTCAGGGTCTCCCTTGATACTTTTTCTCACTCTATTTTAACCTTAGACCTTCATTCACGAATTCCATGTTCTCAATTCATATTTTCTAGAATAATTTTTCAAAATCTCTTAGCTTCTGCCCAACCTTTTTTTCTGTCTTAAGCACCCAGTTCCTATCACCAAAAGATGGAGAGTTACGCATCGTTCAAGGCCCAGAGCAAACAGCACCTCCCTCAACATAGTTTTTCTCCGCTCTCCCAGCTGAGCCTAGCGCTAAGATCTCTGACACCTATTAGCTATGTGATAGCTTCTTTTTCCATTTGTTCATCTGTAAAATGAGCTAGTATAAATATCTCCTAGGACCAATCTGCCTGGTCCAAATTACAATATTGCTATTTATACAAATTACCACTTACATAATTAATATCATATAATCATTGCATAATTATAAAATCTAACATTATTGGTGAGTCAGTCATTCCATCTTCTATGCTCTCTAGGTATCTTGCACATACCTTTAGTTTAACATTTCAGAAATTTCACTTTAATTCTTTTTTTAGATAATTATCTCCTGCTATACAGTATGATACATGAAGGCAAGGACTTTAGTTCATTTTGTTTCTACACAATTCCTGGCATATGACAGGCCTTCAGTAACCAAAGGTGTAAAGGAGGTAGGGAAAGAAATAGAAGCTCTGAAAAAAAACTTACAGAACATGGCAACTTGCTGGAGGGATAGGAATAAGAGACAGCGTGTATATATAGGTCTGCAGTGGCAACCCTGCTAAGTAGCAGAATCTAACATTATAGACTCAATGAGGGGCAATCAGGAAATAAAATTGGACTTCTGAGAGGACTTTTACATACACTGCAATGTATGCAGTGCAATGCAAGAGGGGTGAATTCAGAGCAATGTTTCACAAAGCAATGGACACATGAGACTAGAGCCCAATAAAGAGGTCAGAGAGAGAAACACAGATCAATGAGTCCTTGTGCCACGGTAAGAAATGAACCGTGCATGCATATCTGACTACTCTCTCTGATGATGATATGCATTGACACATTTCAAATTTTCAGATTTTTGTCCCCAAGAAGCGATGCTAAGCATACTCAAGATTTTGGTACTTGCAAGTGGGAAGGTCAGTGGAATTCTCCCACCCTCCCTTCTGCTCTCTCATTCATGCATTCAAATGCCTTTTTAATTTTTTTTTAAATTTTACAGAGACAGAGCACATGGATGAATGGGGGCAGGAGGAGCAGAGAGGGAGAGAGAGAGAGAATCCTATCAGGGTCCATGCTCAGCATGGAGCCCAATGTGGGGCTCTATCCCATGACCCTGGGATCGTGACCTGCGCTGAAATCAAGAGTTGAACGCTCAACCAATTGAGCCACTCAGGTGCCCCTCAAATGCATTTATTGATATCATAAAATCTTCTTTAACTATTGCTTCTGATAGTTCTCTATTTTTCTTTGATGGTATGTTTATAACCACCAACTTGACTGATGCATCTTTATTAAAAGGTTTATTTATTTTGAGAGAGAGAGAGTGAGGAGGAGACAGGCAGACAGAGAGAGAGAGAGAGAGAATCCCAAGCAGGCCCCATGCTGTCAGAGTTGACTATGGGGCTCCATTCCACAAACGCTGAGATTGTGACCTGAGTGGAAACCAAGAGTCAGATGCTTAAATGACTAAGCCACCCAGGTGTCCCTTGACTGCTGCTTTTTAATAAGCAGGGCTGTCTCTTTTACATATGCCCTTTCACTTCCAGGTCTTAATATGATCCTGTATAGAATAGAGTCATTTATCATTGTTTGTCAAGATGCATAAATGGTCTTTTGGGGTTGTTGCTTCACTAAAAGTTGTTTTGTTACTGAGAACCTGCAGTACCTTCTAATACTAAGTAACCAAAGCTTTATTGAACATAATGGTAATAAAAAAATAATATCAACTTTTCTTCTGATCTCTAATATACTTGGACAAAAGTACTTTCATGCTCTTAATAATAAGTGTCAATAGAAGGGTTTTTTTACAGAACTTACTGACAATAATTGTAAATCTCCATAGAAAGCTAAGTGTGAAAAGTGTAGAGTTTAAAATTGATGAAATAAGATAATACTTATAGCTAACATTTATTGGGCAATTACTAACTGCCAGAAAACACACTTTGACTTATTTAAATTCTTTTCTATAATCACATCAGGATATACTCTTTTATTTTCATTTGGAGACAGGGAAGTAGGTTTACAAGAGTTATGTAATTTCCCTGTGGTCATACAGTTAAGTAAGCTGCTGGAACTATTTGCACTTGGCTCTGTTGTTCTCCAAACCTCATACATGTAACCACTACTGTCTTGCCTCATAGGCTTCTGGAGAAGTCTGGGTCTCTGGTATTATAGCTCCATCAGTCCTGGAGCTGTGGTTTCAGGATCACCCATAAGAACTCTCTGAAGAGGTTGCTTAAAAACTAGCCCTCTGAACTCCACTCCAGAAACACTAGGCAGATTCTCTAGGGAAGATGTTCAATAACCTGCATTTTTAGCAAGTCTTCTAGGTAACTGTTATGCCCATTAACTTTGAACTCCATGTTAGTAGCCCAATGGAACATCTCTGATGAATAATGTCTTCTAGTTTTTGTTTGGTTTATAAGCATGACTTTCATTTATATGCATCCATGGGGAATACAAAGAGGAAATAAAAAATGAGAGGCACCATTAAATCCAAAAATATACACAGTACTTTGAACAGTGATGGTTGGATAAGTGAGGCCATCAGTGTAAAATATACATAATAAAAATCTCACAACCAGAATACTGATTTTGAACAAATAAAGAATTCACAGTGTAAGAATTTTTATTCTATTTCTTCTCTTCAAAACAGTATTCATAATATTCATCTGTTGATGGACAAATATTGCTTCATATTAGCATTGATCTTTCCAAGTGATATTTAAGTCACCATTTGGTTACCTACAAGCACTCCCATTACGTGCATTCCAGGAGCACATACCTAATGGGGTAAAGCCATTAGCTAATGACAGGTTCTAAAAGTATATTGCAACAACAACAAAAATACCTCCCTTTGCACCTTTTATGAGAAGGACCACTGAGCTAGTAACCCATATTTTCAGAAAACCTATGGGGATTTTTGTCCCATCTAAGCACAGAGGTAAACCCACAATGGCCTGAACAAACCATTAGATGCCTGAAGTAGTATCCTGGAAGGTGGTGTACTGGGACTGACCCTGAATCAGGTCTGGGTAAAAATCCTTCACCTCCATAAATTCATGTGATCATGTAATCTTAGTCAAGGTACTGAGATTCTTTAAATCATGATTCATTTTTCGTAACTCTAGAAAAACCACCAAGCATTGCTGTGTCAGGCTTACTGTGAGGATTGAGCAATCTGATGTAGCCTATGTGAAGGTATGAAGTGCTTTGCCCAGGCTTAGCACATCAAAGTCCTCATATGTTACTTTCCCGCAGTTCCATTAGCTCAATTCAGTTCACTTCAGAAATGATTTATTCAAAGCAGAGTGTGCCTAGTACACTGCTAGTTCTCAGAAATAAAAGATAATAATAGCAGGTGTCTGATCTCCAGAAGCTCAGATTCCAGAAAGGAAAACATCAGGTAAGGTAATCATTGCACTACTGAACCCTCAAAAGTATCATCAGGAAAATACACGAAGTCCCAAAACAGTAAAGGAGGAAACACTTCATTTTGGCATTGCTTGGACTGTTGGGATGGTAGATCATAGTAAAAAGCAAATAAACAAACAACAACAAAAACCGCATTTCTTATGTTTAGGCATGCATTCTTGGAATATATATGCATACCCAATCAAATATGCATACATATTTTTCCCATCAAGAATTTGTACATGCACTTCCCTCTGCCTGGAATATTATGTTGTCCTTCATTTTGTTAATCTTCCTACTCATCTCTCTTAGGCCAAATTAAATATTCTCTCTTCTAAAAATTTTCTCAGCCTAATACTGGAATAGACTCCCTTTTTATTGTGCTCGTGTAACATGTTATACTTAACTGGCATACTTATACTGATATACATGATTATAACTGCTAGCTAATTTGTTGACATAACTCATGAGACCTGAAAGTACCCTGAGAACATATATGGAAGCATTCATCATTGTATCCCTGGTGCCTAATACAGTGCCAGGCTGTGGTCAATAAAGCAGAAATAAAAAACGTACAAAATTGATTAGCAAACTAGTACTATACTTGTTGACATTTAAGTTCTCAAGCAAATTACTTCTTTAAGAGGTACTTAATGTCTTTCTTAGGATATATGAATATCTCATCTTCTACTGTGGTAAATTAAGACCATGATGGTGTACTTATTTCTTGACTCCCAAAGATATGGTAAAATATTGTATGGTAAAATCTATTATTTTTTGTGACTCATGTATATTTACTGAGATTGGTAAGATAAAGGTAGTAGCAAAGATAGAATGATTGTGTTAGTGTAAGTATCACAGATTTTAAATAGAAAACAGGCATTGAAAGTCTTTGTTCAGCCTAAACTATAGTCTTAGTCTCAGCTGATGAGCTTAAAAACCATTTAATTCTCTCAATACTGGGGGATAATGTGGGAGTTTCATAATTTAGTCACCAAAACAGGGGTGCCAACCATGGAATAATCATTTCTGAAAATAAGCTCATGCCTTTGCATCACGGCTTGCATTATTCATTTACTGACATGCATCAAAAATATGCTCCTATTTTTCTCATCAAAGTAACTTCAGATGTGGTGAGAAAGACCAGGCATGTATACATGAATAAAGAGCAGACACAAACTCCTAAAACCTGCATGTGAAACTTAAATAAGAAGGTATAACAAGAGTGGGTGGCATATAAATGAGGAAATGCTTTTTGAAAGAGGAGGACATTGAGCTGGGTTTTAGGAAACGTGATGGGCATAGTTTGGCAAGAGGAAATGAGAAGTTATTTCCAAAGAAGAGAGAGCATGGGAAGACATTAGGTACAGGAATATTAAGGGTGACATCAATTGGGGTGAATGATAAGGAGGAAGAATTTTGCTGCATTTAACAAATAATTAAAAGGAAAGAAAGAGATTGTGTTGGGATTCCAGAACATTCAAATAAGATGATGGTAAAGGTTTCAGCTAATCTTATTAGCAGCGAGAAACAAGATGAGGAGGAAATGAAATAAGACTGAAATAAAGGTTTCGGGAATTTGTCCAAGAACAACTAGAGCACAATATCTAACCACTTCAGAACAGCAAGTTTTGTTGTATTCTCTGCCCTCCAGGGTGTTCTTAAATGCACATCTGTCAACAAAAAGTCAGTGTGGGTGTATATACTTAATTCTGACTTAAAATCTTGTGATCTATAAAGAGAGTCAGCTATCAGGACTTCCTTTGAAAAAAGTCATAAATTTCAACTGAAAAGTGATTCCTGATAATAATAAAAAGATTTCATTGGAAGATAAAAGTCAGTTGAAAAAACACCTACAAATCAGGAATTTACAAGTAAAACTGGAAAACATCAAATCTCTACAATTTATGACACCCCCAGGAAAATTTTTGCAATAGATTGCAGCATCTTCATTGATCAATAATTTATATATCAAAAGATCTACTCATTTAAATTTCAATTCAGTGTTTCTTAGATTAAATCCAGTTTAGAACATTTTCATTACTCCAAAAGAAACTTTTTAAAAAGATTTTATTCTTAAGTAACCTCTATACCCAACATGGGGCTCAAATTTAAAACCCTGAGGAGAGTTGCATGTTCTACTGACTGAGTCAGCCAGGTGTCCCCAAACCCTTTATTCTTAAGCAGTTACTCCCTTTTCCCTTCCCTGTGTTGTAGCATGAGCCTGCGTTTCATTGTTTTATTGCCAAATAATATTACATTGTATGGATATACCACATTTTGTATGCCCACTCCTCAGTTGATAGATGCAATAAGCTTTGTATGGCAATTTAAAAATTTACTGGGGAATACTATAGTTCGTATACTCTTGGGATCCTTTTTTCATGATGCTGTTGTACCTGGCTTAATATTTCTTAATAAAGCAGGAGCCCAATTATTGGGTTATGAACATCAGGGTATAACTATTGCTTTAGACCATCTTGAACCTTTTCAGATACTACACTTTCTTCAAAACTTGTTTGTTTTGTCTGTATACTGAATTATACTGCCTTTTCCCTAATTTTATCTCCCTTTACTCCCTTTACTTTACATGATCTCTTTTGATCACGCTCATGGAATTTGTATAGACTTTGGAAGCAGCCCTTGATTTGTTCTGAACTTAGGATAAAACTGTTTTCAAAAATAGAAATAGATGTATTTTCCTATTACTGCTTTCTTCCACATGTGTATATCCATGTTGACTGGATATTAATTAACATGTATCTTATATATAATATATATTTGTTCCTACATGCTTGTGCATGTATGACAGAGAGAAGACAAAAAGATAGATAGATAGATAGATAGATAGATAGATAGATAGATAGATAGATAAAAGAAACAGAGAGGGAAAAGTGCTCCATATGCAAACATGATGTAGAGTTATATATTAGTTATATAGATATCTTACTTATATCTCACTAGATGTAATTTAGATAGGAAAAATGTTAAATCTTGTGACCTAAAAAGGTTTTTTTTTTTCAGACTTAAATATACCTCAATAACTTTCAATTTAAAACAATCTTGTATTATAACTCCTAATGATAATTTTAGGTCTTGCTTGAAGCATTCCCTGGAGTAGTTCCTAGAAAAAAAATTTTTAAAGGAGGTAAAATGAAAATCATTGTCAAATACATTTATCCTTAGCACTCATTATAGATCCTCATTCCATCCTGGATTCCTAAAAAATAAAGACAACTTTCAAGAATATGCTTTTTAAAGTCATCATGCATTTGCCTCTCACTTTGTTCTACACATTTTTAAAAGGCAGAATGTAATCTAACGGTGCTAAAATACTGCATCAGCTTTTAGCAAAAGAGCCAATACTGCCATGCTGCTATTTTATTACTCACGACGTATGGTTTCCAGTTGAGTATCCCATTAACCTCAGAGTGCAATGATATCATTTTAATTATATAAATTGAAACAGCAATGTATAATACCTATATCATGTAAAAATGGATTCACTTTATGTGAAAGTGTCTAAACTATCTTTCGCTATGTAGCAATAAATATGCCTCTGATGGCAAACCTGCCTGTAAATTTAATTACTGGTAATTTTATTTTCCTCCACGGTTTAACCTCTCTTAGAGTCTGACCAGGAATATCATAAATCTGTACTCCATGAACTAGTTTGGAAACTACTGAGTAATGATAAATGAGTATTTGCCCAGATTTTAACTTGGAGAAGCAAATAAATATAAATGTGGGTGGGAAATCACTATGCCAACCTATAAAAGTCATCACAGCTTAAATCTCTAATTTGTTAAAAAGTATAGTTTACTTAATGAAACTCTCTTTGTTATAATATATGATTGAATAATACATTTAATGGAAGAGAATTATTTTCATGGGTCTGAAGATCCAAAAAGCTGTGTGAGGATAAGAAAAAAAAAAAAAACACAACAACTAAGTCTCATAGAAGAGAGATGTTTGCATTAGTTCAAAAGAAAGGCTAGTTTATACGTAGTCCAGTGTCATACTACATACTCAAGAAATAATCTGGTATTGTTGGAGTATTGCAAAGGTCACCCCTCAAGAATTCATGCAAGATTGGAGAGAGGGTGGGAGGTGTTCCCCATCAATGTTTTCTCTCCTTCCAGAGAATTCCCTATAGGGTAGCTAGTTCTAAAGGAAATAGAAAAGAAGCATGGTCATGAAGGATGAAAGTTAGTATATTTCAATGTTAATTACATGTGACACACATCAGGTGAGAACAATCCTATGCCTTCCTGTGAACGGAGAGGACAGAGTGGGTGTTTAAAAGCCACAGCACTCAAACCAGAGCATCTAGCCCCACATCAAGGCTTTGCTACTTACTGGCTTTCTTACCTGGGCAAGCCATTCTACCCTCTCTAACCCTTCACCCACTTCATCTGAAACATGGGGAAAATAAAACCACCTACCTCACAAGGTCATTGTTTAGAAGAACTGAACTAAAGCTTGTACAATGCTTAGTGGAGTGCTCAGCACAAAGCAAGTGCCTGATAAACGCAAGGCCAGCAATAGCTGTGTGCGATTCTGCATGTTTGTGTCTGTTACCTCCCCTCACGGTGAACTTCTTGAGGACTTGGTCTCTGCCTTAATCAACTAAGAGTTTTATCCTGGATGTGCCATTTATTAGGTCTACGACCTTGTGTCAGGTTTTCTTCTTTTTAACTTCTCTAAACTTCAATTTCCTCATCTTTAAATTAAAACTAATATTTAAACACATTTCATAAAGCTGTTGAAAAGATTGAATGAAATATTTAACACAGGACCTCACAGGTGCTAATAATATTCAGTAAAGGTTACATATTATCATTTTAATGCAGAAATACATAGCAACAAACAAGATTCTAGAAGATGTACTCAAATTGAGGTAAAATTTTAGCACATCAATTATATCTGTATCAAAGTTTAATTTGGGATAAAACAGAATAATCTATTTTATAGTTGAACATAATATCTGTGAATTATATTGCTGTCATTATTAATAAATACTTAAAACAATCCCAGTAAGCAACTGAGCTATTTTAGGATGCATTTTAAATTCAGGAAATTTAAATTCATCATATACAGTTTCTGAATTACAAAGAAGGATAAGAGGTTCATAACCCATATCCGAGTATGTCACAGTGCTCTGAATGTAAAAAGCTATTTTATAAATTTTGAAAGGCAATCTTGGGCTAGTGTCTCCACTTAATGTACAAACCACCCTTGATTATGCAGCCAGCAGACATTTTGAGGAGATCCGAAGCCACATTTTCATACCATGATTTCTGAACCATACGTAAAAGAGAATTAACCACAGATATAAAATCCGAAAAGCAACCTCCAGTTCTAAATTCGGCGAGCTACCCCGGGTGGGGTTTCCTAACTGGCGCCAGTGGAGGTGAGCACAGGGCTCTCGATGGCCTCGCTCACCGCCCCCCACCAGTGGGAAGGCCTCACCCCCAGCAGCAGAACCTTCTGACACCAAACATGACATCTTGACAGGACAGAAAGGCAACTGCCCTGGGGTCGCCAGAATTGAACAAGATACGGAAGTAAAATGCAAAGAAACCACTGAGAACTTTGTGGACGTAGGAGAGAAGGAGAAAAGAAGAGGGCCGAGCAGAAGAGGGGACAGAGGAGGCAGGGACGGTATAAGGGAGATGAGAAGAAGAGGAAACAATGACAGGAGGCACAGGTAAAGAAACAGCAAGACAACACCAATTTGTGCTGAAGAGGAAAGAATCAGAGCTGAATAGTTTCAACTGCCCAACGTACGTCTTAGCTTCTTGGTAGGAATGTGTTTCTGCTCCGAGACATCATCCCATGGCTTTACACACATCCCACACTTAACATTCACAACACGAAGAAGTGGGCGCTGTTATCTCCAACCCACGTGAGGAAACAGAGCCTTAGGAATTAAAGCAACTGACTGGACATTTAACAGGTACTGGGAACACAGCAGTGAACAAAACAAAGCCCCTACCCTTAGGAAGTCAAACCCAAAGCGCCCCGGGCTGGATTGTTCTGGGTTTGAAAAGATGTTGAGAGATCGCAATGAAAGAAAGTGCAACTGCATTGAATACACATACTTACTGCACCATGTACATCTGTCCACTTTGTGAAGATGTTTCTTTAATCTTATGACACAGATTTTGTAATTAGAACATCTCATCAATTCTACTTTGACCGCGTCAGATTATACAATTTCAATGAGACAAAATTTACTTGAAAATTTCTAATGCAACTCAAATAGTTTTTTTTTCCAGCTGTCAATGGCTAGTTTCGCCCACCATCCTTCACTGAATCTCTTTTAATAATGTCCATTCCACTTTGTCAGTTTAACTTGATGGAGAACTACACTCCAGCACTAATAACCCTTCCATTTGCTTAAAACTATATTTAGATGCCAGAATATACCCAGACACAATTTTGCTGTGTAAGTCAATCTATTGGCCACCAAATCAATTCCACCCACAACTGTTCCAAAAAGGCACTTAAATCAATTTGCTATAAAAGTACTGCATAAAATGATATATGCATAAACCCTACTTGGTTATTATACATAGAAAATTAACCCCAGCGGATTCAGGGCTCACATCAGAGTACAGCTCTTGGCCTCAGTATACAACTGTGAGAAATACTCATTGATATAGTCATGCCAACACATACATGTCACTTATGTGTGTATCAGTAGGAAATTAACCTATAAAGTATGAATAGTTTTCATTTTACAAGATCGTGGAAAATTTTATACATGTTAACAAAACTCAAACACCAGTCATGAGTCTCAACTTATGTTTTTTGACTTGTAATATTTTTTAGCTGCAATAGCAAGGACATAGGGACCATTAGCAGAGACTCAGATTATTTTTAAGTCGGTGGGCTAATTCCAAAGTAATCATAACCTTAACAATGAGGGGGTAACATGGGATTTTTATTGATTCCCCAGAGTCACAAGGGTCGTATCATAAAGTGGGACTGAGTGACAGCTGCTGACAGTGGACAGAACTACAGGAATGTGTGACGGTGGTGCAGCACAGCCATGGCCAGTGAGAGAGGACCAAGGCCAAGTGTGTGAGGACACCGTGACCTACATGCTCAGCGGGAGCTTCAAAGGAACCTCATACTGATGATCATAAAGCCCTGTTATGGAAGTTTATAAAAGATATGTATTTATAGACAAACCCACAAACCTGCATATTTTAAAGTTCTTATTCTTTTGATTTGGCTGAATTTGAATACTGTCACTTTTCTTTGTTAAAACAGATTATGCTGAGACAAGTACCAAGGTCTCTCTATTTTTATTGTATTACTCAAGTTAACTTTCCCACACATATGGATTCAGACGCTGTAACTGGTGAAGTTATACCTTGCCTAACGTGCAGCATAACTTTCACTAGGTTATCAGTACTGTGATTCCAAATCAAACATCAGGTTTACACTATTGTTGTTCCAGATGCACTTAATGAGCAAATACTGTACTGTCATTATTCATAACATCTTGACTCAGCAGACAAACTTGTGAAAGTTGGAAGAGAATAAAAAAATTTTATTCATATTATTTGGATAATTAATAAAAATCAGTAAATCTAGTTAGAGAAAAGCTTTCTTTCATCAGAAATACAGGTAGAAGTCTGTCTGTAGACTACATCTTTGAAAACAGGACATAGTCCCCTATCCATCACAGTGACTTACATGTTCTCTGGCAATAGGTCAGGAGATAGGCTAACATGAAATTGTGTCTTGTCTAGGGTCGCTTCTGCTCCAGTGGTATTCGTCTATTCTTTATGATATTAGAGTGGTGTGCTATAAGAATTCAGGTAGAATAGAATGGAAAAAAAAAAACCTGTTAATATCTAAAATGCAGTTTAAAATATAAAAATCCAATCTAAAGAGAAATTGTGGTGCTCTGTTTTTAATGTCCCATTCAATGAAATGTAGCCCAGCACCACAGGGCACATATATGGCTTGCTGTGATGGGATCCAAGTTCATTCTTGTAGCATCACTCAAGAGGGGAAGCAATATCGTTTTAATTTTATGTATGGAGAAACGGAAGAGACATGATTCTCTACATGGTCTGCTAGAGGTTAAGAAGATTCTGTTGCCCAAGTGTATTTTGATCAAGTTCAGGCTTTATCAAAGGCATCTTTCCTCTATCCAGGAAACCAATGTTGATGACTGAAAAAAAATAAAAATAAGGCCACAGGTTCTCAGTTATTGACTATATTCTTGGCAGGTCTGACATTTCAAATCATGTTTTCAAGAATTAAAAAAAAAAAAATGGGCACAGAGCCGTCAATCCGGAAACAAATCATGGCAGTGGGCTCTAGACTCTTTTAATTTGTTTAGCAACAGTTATAAATTAAATAGCTTCCATAGCTTTATTTTTTAAAATTTCTTTAATGTTTATTTATTTCTGATAGAGAGATAAAGTGTGAGTAGGGGAGGGGCAGAGAGAGAGGGAGACAGAATTTGAAGCAGGCTCCAGGCTCTGAGTTGTTAGCACAGAGCCTGATGCGGGGCTCGAACTCACGAACTGTGAGATGATGACCTGGGCTGAAGTCAGACACTTAACCGACTGAACCACCCATGCACCCCAATAGTTTTATCTTTTTTAATGTTTACATATTTCTTTTGAGAGTGGGAGAGCATGCTAGCAGGGGAGGGGCAGAAAGAGAGGGGAAAGAGAGAATCCCAAGCAGGCTCTGTGCTCTAAGCCTAAGTCAGATGGAGGTCTCAAATTCACAAACCATGAGATCATGACCTGAAATCAAGAGTCAGATGCTCAATGGACTGTGTCACCTAGGCGCTCCTCCATAGTTTTATTTTTAAACTTAAATACTCTAGCTACCACACCTCTTGTGTTTTCCCTATAATACACCTAGTTTCTAACTATTGGTTATTTTTAATTCCTTAACAGTCTAGTTCATAATATTATTGATGGCCTATTTTCTTCTTTTTAAGCAACTCAAAATAAAACTTGTGTTCTCCCTGTATATTAGAAAACAGTGCCATAAAATGAAACTTGCACATTGTCTCTACTTTTCAAATAATCTGATTGAATGAAAATATTGAATAATTCCCTATGACAAAGTTTCCCAGTAAATGAAAACTAAAATAAGTTTCCAAATGTGCCTACTTAGAGTTTGTTCAGTCCCTGGGCATACATACAGACTATCTCTATTTTCACAGAAACTAATATAAGAAGTAAAAGCAAATGAAGTAATTTTCAAGAAAATCAATGAATCTTCACAATTCAATACACAAATCAAAACTGAAAGTCCTTTTAGTAATGGCTGAAATATTTTTTCACTTGTTACTCTTGAAGGGAAAGTAATTCTTAAAAATCCTACTCTGGGATATTTAAAGAACTACGGCCACTGGATTACCTAAAAGTATAGACTTTTAAATACATAACCAGGAAATTTAGTACTGTTAAACCAGTGCATTATTGGCACACGATATCACTGAAAATTTTCGAAAGCTTAGGAAAGAGGTAGATTTCTTAAGTCTCTCAGAAGGATAATGGATAGCTGGAGAGCCAGGTAAGTATACTGACGCAGATTGTGCCATATACTTCCTGGGCTCCGAATGCTCCCGTGTGGGTACAGGCTTGGTAAAATCGCAGGCTATAAAATTTCCATTTCCTTTTGACCAGTGATTTCTCTTTCTTCAGACCCATTCTTAATATCTTCCCACTGAGAAAGATCTGTAGATTCCTATAATACTACTTTTTAAAATTTTCTTCTTTCTCAAATATCTAGTGAGTGAAATGACTGAAAAACTTCAGTATAAGTATTAGTTATTACTTTTATGAAGTAATGTTTCTTGAATTTTTTTCTTTATTTAGCACATGAATGTGTGTGTGAGGGGAGAAAAAGACTGAGAGAGAGAGGGAGGGAGGTAAGGAGGGAGGGAGGCTAATGAAACACAGGCCTGGCACCCTCCTCTGAGAATTTCTTAGCAATAAACTCCATCTTTTTCTCCCCAAATCAAGAAAGGATATTGAGATTCAAATGAGAGTAATGTTAGAATATGGAGAAGCTTCAACAGACTTTTACAAAATGTAATCTTTTGAAATACAGCTACTTCAGTTTTATAATACTCTTAATTTACTCATGACGCTCACAACTGATCAACGTAGCGCCCACTGAGCACCTCTGGATCTTTCTCTGGGGGCAGTAGTGCACCTGCCTTATCCCTTCTTCCTTGCTTAGCAGATGGATGCATAGATCCCTCACTGACCACCCGGCTCCTCGGAGACTGAGCTGCTTTCCCATCTGACAATTTTTCAAAGAAAACTGAAAACTGCTGAGCTTGAAAGTTGTTGCCAATACCCTAGGGTTTTTATCAACAGTTGTAGGAAGTCAGAATCTTGTGGCTAACGCGTGCCTAATGGGGAAAGAAGATGGCCTTCCAAAGAGTATCTTTACCTTCTGCAAGCCACCTCCCCTGAGCAGGCGTTCATCAGGGTCACCTCTGTTTCTGTCCTGCTCATAGTCCCCATATACCCTGGGCTTCTAGGTTCTGCCTCTAACTTTTCTACTGCTTTTGTTCTAGAAAAATATTAACAATAAAAAGAACAAAAACTAAACCATGTAAGATATTTCCATCTAAGTCACCTCTCAATACAATAAAGAGGAGGTGGGTATGTACTGGAGTTTCTGAACACCATTTATTTTGATGGAGATACCTGTTGACACCCTCCATACATACAGTCTGGCAGTTAGGATTCTAATATTTTGCATCTAAAATTTAGTTAACTATTTGGACAGATAAACATGATGCAGAGGGGCATTTCTGATGCAGCTATTAATTTAAAATAATGTATACTTCTTTTGTCTGTTCTCAATTTACAATTTTGGAATTGTAAAGAACTTGTTTTTAAAAGCAGCCTAATTCACTTCTGATAGTAAGGAAAGATGTATTTGATGGTGAGTCTTGCAAACTGAGTTTTTACTTTTCTTGGCTCCAGACTGGCTGGAAATCCTGGATACAATTCAAAACCTTTCTCCGAACTTGCCCCTCAATTTCTGCTTTCCTCTTTCCTCTTTATTACCCATCCCTTAAAAAAAGAGCATTTCCTCACACTTCCTCCCCCATTTCTAGGTGCCAGTGGTGTCCAGGGCTGATGGGAATCACACTGTACTGATCACCCCCTTACTGCAGAGCTACATCTGGGCTATGGGCAACCACAGAAAAACGAGAGACCAAGCTCATGGCTCAGCTCTGTTGTTCACAAATCCAGTCTCCCCCTTTCAATGCTTGCCTCCAGAGATATATCGCCTTGCGTGGGCAAACCACTGAGAACATTCCCATCTGACAACTGGCTACGAAGAAGGGTCAAAGGAATTAACCCGTAGTTAAGGAGGTAAGGGTTTACTTAAGTTCCTTAAGCACACAGCCAGTTGTTTTGCAGAAAGTCGGCAGCTGGTGTCTGTCTCTGATGGCGAACAGAACAAGAGGAACGTTACAATGGCTGTTGACTTTCAGACAAGAAGAAAGACGTCTCCACAGCACTGATGGAGCATCCACTATGGGCCAGGGCTTCGCATACTTTGTGTCCTTTACCCTACTCACGACATCCTTAGGGAACTCTCAAGGAAAGTAAGGTTAGCCAGTCCCTTTGTTTGCCCAAGGCTGCAAAACTAGCAAGTCGTAGAACTTGTGTTTGACCCCAATTTGGAGGAACTAAAAAGTCCCTTCCGCAACAGCAGGTATTCTTGTATTTTATGAGAGGAAAGGGAACTCACATCCCTTGGAAAGTCTTGCAAATTCTATGGACCTAGTCCTGGAAAAATACACATGGACACACCCACAAGGTCATACCCATGTTTTTGGCTGATGCACGAAGTACAGACCCTAATAAATCATCTGCAGTGAAGTGTGCTTCTGCTAACAGAATAACAGCAAAAACTGGGCCTGTTTACAGGATGAAAACAATACCTCCAAGGAAAAAGAAAATAGCAATGTCTAAAGGAGGAGACTTGGCATATGTCTCTTTCAGTCTTCTGATCCGATGTAGATCCTTTTTAACACGTTCTGTAATGGGCATCCCTAGAGCTCTTTTGCGGGGGAAGACTTTTAATTTTAAGAAATTCCTTAAAATATATTTTTTGACATGGGTCCAAATTAATAATAAATACAAACAGTGAATTCTTGAGAATTTAATGTTCAGGTAAGAAAAATCTCCTTTTAAAGTACCACATTAATATAAAAACAAGATTCTGGAGAGAGTAGTCTTTAAGCACATTGAATTACTGAAGCAGAAACCAATTTATCATTTTAATAGCAGATAATTTAATAACAGGCTTGGGTGCAGCGCGAACCCACTCTGCATTAATGGCCAGCAAAGGGGCGAGAAGGATGGAGGGAAGGGACATGACTGTTAGCGACTGGGGCTGATGAGTGTGGCCAGCACCCTCCTGAGTCGCCCATTGGGCAGCTCCTCTGGATGCACAAGACAAGGACCGGACACTTATTTTTGTGTCCAAATAATGGGGCCGATGCTATTGGAAATACAAAGAAAGGGAATATAATTAAACCTAAGGTATGTTATGGAGACACAGGCACAGGTAGCCCTGGAGTAGCAGAGAAAGCTTCACGGAGGAGGTGAACCTAACAATTAAGTGATATTTAAACGCTGTAGAAGGCAGAGAGAAAAAATTGAGTAATTAGCAAGCTGAAAGACTTTAAAGAATTTTTCTCTTAAAAATGAAATTTAAAAACTGGGGCTCCGGGGTGGCTCTGTTAGTTGAGTGCCTGACTTGATTTCAGCTCAGGTCAGAATCCCAGGATCAGGGGACTGAGCCCAGCATTGAGCTCCTCATTGAGTGTGGAGCCTGCTCAAGATTCTCTTCCCTGTCCGTGCCCTCGCTCTACACACACACGCGCGCGCGCACAGAAAAGAAAACCACAAGCAATACAAAACAACAATAATAACAAAAAAACCCAACAAAACAAAACAAAACAAAAAACGCTATGTTATCAAAAGACTGGTAAAAAATGACAATGGGAATAGCAAGCATTTATTGCAGTGCTACTGTCCTGGGCTGTCCCCTGTTATATTATTACAAAACAAGAAGAAAGAAAGAAACAAAGAAAATATTCTGATATGATCAGTGTATCCTCTGTTTATAGCTGATGAAGTCTCCCAAGTTCAAGCTTCCGCCAGGATTCTAACATAGGCGTGTCTGAGTCTGGAGCCTGGGGAACAAGGAATTCTATCTATTTGAAAAGTCATCACAACTGCCCTAAAACCAACAAGACACATTTAAACACCAATTAAGTAGAATTGATGTTTTTCCTACAGAAAACTTCTGGGGAAAACAGGAGAATAAAAATGTCCTCCTTCCTGGACCTCGTACTTTTTTTCCTTTTGCTACAAGGGCAACTGGTGCCGTGGTTCATTCTCTTCAGGTTTCCCACTCTATGCTCTCTGCCTCCTAAATCCAGGAAAATGAGTCTGGCTTCTAATTTGCTGAAAAAATGGAAGCCTTCTGGGAGCACTTCCTTTCCCTCCCCTCCCCCCCTCCCCCATCCCTTCCGCTTCTCTCCTCTCTCCCTATACTCTCCCTTCCCTTCCCATACCCTTTCTCTTCCCTTCTTCTCCCTACCCTCCTCCCCGCCCCCCAGCCTCCCTCCCCTTCCCGCATTGGTAAGTGCATCTCCCCCTGCAATAACCCTTGCCCAGCGCCTCCTCAGCTGTAAGGATAACACCCTTTATTTCACATCAACACAGGCCTCCTCCAGCACATGATGAACTAGTATTTCTGGTGTCCTTTATGGTGTGGCCCCTGCTGAACCAATACACTCTTCAGTCCTGTGTCTGCCTCTTTGGACTCCTTCCTCTTCCTTGAATGTCTTTGTCTCCCGGTGTCTCTTCGTACACACTGAGCACTCCACCTCAACCTCCCAATTAGTTTCTCTGCTCCAAGGAAACCACTGCATAATGATGCTCAGCAGAGCCTGTGAGGTTGCCTCATCTACTTTCAAGGCCATAGTTATCCTCAAATAGTCCAGGATGACTTCTGGAAGATGGAACACCGGCACCTACGACTGCCTAGGACATAGTAAGTGTTCAATAAATACTAGCTAACCATGATTCTAAAGCTACTTGCGGTCTAGCTCCAAATTACATTTTTAGTGGTTATTTTTTTGTTTTTTGTTTTCTCCTGTTCTCCCCTAATAACTGATGACTTGACGCTATGAACCTTTCCCCTCCCTTCCTTTTCCTTCCCCTTCATCACAGGTTCTATTAAACTGTGATGAATGAATGAATGATCCACTCAAGTGCCTTGAGCAAAATGTCATCTGCTTGGGCCAAAATGCATTTAAACTTTATGAGAAAATGTATCATTTCCATGCCTTGTCCCCTAAAGCACTCATCTCTTGAACCTTTTAGTCTTTAAGTTCCACCCTCAAGAAATATTTTAGGCCTTTTCCAAGAAAGCAGCTACTCTCATGTGGAAAGAAATTAAATCCAATCTGTTTGTGTCTGCACACAGCTAATGAAAGTCAAAATTTCAGTAGCCCTTTTAAAAAGACTAGAGCAAATCCTCTGTGCCCTACTCAACACTTCATCTTTTAATAAAAGACTTTCTAATCACCAGAGCTGTGTGCGTGCACACACAAATAATGTGAACCGTATACACTGAAAATGTCACTGCATTCCTTGATATATTGCTATAAAGAATGTGGAGATTTCCCAGGCATGATGTGACCTATGAGAAAGAAAATTCCATTCAATTCTAAGATTCCTATTCCTGTGACTTATTCTAGTCACTTCCAAACTACTGAAGCAAGGAAGTTGCCTTTTTCTATTTCAATGTGTTATTAGCAAAATTTTTACTTCCATTTATTTTCCTCTGTCGTCTCTCTCATCTGAAAAAGTCTCAACCCATAACACGTCTAAACATTCTTTTGAAGAAGATTAAGTAGACTTAAAAATCCAGCCCTCTATTCAACTGGAGGGAAAATTCCACTGAGTTAGCTGGCAATACAGCAAAGCCTCCTACTCTCTCTTCTTGGCTCTCAAGTTCAATCTTACACGGCAAGTGAAATACACGCCTCTAGTCTATGCCCTCTCTTGTTCACCATCCATATCTCCTACCAAGTGATTTTAAAAGCATACACACGGTCCCCTCGTTCCTGTGCTATGGAGCTTTCAAAGTCTGCAAGGTGTGACTCTGTCCTTTCCTGTTTCACATTGTTACCTCTCTCACCTTCCAAGCCCTTCAGTAAATGATCCCCATTCCTAAACACGCTCTGCCCCCACTCCCATCTGACTCGGTGACTTTGTACAAACTGCTTATCCACCTGACCCTCCCTGACACACCTCATTTCTGCATTGAAGAGAAACCATGAGCTCTTTAAGACCCCATCTGAACCCAGTTTGCCTTTCTTCAACCATTTTCCTACCCCTGGCAATTATAACATGTGCATTTCTTTTGCTCTTGCACAAAATTTATGCATACCTTGATTGATTGTTTACTAATTGATCGTTATTAGTGTGATTATGTTCTTACTTTATTAAAATCATGTTTTAATATGATTGGGTTCTCTGCCTAGGCTCAGTTATGCCTGGAACATATTAATCACATGGGAAATGTTTTTTTTTTATATAACAAAGTACCTTATGATCCATGTAGAATGGAAACTATATGGTTAAAAATAAAGTTTTAGGCTGTTGTATGGAATGTTTGATCATCTACAAGGGAATTATCAGTGAGTGACTTGTGAGCAGCTTTTAAAAAGCTTTTCTTCGGCTTGGAAGTTACACTTTTCCAAGCAAATCTCAAAGGCTATAATGTCCTGAACTCAGAGAGACAGAAAGGGGAATTTGTGTGTGTGTGTGTGTGTGTATGTGTGTGTATGTGTGTGTGTGTGTATGCGCGTGTGTGCACACGTGTGTACAAGTAAAAGAGTGGGGGAAAGGGAGAAATAAAGAAAGAGACAGAGAAATAGAAAGAGAAACAGAAGGGCAGAAAGAAAGAGAAGTGGGGAGAGAGAGTGAGTGTGTGTTTGGATGAGAGAAGCATGGTATCCAGGTACCAGCAATGATCTTCAGCAATTATTTTGGAGCAAATACATATTGGAAGGAAGTAAGCCAACACATGCATACTGTTGACTACATTAAAATTGTGCATCTGAGGCAAATTCAAACAAAAGATTGAAAACTCTTTGCATGATTTAAGGAAATGGTTAGCTGTGCACGGGGCACAAGATGTAAGGGAAAAAGGGCATCACCGAATGATATAAAATTCAGTTCACAAGAGAACAGTCTCTACCCTGGGCCAGGACACAGCCACCCCTCCCCCACTTTGCCACACCAGTCACCAGATTTTCACCAGGTTTTTATTGAGGGGTTAATCTATATTAAGATCACATTGTCTATTAATTTCAAGTTTGCTGTTTATGAAGAGGGTTTTTTAAATATATGGAAGATTCAACCATTTGCAAATAATGCTACTGTGCTTCTAAGCAAAAAGTTATTGGAGGCACCTGGGTGGCTCAGTAGGTTAAGTGTCTGACTTCGGCTCAGGTCATGATCTCCCGGTTTGTAAGTTCAAGCCCTGCGTCGGGCTCTGTGTTGACAGCTCAGAGCCTGGAGCCTGCTTCAGATTCTGTGTCTTCCTCGCTCTGCCCCTCCCAGGCTCGCACTCTGTCTCTCTCTCTCCCTCTCTCAAAAATAAATAAAATTTAAATTTTTTAAAAAGTCTTATCAATGCAAAGTCAGATCAGGTGTGGGGTACAATTTCAATTGAAGGGAAAATATGTGTTCAGATGTTCAAAAAAGTTAAAATGCCCCATAAAGGATTGACTTTGGGCATTCTGATTCCTTCACTAGGAAATCTGCTAAAAGTATGCCTCTCCCACTCCCCAGTATTAGAGTAGGATTAAATACACTTTAGTGGGACATTTAAAAAATGAAAGACATCTAATTATCAGTATATATCACACGTTACAAACAAATGCAATCCCCATCAAGTAATGCGGTCCCCATCAAGTAATACGGTCTAGAATAAGGTAGTATTCTAGAATTTAAAAACCACAAAGATTCTGCGTCGATCTGAGAAAATGGCCACTCCAACTTCAGAGGTAATGTTGTGTCAGGGACATCATTTCAACAAATTTCGTGCAGTCCCTGTTTTATTCTTGTGTTGTTTTCTATTGCCCCCATATTTCAGCCTGTTCTTAGGCTGTGTGTCTCAGCTACAGCTCACAATACTCTACTCTATTTATAGACCTGCAGCAGTCAACATCTGTAGAAAGGTTTCAGAAATTGATTTAAAGTCTGCAACATAAGCATCTCCAATCCTAAGAGTACACAAGACTATATATCTTCTTCGGGAGACTGACACATGGTTCCCAATCTGACTTGGGATAATGTATCCTTGCCAAGCTCAGGTGTAGTTTCAACTCCAGGGAGATGCAACCTAATGATGGATTGGTATAACTCAATCATGCTAACATTTGTATTTGGAAACCCTACAGTGTAGTACTGACAAATATATGTGTGTGTGTGTGTGTGTGTGTGTGTGTGTGTGTGTGTATTTCCACTACTATGTTTCTTCAAGTGTATCAAGATGTTCTACCAGGGTGACAAGCATATGATTGAATTTAATGGTATATAAAGATATGGCAGACTGCTTTCCAAAGCAAAATCTCATAGCTGGAACTTTTATCAATTAATTGCACTTCTGGCAACCCCACTGAAAATTGAATTAAATGGTGGAACTATTTCATTAGAAGGCTTTGGCAAAATAAACCTAATAGACGGAAAACTCTACACAATTAAAAATGGCAGCTGAACTGCATTCTGGGTGTTTTTAAGCCACAGTTCTTCACTTTATGCTTTACTCTCCTGCTATGGAGTAAGCTCCTCAAGGGCAGAGGCTAACCTCTGTTTATCTATAGTTCCTCCCAGAGTCTGCAGAATGAGGTAGGCATTAAATAAAGATTGCTAAATACACATATGGATTCAGATATTAGTACATCGTGAGCTTTGGAATCCGAGTTTGAATCGAAGCCCCTCTGCTAATGAAATGCAGGACTGTTACAGGTTGAACTGGGTTCCCCTCAAGTTCACATGGTGAAATCTTCACCTCCAGTACTTCAGAATGTGACCTAATATGGAGTGAGGGTCTTTACAAAAGTAATCAAATTAAAAGGAGGTCATTAGAGTGAGTTCTAATCCAATGTGACTGGTATCCTCACAAAAAGGAGAAATTTGGACACAAAGTCAGATAGACCCCGTGGAATGCCACCTGAAGGTGAGGGCAGAGACGGGGAGATTATTCTAAGATTCAAGAGCTGCAAATGATTGAGAACTGCAGAAGCCAGGTGAAAGGCATAAAAGTGATTGGTCGTCACAACCCTCAGAAAGAACCAGCCTTGCCCACACCTTGACCTTGGACTTTCAGGCTCCAGAAGTGCAAGGCAGTGAATTTATGTTGGTTAAGCCACCTAGTTTGCCATACTTTTTTACAGCAGTGCTAGCGAACTAATACACTGGCTTAGAACAAGTCACTTAACCTCTAGGAGCCTCATCTGTAAGATAAAAATAATATCTCAGCACTGGCCCTGAGTTAGCCCTGCTATGGTTAATACTCAATAAATGGTAACCTTAAAAATGATAAAGAAATAACAAGCTATCCAACAAATATGTATTAAGCACTTTTTTTGTGTGTGAGTGTACAGAGCCCTGCTTTATTTCTGGGGAAACAGCTATTAATAAGACTTAACCTATGAAGAGTTAACATTCTAGTGACATAAGACAGAAAATGTAAGATAAGTAAACAATGTAGTATGTCAGATGATAAACTCTATGGAGAAAAATAAAGCGAGGAAGTTAAATCTGAAGCAAGGAACTGAAGGAACAAAACTTGATATAGTTTTGTTGGCATTGACAATTTAAGAAAAAAAAAAGATTTACAAACCGCATGAAGGAGATAGCAAGCCATGTAACTAACTGAGGGGAAAACATTACAGACAGAAAGTACAGCCAGTGCAAAGGCCCTGAGGTAGACATATTACTGACATAGTGCGATAATGATGAGGGGACAACTGTTGTTGATCAGAATGAGCAGGGTGAGACTGCAGCCAATGAAATCAGATGATCAGCTGTCAAGTCAGAGAGAGACTAAGATAAGGCAGGGGCTGGCAGCCTCATAGTAATGGACCTATAGGCTGCTTGGAGGCCATTGCAAGGTTATGAGCAGAGGAGGGGATGTGCTCTAATTATGCTCTAAATAGAATAACTTAGTTGCTGTTTGGAAAATCATATAAAAAGAGGTAAAGTGGAAGCAGAAAGATCCTTTACGAAGTTATTCTGATAACCTAGTGAGTGCTGTAAGCAGCATTGACCAGACAGTGGAGATGATACAAAGTAGTAAGATTTTGGCTATGCTCTGGAGGCAGAGCTAACAGGGTCTGCCTTAGGATTGAATACGGGGTCTGTACTAATAAGGAGATAAGTCAAGGATGACCCCTGGTTTTTTGACTTGAGCAAACAGAGGATGCCATTAAGGAGAAGAGAAAATTCGCAGGAGAAGCCCTTTATGGAGGCAGGACCAGGAAGTCAGTTTTGCACATGTTAAGATGGAGATTCTGCCTCTCAGATATCCAAATGGAGATGGAGGGTGGGACATGACTCTACGATTCAGAGATCAGAGCCTGGCTAGAGATATCAATTTGGGAGTCATTAGAGAATTGAAAGTTTTAGAACTTCATGAGATAACTAAGTGAATGAGACAAAAACAATAACATGGTTTAAGGGCTTACTGCATTCTAGGCGATTTTCTCAATATTTTACATGTGTCATCTCATTAATCCCTGTCGGTAACCTTGGTGATTCAGTGGCTTGTATCTCACATTCTCCCTAGTTTTTAGACTTTGCCCACTTTTACAAAGAAAGTAGTTTTTCATGAATATAAATACTATAGATCACAGCCAACAGAGTACAGCACAATTATTTTATATCTAAAGCAAGGGTCAGCAAACTTTTTCACGAAGGGCCAGATAGTAAATACCTTAGGCTTTGAAGGCCACATGATCTCTGCTACAACTACCCCACACTCCATTCCTGGTCTTAATGAGGACATAGCCATAGACCAGACATAAAATGGGTGTGGCTATAGGCCAATTAAGTTTTCTTTATAAAACCAGGCAAAGGGCAGGTTCGTTTTATAAGCTATAGTTTGCAGATCCCCCAATCTAAGCAAATGACTTGATGTGATCTGTTGTTTCATGTCCATAAAATCAGAAATGGAATATTCAGAAAAGGAATGTAATACCAGTGAGCAAGCCACTCTCTCAGTGTCAAGGTAGATGCTTTCAGAGATTTCATATCACTGTGGTCTTGAGACTCAGGGCATCCCCGAATCCAGGAAATTCCATAAACACAAAACAAAAACAAAAACATCATCTGCTGGCCCTTACCTGAAAGGACTCCAGATTTTCCATATAGAAGGGCTCTAGGGATGGAAATATGATGGAAGGAAAGAAGGTCAGACACATATGCTGAAGTACTGTCTGCCCAGCAAACACATAATTTTTACTTCGATTGTTTCACAGGTTGTATGACATTGGAGAGACTAATAGAACTTTTGTGGAGGGAGATCATCTTGTTGATGTGAATACTGGATCCTGTACCCTGGAAAATGGTTTTTCCTAATATAGAGTCTCACAACATCAGGTTTTTATGATCTGAATGTTTTAAAGGAGTTAAAAGGTTCTAAGTACACAAAGAAGACCAGGTTGAACTCAGTAAGTTAAATTTTGTAAGAAGCACGGCTGACAGCCTGGTACAAAGCAAGTACTTGAAATATGTTCATGTATGTACTCATTCAAGCAGACTGTCTTGCATTCATCTCTTCAATTTACTCTATAATCCACACCTTTATTAACTCGCAACTATTTTTGGCAACTTTGGGGTATCTTACTCTTCTTCCTCTTCTCCTAGCTATCCTACAAATGGCCAGCAAATCGAATTTCGGATCGCTGTACAAAATCTATATACTGGTGAACTTTTTAAAATATTTATTTATTTTATTTTTGAGAGAAAGAGTGTGCCTGAGCAGGAAAGAGGCAGAAAGAGAGGGAGAGAGAGAGTCCCAAGTAGGCTCCATGCTGTCAGTGAAGAGCCCCATGCAGGGCTTGATGTCACCAACTGTGAGGTCATGACCTGAGCTGAAATCAAGAGTCAGACACTTAACCGGCCACCCAGGCACCCCTACACTCTTCACAGACTAAATGTTACATTTAGCCTGATCTTCCAGGCAAGCCACAACCCATTTTTACCTATGTGTTTATATCTATGACTTCATGTCTTAGTCTGCTTAGGCTGCTATAGCAAAATACCATACACCAGGTGGCTTAATAAAGAGGCATTTGTTCCCCATACTTTTGGAGGCTGAGATATCCAAATCGTGTTGTCCAGAGATTGAGTTCACAGTGAAAGCTTTCTTCCTGGCTTGCAGATGACTGGCTTCTTGCTACATCCTTCCTCACATGTCAGAGAGAAGAGCTTGAGTGTTTCTTCCTCTTCTTTTAAGGGTACTAATATCATCATGGGGTGCTGCCCTGATGACCTCACCTAAGCATAATTATCTTCCAAAGGCCCCGCCTCCTGATACAATAGCACTGGTTTAGGGCTTCAACATATGAATTTCTGAAGGAGACACTAACATTTAGTCCAGAGTACATCATGTATAATTCTCTGATCAAGTTAGGATCAATCTCTTATTATTCTTTCTTCTTTTTCCACTCTTCCCTCCCTCCCTCCCTCTCTCTCTCTCTCTCTTTCCTTCCTTCCTTCCTTTCATGTGTATTTATTTTTGAGAGAGAGAGAGACACAGAGTGTGAGCAAGGGATGGTCAGAGAGAAAGGGAGATACAGAACCCAAAGTAGACTCCAGGCTCTGGTTGTAAGCAGAGAGCCTGACGCGGGGCTCAAACCCACGAACTGTGAGATCATGACCTGAGCTGAAGTCGGCCACTTAGCCTACTGAGCCACGCAGGCGCCCCTCTCTTATTATTCTTCAAATAAAAAATTCCCCGGCTCCTTTCTAAGATTTTAATCATGTTCTTCCATGTAAACTTCCCTCCATCCTGTCATACACTAAGTGATAGCATAGCTTTTTTTTTCTTTTTCAGACCTAGTTCAGAGTGACCCTCTCAACCACTCCAGTGGTCGACACAACCAGTCGACGATGCTTAGCCACTTCTCAAAAATCTTACGGCATTTGTTCTTTGAACCACATTCATTTAATTACAGTTTTTCAGCACTGTTCTCGAAAGCCCTAAGCATTTATTCTCCATGCCATCCTCATTTCGGTGTGGAATTGATACTGTCACACTAAACTGTAAACCCCTTCAAGTCCAGGACCATATGTTTTTCATCTTTCCTCTAGGTGGAGTCCAGAATAGTTCCTTGAATGCAGAGATCAGTCAGTATCTGTGGTATGCATGGCCTCTTGGTTGTCATACCAAATAGAAACTGTGATGTCTTAGACTCCAGAGAGCATTTATAATCCATTCTCTAGCAAAAGGCTGCACACAGCGCTACTTATAACTAATGAGTGCAATAATGAATGAATGATCTCAGGAACCTAGCCCAAAAAAATAATGAGCAATGCAGCCAAAATTTTTATGGGTATATGTGTTTTTCAAGGTACTTTTTTTAAAAAAAATTACATCTACTAATAGATGACAGAATGTGTAAGTTATACTTCAATGCTATCAGATAATAATAAAAATGAACAATTTCAAGAATAATAATATGAGGACATGTTCATTTTACAAGGGTAAGGGACTATGTGGGAGATACAACTCTGTATGTGTTATGTTCTCCATTTTTAGAATTTATATAATTTCAAGATGTTCCATGCATCTGTAAACTTGTTTCTATTTTTATGGTCATTTCTCTCCATCAAGCCTTTCAACTTTCCACCTAGACGATAATATTAGCTTCCTAAATAGACCTTCTAGCTCCAATTTATCCCTTCAAGTCTCTACACCTCAGTCCCAAAATGAAAGCTTCTAATACAACTAATATCTAAGTCTAATATTACTTGTTGTTAAACATGAACCTCACAGTCATGCCTTTCTCCAAAGCTGGAAAGTAGTTCTCCAATCCAAACAGAGTAGCATCTCTGAAAGATTTCTGCTCTAATTAGTCCATCCTACCTTCCACTTCTTTCCTCCAGATTCCATACATCTAGGATCCAGTCCAACAGTTACTGAGCATGTCTCTCTCCTCATCACCAAGCTCAAGATTTTCCCGAGGCTCCCACCCATCCATCCCTAACTGCAAGTTTTTTTTTTCTCATTTTAATGGCGAAGTCCAATGATCTCAAATCCCAGCTCCTGCAAGAGCTTTTCCTTCCCTCAATTTACATTCCACTTCCTCCCATCCCTCTGTGTGCATTCTCGTCTGTGCACATTCTTTCCAAGGTCAGTATCTGCCTTCTCCAGATGACCTTTCTCTGAAGTTTAGGAACACTGTTATTCTTCATATTGATACTTCTCCAAGTCTAAAACACAGCTATATAGCCAAGATAATCAATAGCTCCTTTAATTCATTTTATATTTTAGGTAGTTACTTGGTGTCCTGGGTCCTAGGTGAAATTTAAGAAAACCTCTATCTGAAACCATCTATTAGTACAATGATTTTTAGTCAGAGTTAGTTATTCAAGGAGCTTTACCTTCCAAACATGTGCATCATTCACAATAATTAAAGATGAGTACCAATCACTGAAAATCCATCACACTGTATGAAGCATCTTTGAGTAAATGAGAAAGAGGCAGATAAATTACAGATAAATTAACAAAGGTGCTCCTTCTGCCAGAAGAGGAAAGTTGGGGTTAAGAGTCCATTAGCCAACCACGCATCCCTGTTCAGAGAGTAACTGTCTCAACCATACAAAATGGTCTTGTACTTCTCTTTTTTCCTAAGGGATTAATTTCAAATTGCATCTTAAAACTAAACCAGAAACTGAGGATAGGATGACAAAAATAAAACAAAACTAAACAAACCAAAAACAAAACAAAACAAAAACCAAAAAACTTCAGGGGCGCCTGGGGACTCAGTCAACTAAGCATCCGACTTTGGCTCAGATCATGATCTCACAGTTCATGGATTCAAGCCCCACGTCAGGCTCTGTGCTGACAGCTCAGAGCCTGGAACCTGCTTTGGATTCTGTGTCTCCCTCCCTCCCTCTCTCTCTCTGCCCCTCCCCCATTCATGCTCTGTCTCTCAAAAATAAATTTTAAAAAGTAAAAAAAAATTTTAAAAACCCAGCTTCATATATTTGGAGGGGAAATAACATGACATTTTCCTGTGACATGCAAAGAACGTAGTGTTTTCTGTCTAAACAGGAAAAAGGAATATAAACAAGTCAAACTCTGGGAATATGAAAATAGACATTGGGCTTGTTTATTTGAGTTTATTATGATGTCATGCTAACAACATGCCATTTTGGTATTTAATTGCTTCCCTCACCCAATAGGTTCTTTTGTCAATTAGCCTTTCTTGGCCCCTCGGTATATAACAAAAGCCCCGCTTGTACGGAGCCACTGTTTCCTCTACCATCCATAAGTCAAGGCTGTGCCAAAGCCAGGCAATGAAGGTGGCTTTGATTTGGCCAGTGGTTGCTGGAAGATTCCGAAACAAACTAAATAAAGTTTATGGTGTCCACACACACAGATACTCTGAGGATTGTTTTTCTACTATTCCTTTGGAAGTATTCTTTAATTCATAGACAGTAATTATACAGTTGCTAACACGGTTTTTTAAGAAGAGAGGGAGGAGATGGGAGAATGCAACATGACTATAAAAAGAAAAAAAAACAATTTTTGTAATTTTTAAGAAATTCAAATGGTTCTTCTTAAGTATATTCTACCAGAGTGAAAACTGCCCAAGTTAGAGCACAGATACGTAAATAAGCCTTTCAATTAAGCATAGAACATGTCTCTCACATTTCTGTTTACTAGACTTTTTTTGGGGGGGACGGCCAATAAAAGTAATGAATCCATTCAAGAAAATCAGGAATTTTAAAAGAGTTCTCTTAATTGTGTAATTCTTTCCAGCTTGCAAAATGCCTGATAAGAGCTCTTCATATTTTCCAAAACATTCCCTTTCGGTCACGTTGTGAGAAGCACTTTAAAGGCTGCATTTACGCCCTTGGAACAGAATACTCTGGCTCCAGGAACACCATCCATTAGCTCTAAAATTAAGTAAGTCACTTTTCTTCACACCTCTGGTGGCCAAGTTAAAAAAAATAAATAAATAAAAAAAGGCAAACAGTCTGCAGCAATGAATGAAGGCTCTGGAGTCCTTTCATAAAGTTCAAGTTGATCAGGGTCCTGGTTGAGAGGTCTTACCTCATTTCCCACACATTTTTGACCTATTTTGTCTGCCTTTTCTCAGAAGGATTTTGCTTCCTCCACTGTCGACTAAGCAGTAAACTAATTATCTTGTTCAAATCCCTTTGTAACGCCCCTAATCCTATTAGTTATAAGAATGACTGAATACTGATTGCAAACCTATTTTTTTCTTTTTTCTTCTTTAAAGGAAGGGAAAGGTCCAGGGGTTTGGTCCTGGGTGTGTGTGTGGGGGGGGGGCGCGGCACCGAGCAGGGAGTGGAGGGGCAGTTTAGCCAGTTCACTGGACCAAGTCAAAGGCAAATCTGGCCGTCCTAAATCCTAGGCCACCTAACATAGAGAACAAATACTCTCCTGGACTCACTCATTCTTCCATATTCTCTCTGGCTCTTTCTTACACGCACACAGACCCAGGATTTAGTGATCATTAGTATCCATTTGATTGCCTTATAAAAGTCAAGTTCTGAACACTCCGACTCTCAGCAGAGCACGCTGACCCCTGGCTCAGCTACGAGCTGAACTTCACTTTCTTTCTTTTATCGCGGACATTTTAATGAAGAGGGTGACGCTATTGCAGGAAGTCAAAGAAGCCATACGAAGCAAGCAGAGGAAATGAACAAATGTTACGACAGACCTCTACCAGCCCTGTGAGTCTTAACTTCTTTTCTTCAAAGAACTCTCACAAGTCTTGTTAAAGGACTCTCTCTCCTTCTGTAGAAGACGCCAAGACCATTGCCTCCTGCTGTCTATTACTGAGGGAACTTTAATCACTTTTCCTTCTTTGTTCCCACTGGGGAGGGAGCCAGACCTCTGAGAAAGGCCTACAGTCAGAGGCGATGTTAAAGAGCATGAAATTTATCTGACTTCCATAAAAGATGTGTTTGGTCCTTCCATTTCTGCTTCTGCCGGGCAGGCTGCTCTGGGTTGGCCACTCCGCCTCAGGAAAAAACAAATATTTGCTTTAAACATAGAGGCAGGATGCTACCTCTCTTCAAGGATCTAGTGTTCCTGGTCCTCCTACCTCCTTCTCCACACACACACACACACACACACACACACACACAATCTTCTGCATGCTTGGCATATAAAATCCGGGTTTTCGCATTAATAAAATTGTGTCTCGACCTTGCATTATTTCTTTTTCTGAAAGCACAAGGAAGATGGTTTTAGAAATGCTCTTGAAAAGAATATGGTTTGTGTTAGAGGGAAGTCCCTTCTCCAAGATCTTTCTAAGGTCTGAGAAAAAAGTTACAAACAAGAGGAAAGGCAGATTCCTGGGATAAGGAGAGCAGGCTGCCAACCCAACATGTTTCAAGGAGGAAGTGCTTGCATTTTGATTTATTGCCATCTTTTGTAGTTAACAGTCCATTTCAGACACAGAAGCCTAGGTGTGGTGTGGGGTCTAGAGAAGGATGTGCAGGCTGAGGTGAAAGGGCAGGATCCACCAGGGCCTGCTGCACTCGGGAAATTACAGGGCAAAAGGAAGTGCTAAGTACCTGTTAGCAATTTGAAATTAATGAGAACATAGGCTTGCAGTTTGTGAGCACGTTCTATGGGGTCTATATATTCTGTTATCTATCTGATGAGAAAGGATTCTAGGTAGTTTCCAGAAAAGTGTTTGATATCACAAGATGAATAAATAGGTAAGTAATTTATAGAAAAACGTTAAGTGCTGTTCATTCACAGAAATCGCTTTAAGAGGTGGACTTAGTTCCCGTCCCTGGCAAAGAGGAAACATGCTCTGTCTTTGAGATTAAAAGCACTCCAACTATCCAGGAAAAAACTTTTTTTTTTTTTTCTCCCCCAATGCTTGAGCAGATAACATATCTCCCTGACAGGTCGCATGATGAGAGGGTGCATAATCCTCAAAAACATCTCTACATAAATCCAAGAGCAACTAGAGCAGCGGCTGCCTAGGATATTCTTTGAGAAGGCCAAGGGCATGATAGCAAGTACTTGTATTGGGACAAGACCACACACTTGAGCATGTGCAGCAACTCTCCAGCAGCCTAGCTTGTGAGATGCTATCTAAATCTCAAAAACTCAGTACGTGTCAATAAGGAAAATGTGGGGAAAAAAAGGTCAGAAAAGAGCTTTGAGAAAAAGTATGTTAATCTGAAAGTAAAATTCTTATATTGTACTTGTTGGATTGGTTTATGTCTACTTCACGGTGATATATTATAAGCAGCATCTTCTGTCCTATATGATTTTTAAAAAACTCACAAAGGGTGCCTGGGTGGCTCAGTTGGTTGAGCGTCTGACTTCAGCTCCAGTCATGATCTCACTGTTTGTGGGTTTGAGCCCCGCGTCGGGCTCTGTGCTGGCAGCTCAGAGCCTGGAGCCTGCTTCAGATCCTGTGTCTCCTTCTCTCTCTCAGCCCCTCCCTCATTCACGCTCTGTCTCACTCTCTGTTTCTCTCAAAATAAATAAATGTTAAAAATTTTTTAAATAAAAAAATTAAAAAAACCTCACAAGCCTTCCTATTCATTATAGTTTTTTTGAAGGATCTACATGAAAATCTAATTTGTTATCACCATTTATTTAAAACCAGGTAGATTATGGGGCCTCTAGGATAAGCACCCTGTAACGACCACTGCAGAATACCATCCAAGCACTGCCTAAAGAGGTTAGATCTGGTTGCTTCTCTCTTCCCAGCTTTATTCTTTTCTCTTAATTTAATGTTTATTTATTTTTGAGAGATAAAGAGAGATGGAGTGTGAGTAGGCAGTGAGAGAGGGAGACACAGAATTCAAAGCAGGCTCCAAGCTCTGAGTTGTCAGCACAGAGCCCAACACGGGGCTCAAACTCACAAACTGTGAGCTCATGACCTGAGCCAAAGTTGGATGCTTAACCAATCGAGCCACGCAGGTACCTCCCCCCTGCCCAACTTCATTCTTACTATGCTCCTCTTGACTCATTAATCATCTTCTGGTTCTCAGATGCATCAAAGTACATTTATGCTGCTGTGATTTTGCATTTTCTGATCTCACTGCCTCTGAAGCTGTTCAACTCGTGGTTTGCGCTCTGCACTGGTAATGAAGCCCCAATGACCTCTCAGAGAAAAGGCTTTCCTGCCTTCTCGTCGAAAATAGCTCTTCTCTCTTCCCACTCATTCTCCAACCAAAGAATTTTGGTTTTCTTCACATTTCTTACCGGTATCTGAAATTATCTCGTTTATATTCATTTATTTAATCATCACTTCTTGGTCGTCCTCTATAGAATATTATGTGTTGTGAAAACAGGAAGTGTGTTGTCTTATTCATGCCAAAGCTTGGGCATATACAAGGTCCCTCCATCAATATTTGCTCAATATGTGAATGAACTAAATTTGCCATTAGGAAAGATTACGTCATTCAAAATACACGATAATAACTTAAAGCAGAATGAACTTTTTCCGCCTTTAGAAAACATAAGAGTTGCATATGGACTCCATGGAGACACACAAAAAAAGAATTTCTGCCTTGATTATGAAACCAAGGAACCAATGAATTCCCACCAAGGCTAAGTCTTAAAAGTGCTATTAAATTACTTCCTTTCCATTACTAAAAGTACCTCCCCTTGCCGAGTAAATGCCCACAAACTGCATGTGTTCAGAGCCAGCCTGATCCCCATGAAGTAGCTTCAAAAGGGAATACAAATCAAAACATCCATCTGTGGCATTAAACGGCCTGACAGCTCATAACAAAACCACAGCAAATGGACTTGTTCCTAACACACAAAGCTCCGTGAACACGAAGGAAAAGCAAGGCATATTTGCTGACCAGCAGGTTTAGGGCCACAGCCCCTGCCTAATCCCCGACTGATTTGACATTTGCAGTGACAGGGCTCTCATGGACTCCTAAGTGGGGAGCAGGACAGACGGCCACGTTAGCATGCCAGCGATTTCCCGTTTAAAATTAATACTGCAAAAATGCCTTTCTGGAGGAGAAGTCAAAATAAAATCCTAGGAGCCCCTGCTTAATGAGGGGGGGAGGGGAAGGAGGGATACAGAACACTGTAGAAGGGAGAACAGGAACCCATAAGAAAGCACTGCTGCTGGCTGGAAGGATTGTTAGAGTTGTAAAATGCTGTACTTTCTGTCATGGCCACATAGGGGCACTCAAGGGCTGAGAAATGGTCATCTGAGTCCAAATTTTAAGACTCCTGATCTTCAATGGGAGAACAGCATATTCTTGTATAACTTCCTAGTGAATATCCATTCTCCCCACCTGGACACATGGAGTTTCCTTAGTTAGGTAATAATTTAAAAAAATTCAAAACTGGTCATAAGGAAGAGGAAAACAAGTTATTGCCATGAATTAGGAGAAATTATTTTTCTCTCGGTAGGCCAGAGTGTCATAGGAAAAAAGACATCAGGGGTTATGTGTGATGACAGGGTTCCATCTCTGTCTGGAGAGGTGGGCATTTAGGTATGTGGTGTGTGTGTGTGTGTGTGTTTCACAAGGTATTAGTTACTTTCTACCATGATTACATTTCACAAACTTTAAAAATACATACCATGAGTGAATTTGAAAGCCACGGCCTTTAGGGGTAGAGATAAAAAGCATGGCATCAAGAGTCAAATATGGGCTTAAATCTACCTCTCTTTCGGGGCGCCTGGGTGGCTCAGTCGGTTGGGTGGCTGACCTTGGCTCAGGTCATGATCTCACGGTCCGTGGGTTCGAGCCCCGCGTCGGGCTCTGTGCTGACAGCTAGCTCAGAACCTGGAGCCTGCTTCAGATTCTGTGTCTCCCTCTCTCTCTGCCCCTCCCCCCACTCAAGCTCTGTCTCAAAAGTAAAATAAACATAAAAAAAATTTTTTAAAAATCTACCTCCCTTTCTCCCTGGGAGACTCTGTACAACTCTCTTCACTGTTCTAGCCTCGATTTTCATTTTGGTGTAAGTGGATATAAAATTACTGACTTTGCAGGTGGTGGTGTGCACTGGATAAATGTGAGGACAATTAGCACAGCAGGGATCATGGACTGGACTCAAAATGGGTTTTTCTTCCTTTCTCCTGCCTCCTTGCCCTCTCTTCTTTAACTACTTCAAGTCGGTAATTTAAATCCAAAGCCTTAGACATAAATAGAAACATGGCTACGAGTGGTCGAAAACACACACTCTCAGGAAGATTTAGTTAGGGGAGAAAAAAATAAGACCTGGGGAGAAAAAGCAGTAATCTGGCTGATCATTATCTAACCAAGGTTGGTAAATTTTAAGAGACTATTGTTACTATCTGACATTATTGCAAGGCTTCACTTAAAACAAAGAATGCAAACTCATAGCTTTCCTTATGCAATAGTTTTGCTGCATTTGTTCAAAGGCACTGCTGATCCTGGAACATGGCATTAGCTCCTGTAATAATGCTGACCCGAAGTTATTATTAACTAACTTAGGACACAAAATACCATTCTTGTGATACTCATGAGGTACTCGGTACCTCATGGGGAGAGATTTTAAAAACCCAGCCCGTATGTTTTCCTTTTACAACGCACAATGATATAAACTCTTCATGGAACACCCTTTTCATCTCTGGATGTGCAGACCCAGGAAGAATGCGATTTTTCCTCTATTGCAAGTAATAAAGGGAAACCTCACTAAAGTGAACTTTGGAGGCAAGAAAGGAAAGCTAGAAGGGGAGACATACCATTCAATGTCAATGACAGACCGAACACAATGAACAACAGGAAAGAATCACCAACTACAGGCAAAAGGGAAAGACAGATGTACATCGCATCTCCTACAAGAAACTGAGAATGCCTGCAACTCAGCCAAGGAGAATCCATCATCCCCTTCAGCTCTTGCTTTTTTTCTCCACTGGACTTTCATTCCAACAATCCAACTTCCTTCCTGTTCTCTATAAAGTAACATTCCTCTCCTTTGTTTCTTGGACTTTGTGGCTTTCTCATAGCTTACATGTCTTGAGTCACAATTCTCTGTTATGCTCAAATAAACCTGTTTTTTTTTAATAACCGACACCTTTATTTTCTAAGGTTAATACTTTTGAACACGGTAAAATGGTTATCTAACAGACACATACACATACCTGCTGTTTTATAACAGAAAGACTGATGTGAGTACTACTTTCCTAAAGAAGGACCCTCTGCAGAGGTGGGTGCCATGATTTACTGGAAAGTGTGATGTTATTAGAGGCTAGACCACTACTATTTGCAGGCTGCAGAGACCTGGCCACCTCTGTTTCCTTTCAGTCGGCCTCTTTGCCTTTCAGTTGAAGACAGTAACACTTTTCTGCTTATCTTACACATTTCCTGAGGATCTAGTGAGATAAAGTAAACACGGACAGCTATAGCACAAATGTCGCATGAAATTCAGTGAAAGCTTAGATTAGAGGCTGGAGCTTAAGACTCTAACTGGATTCCATCCCAACACTCTAAAGTTTACTAGTTCTGGGGCCCCTGGGCAAGATCCTTGCCTCTCAGTCACTGAGACAGCGTACTAGATAAAGTCCCCTCTCAGACATCTTTCAGGATAACAATGAAATCTTCCCCAGATGTCAGTCCTGAGGTGTACATAAATGATGGAAGCCTACCCCGCCCCCATACTATTTATCAGCATGTGTTTGGGAATTGTCATTATTACCATCGCTCAACACCAGATCATCTTTATTGTGCATCAGTCTCAGCTCCCTTTCCTTCAGTTAGGGTTTAAGGCTCTCCCCGTCTTTTTCTTCTTCTCTTCAATAAATTTGCAAAATCTAAAGCTACACTATCCATTCCTTATCACCAGCATACCAACAGCCTACCTGTCAGACTCCGGAGTTCCTTCCGTTACCACAGTAATGTACAGTAAAGTCGCTTCAGGTTATCTCTGACTGGATAACATACCGCCGAACCAAGGGAAACAGGATTATTTTGGAAAACTATTTTTTCTTCTACCACCTTCCTTTTTCTCTGAAGAATCTGATTCCCTGGTCTGGTGTCTGTGTTCATCCTTTTCCTAGTTAACCGAGTTCACGTACAGCACTTCACAATTTCTCCTCTTCTGCTTCTTACACAGAAGTTTTCTCAACGCCGCTCACCTATCAACAGTCCCGGGATATCTTTTCCTTCCCCACTGCCTCCACATTCCAGCCTCACAGCTGCTTCATCCAGAACCCCTGTGGGTGAGCCACCGTCAGCTGGGACAAAGCTGGGTACGACACTCGGCAGTGACACTCGGCAGTGACAATGCAGCGACCTATCAGGAAGCTCACAGCCTAGAAAGGAGCACTGAGCAAAAAACACTCCTTCACACATTGGTGTGACAGGGGAAAATGCAGGTGTCCGAAGGTGCACAAAAGGTGACATCAAAGCCCAAATTGAAGGGTCAGAGTTATTACAGCAGAGTCCTGAAAACCACATGGATATGCAAAGGATGGTGTTGGGTGGGGGCGGGGGAGGATGGCAGGCAAAGGAAACCATTATGAAAAAATGTGGGAGCTAACTGGGGAATACGATAGTTCAGTGTCATTGGAAGTGGACTCAAACTTGAGTTTTCTCTATGTAATACTTTAAGCTTTCAGCTAAAGAGCCATTTCCCATCATAAAGTATCCACATAAAATTTATTATCTTTTTGGGGCACCTGGGTGGCTCAGTCAGTTAAACATCCAACTTTGTCTCAGGTAATGATCTCACGGTTCCTGAGTTTGAGCCCTGCATCTGGCTCTCTACTGTCAGTGTGGAGCCTGCTTCAGATCCCTTGTTCTGTGTGTGTGTGAGTGCATATGTGCGCTCTCTTTTTCTTTTCCTCTCAAAAATAAACATTAAAAACATTTATTATCTTTTTTGACTTTTTAAAGCATCTCCTAGAAATTTAAAATCGAAGGAGGCCTTTTTTTCTCTAAGATTGATTTATAAACAGAAATATTTAGGAAACATATCTTTAGAAAATAATTTCTGATAAGTTTTAATTGTATCTAACCGATATATTATATTTTGCAATGGAAACTTTGCTCTCTACAACAGATATACACTAAACACACATCTATAGACCTGCCCATCCCCCACCCAAGACTATTTCTTTTACATAAATAAAACTCACCAGAAGCTCGGGAAGTACTTAAAATAATAATAATAATAATAATAATAATAATAAATTTTAAAAAGTGGTTAAAAGCTCAGAACAAATGGGCTATAGGTTAAAAAAATTGACATTAAAGAAACCTCAAAGAAATAACATAAAACCTTCAAAATTACAATAAACATAACAGAGTGTAAAACTTGTTGGAAAAATAAAACATTATTTCTTATAAAAAAACCTGTCTATTAAAAACATAAAGTTTGCCTATGTTCATAAAGTCTAAATGTCAAAAACAATGTAGAAGTAACTAGAACTAAAACAAAACTTCATGGAACACTTAAAAATTTTTTTAATGTTTTTATTTATTTCTGAGAGAGAGAGAGAGAGAGAGCACGAACAGGGGAGGGCCAGAGAGAGAGGGAGAAACAGAATCCGAAAGAGGGTCCAGGCTCTGAGCTGGCTGTCAGCACAGAGCCTGACGCGGGGCTCTAACCCAGGAACCGTGAGATCATGACCTGAGCCGAAGTCGAACGCTCAACCGACCGAGCCACCCAGGCGCCCCTAAACATTGAAGTTTATTATAAGTGTTCCATGGGGGCGTCTGGGTCGCTCGGTCGGTTGAGCGTTCGACTTCGGCTCAGGTCATGATCTCACGGTTCCTGGGTTAGAGCCCCGTGTCAGGCTCTGTGCTGATAGCTTGGAGCCTGGAGCCTGCTTCCAATTCTGTGTCTCCCCCTCTCTCTGCCCCTCCCATCCATGCTCATGCTCTGTCTCTCTCTGTCTCTCAAAAAAAAAAAAAGGGGCGCCTGGGTGGCTTAGTCGGTTAAGCGTCCGACTTTCGCTTAGGTCATGATCTCGCGGTTCGTGGGTTCGGGCCCCGCGTCAGGCTCTGTGCTGACTGCCAGCTCAGAGCCTGGAGCCTGTTTCAGTCTGTGACTCCCTCTCTCTCTGACCCTCCCCTGCTCACGCTGTCTCTCTCTCTCCTAGAAATAAATAAAACATTAAAAAAAAAAAAAGTTAAAAAAAAAAAAGTTAAAAAAACCCACTTCAATGTTTAAAATATACAGAAAATTCAGAGAAAATAAGCAAACACAAGTCTTTGGAAAATAGACAAAGATTTTCATATGGCAAATCATCCCATGTCCAATCAACTGAAATACTTAACAAGAATAATATGTGAACAAGGGGAAATACACAGACACTACTTATTTGGACTTGCAAATCTAATGTCCGTAGTCTCATTCGCTACTATTTTAAAATGGAGTTACTGTGGATTTGGGGCAAGTGATGACTGATGGTTATGAAAATAATTACCAAGCCATATCTGCAGGTGGAAAACAAAGGGCAATGATCACCTGGCAAACCTCTGAAAGCATGAGGGTGTATCACAGCATCCTAATCAGTGCTTCTAGGACGATTTATGAAAGTATATAAATGCCCAGAAAGGGGATAAATACATTGACTTTAAATGTTCTTTAGTGACAAATATGACATTAAACAAATTCAAATAAAAAGCTGAGTTCTTGGGGGATCTGGGTGGCTCAGTTGGTTGAATATCCATCTCTTGATTTCCGCTCGGGTCATGATCCCAGTGTCCTGGGATCAAGCCCCACATGAGACTCTGCACAGAGTGTGAAGCCTGCTTGAGAGTCTATCTTCCTCTCCCTCTGCCTCACCCCTCCCGCTCAAAAATAAAATAAAAATCTTTAAAAACAAACCGACTTCTACAGACTCATATTAGACTACTATATATTGGTTAATACTAAGTATTTTTATTAACTTAATAATACGAAATGAGATTTGAAGTAGGAAATGGCTAGAAAATCTAAATCTTGTTAGTTGAATTATTTGGGTATTTTAAATATTGAAATCCACTGTATGAATTTATAATAATAAAATATACAGATCTTCAAGGAGAACAAAACATGCAACTGATGATTAAGAAATATCAATTTACAACACAGATGTGGATAACAGTTTAAGTTTTCAAGGTGTCTATAGTATATGATAAAATGTCTATATAAATTTTATTTTAGGAGATGCTATAATGCAGTTGGTATTTCTTAAGCTATGACAAATTTCAGGGGCCTCTTAAATCCTTTTAACTTCATGACTTATTTTCTCAAATTGTTTTTCAAAAAATCTTTCTCTACTAGAATTTTATTATGGAATTCCACAGACATTACGATGGGTGGGTAATCTAATTCAGAACCAAGAATTGTCAGAGAACAATGAGACGCTGTCATTTTCATGAAGCTAAGGTGCTCTGAAAGTGGTAAGCACACAAAAGTGTTTTATGGCTGGCTTGCACTCACTTGATTCAACCTAACATTCCTGTGAAGTGGCAGTAGTCAAAGAAAAGAAGGACAATAAAAACATGAGTCTCATGCACCTCACTTCTATGGCAATTATAGGTAATTTGACAATGAACAAATTGTTTCATTTATACATTTAAGTTACTAATTCTAATGAAACAACACAAAATATTAACTTTACTTGAAAAATCAATCTAAAAAATTTAACCAATAAAGGAAGATATTATCAAGAGATCCTTCAACCATACAAGTAGTGTATGACATCCACCCTGAGCCAAGGTGACATTCCTTTAAGAAAGGCCATGCATGAGGATGTGGAGAAACGGGCACCCTCCTACACTGTTGGTGGGAATGCAAGCTGGTGCAGCCCCTCTGGAAAACAGTGCAGAGGTTCCTCAGGAAACTAACACTAGAACTCCCATATGACCCAGCAATAGCACTGCTAGGAATTTACCCAAGGGATACAGAAATGCTGATGCATAGGAGCACATGGACCCCAATGTTCATAGCAGCACTCTCCACAATAGCTAAAACATGGAAAGAGCCTAAGTGTCCATCAACAGATGAATGGATCAAGAAGACGTGGTTTATTTATACCATGGAATACTACATGGCAATGAGAAAGAATGAAATCTGGCCATGTGTAGCAACATGGATGGACCTTGAGGGTGTTATGCTGAGTGAAATAAGTCAGACAGAGAAGGACAAATATCATATGTTTGCACGTATAGGAGGATTAGGAGGAACTTAACTGAGGAATGAAGGGGAGAAGAAGGGGGGAAATGGTGGGGGAAAGGGAGAGAGGCAAACCATGAGAGACTCTTGAATGCTGACAAAAACTGAGGACTGATGGATGTGGGGGGGAGGGGGGAGATGGGCATGGAGGAGGGCACTTGTGGGGATGAGCACTGGGTGTTATATGGAAACCAATTTGACAATAAACTATCTGTAAAAAAAAAAAAAAAAAGAAAGGCCATGCAATAGCAAGCTATATTTAAAACTCAAAATATTTACATGAACCTATATTTATTACTTGTTAGTGATGTAAATAAATACATATTAAACTTGCAACTTTCTTTACTCACAAAAGTAAATATAGATATGCCATCATGACTAAGCATCTGCATTTGCATTTTATCTTCTCCATTTCATTCCTCTATTCAATAAGTGAATATTTACTGTAATAAATAATTAAATACTCACCAAACGTTTAAGAGGAAAGTCTCCTGTCAAATTACAAGCAGTGAGAATCAAATGCAGACCTTCTGTGGCAAGTGACAATTCTACCACCTAACTGTTTATTATCAAACAGTGCTCTCTTCTCTACCTGGAAATTTAAATTACAATTTAAATTGTAAAGAACAAAACTGTATAAACATTTTAAACACTATATTTCCCAAATTCTTCTTTACTTACACTAAAGTAATAAATTACAAGATACCTACTTTATAGGTTATTCACTTTGGTAAATATTTGGGAACACTCCAAAAAGATTACAGAATGAGCATGGTGATATGTTCACTAAGAGTAACTTGTTATAATCTTTCCATTGCCCCATGTCTCTTTTTCTAAATTTTAAATATCCCTCCTCCATCCCAAGTAAACTGGTTTTGGGGAAATATAACAAAATAAAGATCCTACCCAATCCTGATGTTTCCCTTTATGCCTATGTGTGAATTTACTTTGGGTACACTCTAAAAATTCGGTTGTGCAAACTGTGAGTCACTCCTAGGTAGGAGAGGAGAGCCACAAAAGGAACATGGGGTAAACCAGATGGCGGAGCTGTAGTGGAGATGGGATAATAATGTCTTAGAAAGCCTCAAGAGATTTAAGGAAAAGGAAACGAAAGTAAGGTGAAGAAGTTAAAGACACATTATCTAAAGTGTCTACCCCCCTCCTCTAGTCATTTTAAATAGAATTACTGGACTCCAGTTGAAAAAAAATCAGACAGACGTTGAATATCCTGCACACCCACTTCACTCCAACCTTCTACCTCCATCTGCATCTCACACCTTTCTCCCACTGCATAGACATTGGCTTCTTTCTGTTTCTGTTGTTGTCTCAGATCCCTTATGAGGTGAAGTCATCACTTGCAGTTTTGTTCCAGCTGATTCAGGATCCTGTGCAAATGTCTCCTCAGAGAGGCCTGCCCTGACCAGTCCATCTGAAAGATCTCCTTCCACCCCCTTCAGGCCTCTGCTTTTCATTACACTGAACACATCTTATTTATGTATTCAGCTGCTCACATTAGAATGTAAACTTCTTAAGAACAGGAACCCTATCTGATCTGTCCACACCAACAACTCTATACTTAGAAAAGAACCTAGCACACAAGATGTATAAAAGAAATGAAGAACTAAGTATTAAGTATGACTTGTATGAATATTATTTATAATAAAACAAAATAAACGCTTTTATATCTATGGAGGAAGAAAAATGCAAGTGAGGAAATCTTCAAAGTTTCCTTATCAACAGGAACAATGCACAGAAATAGGCAGTTAGGACTCATTACTTCTAATTTCAAATGCAAGAATTTCATCAATATTTAGATTGTTCAGTGTATTATTTACTTAATAGAGTTTTCATTGGCTTGTTCTTAATAACAATCTTTCTCACCAAATTTCTCACATATGGCTAAGCACCTTCAATTATGTGCTCTCCTAAATTGGACTTTTCAGAAGGTAAAAATTTGAAGCTCGGGTTGTATTCAAAAGTATTGCATATCAAAATTCGAATAGCCCAATGACATCACAAACACCAATTATATTTTAAATGATACGATACTATATTATTAGATCAAATAATTTGTAACTGACAGGGTTTTCTGTAGGTTGAAATGGCCAAATGTTGGCAATCTCCTATAGTTAAAACTAATATTCTCATGTATCAACAGAGTAAAAAGGTATCACTGATACGAAGTTAATCCATTTATTTTCACTTTAACATGTCTTGTTTTTCCCAAAATAGGCAGATGGATGAAGTGCTTTGTTCATGTTAGGGGCACCTGGGTGGCTCCATCGGTTGAGTGTACAACTTTGGCTCAGGTCATGATCTCAGGGCTCATGAGTTCGAGCTCTGTGTCAGGGTCTATGCTGCCAGCTCAGAGCCTGGAGCCTGCTTCAGATTCTGTGTCTCCGTCTCTGTCTCTGCCCCTCTCCTATTCACTCTCTCTCTCTCTCTCAATAATAAATAAAAATACTAAGATAAATAAATAAATAAATAAATATCCATCCAAACCACATTAATTCATGTCTGGATTAATTTCTGATCTCATATTGACGTCTTGAATAACAGGTGGACAAATTAGAAAATAGTTTAAGGTTTCTTAGCAGATTATCTATAATTCACACACAAAAAGCATCCAATCTTTGAGACCTTTTGTGATACAGATATATTGGTATATAAACTTGGGCCTTCTCACTAAGAGGACAATTCAAAAATATATTAGGAGTTATGAAGCAGGATCAAGAAGGATCAAAAATGAGCAAGAAATGATCTTTTAAATATGACTATCTCCTTGTGACGCAGCCCAGGGGAATGAGAAACACATTGTGATGGCATTCCATGCATGTATCCATTATTGTCATCCAGAATTGTCTGAAGCAATTCTTGTTGATTTCTACTATGAATAATCTAACAAAAACGAACGTGAAACCAACACATAGATGTGCCAAATAACCTTGCATGGGCATGCATAATTACTGTCAAATGGGGAACAGGAAGAAGGTGAAAGGCAAAAGAAACATTCCACTGGGAATTATAAAATGTTGAGAGCCTCCACATCAGAGCTGGATTTGATAGGTCGTATATTACTGAATCATAAGACTCTTTTATCAGCTTCTCACCGGATCCCCCTCCTCTCATTCTACTGTGGAAATAAATCTGTTTCTGATATTTTTCTTAGGCTTTTGAGGGTATAGGGAATACTGATGTTTCCAGGACCATAAAGAAGTTCTACTATATGAGATAAATGATTCACAATCATTTTAATGACTTTATAAGAAAATGTGGTCCAAGCTTTTAAAAAAGTTAATCATTACATTTAAAGCTTCCATCCTAACTTCTTCAAATGTGTTGCTCCTTTTAATGTCAACAGGAAATCAACACTGAAGAGGAGACAGATGGTGAAGAGAGGGACAGAGGAATTCATCATGAATCAGCTCTCTTCACTGCAAAAGAAAAATAAAATGTTGATATTTTTAAATGTTACTACAAATGTTCCACCAGCAAGACTGGGCAGTCTGAGAGGCATGTAATGATCAGACCTAAGTCACTTTCAGACATCTTTTGGATTGAAAGCTGTGCTTGACTCCCTGGGAAAGGCAGAAGAAGTCTGATGAATATTTCAGTATAATGGCATTTATCAGATTCTTCATCAAACTTAGGGGACTGAAAGTAATCTCCATTTTAATATCTGGGCCAAGTGCAGGCAATGCTGATTAAATTTTCTCTTAATTCCCTCTAGTTCCAGGTTAGTTCCAGAATAGCAAGAATGGTGTCTTAATCTGCTTGGGCTACCATATGAAATATCAAAGACCGACTGGCGTAAACAACAGAAGAATTTTCTCTCACACTTCTAAAGGCTGAGAGGTCCGAGATCAGGGTGTCAGGATGGTTGGTTTCTGGTGACAGCTCTATCCTGCCTTGCAGATGTGGGAGACGGAGAAGGGTGCTTCTCATGGTCAGGACTCCACCCTCCTGACCACATCTAACCCTAGCCACTCCCCCCAAGACCCCATACAGTCCCACTGTGGGCTGGGACTTCCATATTTGCAAGGGGGAGGGGGAATGGAGGGCCACAATTCAGTCCATAGGAATGGAGAGACTGGCTGAAACTATGAAAACTCCTAAGATTTAGGCAATATAGAAGAAGTGAGAAAAAGAATAAAACAAAATTAAGATAGAGCAAGGAATGTACAAAACACATCTGTAACCTAACTTTGCTCTTCTTTGGTTGAGAAAATTACTGTTAAATATAAGTGTTGACATTGCAACTGAGCGATTGGTTTCCACCTGAAACATGGCTTTTGACAATTGCATGATGGCAGTGGACCATCCAAGGACTCACCTAAAACCTGTTTAACATTCTCCTATCTTCAACAATCAAAATACACAGATTTCTCTAGCAGAACTGAACTTTCTGGGAAAGCAAAATGTACCCAGTACCTGCAGAGTTACATAAATAACATCAAATGTTTTAGGCAAGAGAATACTGGTAGAGACACAATCTTATCACAGTCTCTGTATTTAAATGTAATAAACACAGTTTCCATTCTATACTCATTAATGTACTGATAACGATCAAAATTATTGTGACTAAGCATTTCAAACTGTCTAAAGCTCTCATTCAGTTCTCAGCCTAGCTAAGTTGCTGGACAGAGAAGGACATTTTTCTGGGTTTTATTTGTGACTCAGATGTTATCTAACAGTACAAGCACTTTGTCTCAGGAAATGAGAGAAGGATGTCATGTTTTTCTTCATTCACAGAGTTGTTACAGGTTCAAGAAGGAAATATGTATGTGAGTACTTTAGATAATATACAACACATCTAAGCGATCATTCGGATTCTCATTTTTAGTAACTAAGGCAAACGCATGGGAATGACATACCTTAAAAATTGGAAGAATACATAATGAGCTATCCCTAGGGATATAAACAGTATCACAAAAGTCACCACAGTCAGTTTTTAAAAAGGCAAATGGAATAACAATGAGTCCTTAATACCTTCCAGCTCCCCCAGCCCCAATGCATTTAGACATAAATTGCCACCACTTCAACAGCAGAAGCTATCAATGCTCTGCCATGTCACCTCAGAAGGCTCCCTTTGTCATTTTTCTTTATGCCAGCTCTCAGTATGTTTTCACTCTCCACAGCTGACAGACTCATTTCCAGCAGTCTGCTCTCCGAATGCCAAAACAGGCTTTCCTGTGTGCTCTAGGGTGGGTAATAGAGCTGGTCTTTAACCAAAGACTGACTCTTCGCTGCAGCTCACCAGTCTTCGTCAGACCTATGAGGTCCCGAGCGTCTGTCTGCGGGATTGAGTCAGTGCTACCTTCATTCCAACTTTGCTTGATATTTTACCTATCCTGTTCCCAGCTCCTTCTCCCCTCCCAGAAACACTTCCTACAAATTACTGCACATGAATCTTTCTGTCAGAGCCTGCCTCTGAGGAATCCAATCTAAGACATCCCCCAGGCTTTCAGAATTCAACATGTATCCCCTAAGCCCCTCCTGGCATCTGGCCATTCTTCCTAACAGCAAATGGTGATTCTTTTGAACATCTGACCCAACACCACACTGTCACCTGTTGAGCAGCTCTCCACTTTGACTGACTTTATTCTCAGCCTCAAACAATACTGTGTTATTGTCTTTTTGTCTCTGTCCACAAAGTAGCCATCTTTGCTTCTCCCTAGGGCTAAAAAATATCTTTATGTTAATACTTATTCTAGCCTAGAAACTCATTAACCTTCATGTCTACTGGTCAAGTATATTTTTAAAATCTAGTTTGTACATACTTACATGGGCTTTATAAAAGTTATGATATATTATAAGCAATACTGTGAAATATCTGAATATATTTAGGAATAAGATAATTGTTTCTGTGTTATGGAGGGACTTTTAAAGAGAGGCAATGGAATAAGCCACCCTTAAAAGATAAAGGAAGGGGCGCCTGGGTGGCTTAGTCGGTTAAGCGTCCGACTTTCGCTTAGGTCATGATCTCACAGTTCGTGGGTTCAAGCCCCACGTCGGGCTCTGTGCTGACTGCCAGCTCAGAGCCTGGAGGCTGTTTCAGTCTGTGACTCCCTCTCTCTCTGACCCTCCCCTGCTCGTGCTGTCTCTCTCTCTCTGTCTCTCTCCTAGAAATAAATAAAACATTAAAAAAAATTAAAAAGATAAAAGAAAAATTTAATAATGGTTAACACATGCATAATTCTAACCATGCTTCATAAATTAAAAAATATATATATGTGTTTTATTCATACCAGGATTCTTCCACTTAGGCCTCAAAAACATTCTACAAGGTAAAACTTTTACTCCCTCCATTCTACCAATGAGAAAACTGAGGCCCTGGGAGTTTAAGATTTCAAGTCAAAGGAATAAAGTACAATATGTAATGTGGTATATCAGACAATCAGGAGTTGGACAGTAATACTGGTAAATATATGGCCTCCAATGTTTTTATAGGAGGTTATACATTGTCAATCTTGGGCTTTTATTTTATTTTATGATTTATGACTGCCCGCTAAATCTCATGGGGAAGCAGCTAGATAGAAGCCTGTGGTAAAAAAAAAAAAAAAAAAAAAAAAAAAAATCTATGGTGAGTGGTCTTAGTGAACTGGTGTCAACAGAGGAAAGGTGTGGACAGAGGCCAGAGTCAGAGCCCAGGTTTACAATGGCTGGTATGGGTTCCTTTGTGCCCCAGAACGAGTCCGTCAGTATCCCAGGAAGCTCTTATCACAGCTTTCTTCAGCATCATTCACAGCTTTGCAATGATGCTCACTGGGATTTCTAAATACAAACATTAAAAATCAAAACTTATATTCAGATACAACACTATGCTTTTTATACTAAACTGAAAAGTTAGCCCCAAATTTCTTTGTTCATCAAATTGAGATTTATCAGGACAGTGTGAGAAGCCAACATTTTCATTAAGGTATTTATCTAAAGCATGGAATTCAGGCAGGCAGAAAAACGCTGAAGTTCACACGGTTAACTTGGGCAATTCAGTGACTTTGCAAGTCTTACTTAATACTCTCTTGGTATTACTGATACCAATGATAGTGGTAACACTATCATTATGTTACAGCTTCCAAAAACAGTTTACAAACATAATTTCAAAATAATTTGGCTGTGAGGCACATGGGTGGTTCAGTCAGTTAAGTCTCCAACTTCTGATTTCAGCTCAGGTCAACACAGAGCCTGCTTGGGATTCTCTCTTTTCCTCTTTCTCTGCTCCTCTGCTGCTCTCTTTCTCAAAATAAATAAATAAATAAACAAACCAACAGTGGTATCAATAATAGCCAAATTATGGAAAGTGCCCAGATGTCCATCAACTACCAAACAGATAATGAAGATATGGTGTATGTATATAATGAATTGCTATCAGGCGATTGAAAGGAATGAAATCTTGTCATTTGCAACATCATGGATGAAACCAGAGGGTATGATGCTAAGTGAAATAAGTCAGTTAGAGAAACACAAATATTGTATGATTTCACTCATATGTGAAATTTAGGAGACAAAACAGATAAACATAGGAGAAGGGAAGGAAAAATAAAATAAGATAGAAACAGAGAGGACGGCAAACCAAATGAGACTCTTCAGTACAGAGAATAAACTGAGGATTGCTGGAGGGGAAGAGGAGGGGAGGGGCTAAATGGGTGATGGGCATTGAGGAGGACACTTGTTGAGATGAGTACTAGGTGTTATATGTAAGTGATGAATTGATGAATCAATGGGTTCTACTCCTGAAACCAATACTTCCCTGTATGTTAACTAACTTGAATTTAAATAAATAAATTTAAACAAACTTTAAAAAAAATTGTATGTACTTTTGCATTTATTCATTTATTCATTTGTTGATCCCTACTATCCTTATCCTTACTTCATCCTAAGGGCAAGAGGTCTAAAATTACTTTCAAAAGCTCTTGTAACTTTCCCAACCACATGTAAGACTATATATTCAATAAACTTACCTCATTTATGTCTTTGCTGCTATCTATGTATATAGGATATCATGTTAAATTATTTAATATGGGTTTTTTTTTTACTATCTAGCATCAGAAGTCCTCTCTTGATGTCTCCAACCACAGCATGCAGAGCGGGTGAGAACATGGACTCTGGTGTCAGAGAACCTTCCTTTGGGATGGTGCGTTCTACTACTCACTTACAAGTTAACTACTTGTAACTTACTTTCCTCTTTCTCTCTCCCTTGCTTCCATTCCTCCCTCTTTCCTTCTTTCTCCCTCTTCTTTTTTTTTTTTTTTTTTTTTGGTAAATTTCTTATCCTCTGCTCTTAATTCTCACGTCTGTAACCCATAATCCCTAGTTCACAGAGTTCTACAAGGATGCAATTAGGTAATGTGTGTAGAACACTTGACACTCGCATGTATTCAACAATTGATGGATAATATTTTTGAACAAAGCTGAAGGACCATAGTGCCTGGTGTAGTAACTGGCATATGAAGTCTTTCATCAATATCTGTTGAAGGAATTAACGAATGAAAGACTAAGCATTTCAAGAGAGAAACATAATCAGAACTTCCAAGTACAGCATGGTTCCCAAAGGCCCCTGAAAACTACAAATTTGGCTTAACTGTATGGGCCAAGTCAGAACTCTGGCCAGTCATGCATCCATAGTTGTAGTGCATACAGGGAGAAACCCTAAGCAAAGCCTGTTGCTATACAGGGGATTGTATATATGGGGATTGGGGGAAGTGGGCTTTTGTCTTCAATGATTGTTTAGGGAGATGAAGGAATGAACTGGGAACCTGGCGAAAAAGGATGAGCAGGGAATGTTTTGGATATTAAGGAAAGTGGTATTTGTTTATTGTTGGAATTTTCTGTTCAAAGTGCCTAGCGTGGCCCTATTATATTCAAAGGACTCACACAGACAGCTGCACTGAACCTCCACAAGCCACGGCGATGTGTTACATTGAGTTACTTTAAAGCACTGAAGTTTCCCAGGACTCAAATAAAGGAAAGGAGAGACACAGGCCACAGGAAATCTCTAAAATCTGGGAGTTATTCTAACATGTAGAAAAATGTATGAGGTCATAAAACATACCATAATTAATCTCCTGTTTTTAATACCTCAGTACAAGCAGAATAGGAATGCACCACCATTTTTGAGTTTCTACTCTAGAACATGTGCTGTGTGTATATATTTGCACATTGTACACACCCACACATACAGACTCAACACCAATCTTGTTTAATTCTTATCCTTAATGGCACACTGCCAGGTACATACCATCTCCCCCAGTTTGGAGATGGAAAAACTCAGTCTCAGAGTCCACTGCTTTAGGTCATACAGGCAGCAAGGAGAAGAGCTGGGGCTGATGTCCACTGCTGTCTAGATCTGGAATCACTGTCCCACTTCCCTGCCTACAGAACAACCAAGGTCACCTGCATCCTGAAGCCCGTGGGGATTTTCAGTGTCTCTGAGTGACTTGCCAAAGTTCATTTAGCAAACATAATTAATAACAGAGTAAGTAAATAATGGAAGTAAATAATTACAAATAGTAAGTTAATAGCTAACCAGGAAGATACTAAAACTCACTGATATGTATCACTGATATGTATTCATTTCACTTCTGACCACTATGCCCTATTTCATCAAAATCATGGAGGAGTTATCAGATCATTTCTTACAATACTGTTATGGTGGGGCTGGAGGGGGTGGGGCGGGCAGGTGCCTGAGTGGCTCAGTAAGTTAAGCAACTGACTCCTGATTTCAGTTCAGGTCAGATCTCAGGGTTCATGAGTTCTAGCCCTGCATGGGGCTCTCAGCTGACAGTGTGGAACCTGCTTGGGATTCTCTCTCTCAATCTCTCTGCCCCTCCCCATACATTCTTTCTCTATAGTCTATGTTTCTTAAAATGAAATGAAATGAAATGAAATAATGAAATGAAATAAAATAAAATAAAAAGTATCATTATGGAATACCAAAACAACTTCCCAATCACTAAACTGCTGTCACTAGACAAAAAAAAAAAGTGTACTGAATTTTAAGTAGAAAACTTGCACATAAATCTTTAAGATATAACATGTGGGAATTGATTTTTAAGTGCTGGTAACATCTGATTGGATATTACTCTGCATACTGAAAGCACAGAAAACCAAATATAAATCTTGTAACTTTCAGAGATTTATAGATTTGCAGATCTAGAATACCCTTCTTTACTCTAGGTATTTAATGTGCAGAAGGTAGGACAAAGTTAAATGAACCAGAATGAAGAGAAGTTGGGCTGTCTAGACAGAAAATTGTTCCTTTTAGTGATCCTCATATCCTTATTCTACACAAGGCTATAATATATTTGGAAAATATGCAAGAATGGGAGGAGCTAACAGAAATTTTTGTGAAGGATTTTGGAATCTGTAAAAGGAGAGAAAAATCAAATATGTGTGTGTGCATTCCCATCCCTCCTAAAAAATAATTGAAATAATTAAAATTTTAAATAACAAAAATCTTCAGCTATGAAAGCATGAGATACACAAATTGTGGGGGTTCTTGGGACATTTACCGGCTTCTACAGTTGTCTTGTTCTCTAGATATTGTAGGAGTATTTGTTTTTTTCAGGCAACCCTGCAAGTGTTATTACGCTGCACTACATATAAATGTTTTGAAATTGTAAGGGTTTTCCTAACAAGTCCTGGTCAACAGGAACTACGTTTGGAGTCACAATGGTGCCATCTACTGGAGGCTACTGAACTATGAAAGTAGAGATAATACCATGGCGTGCATTTAATGAAAACAAACGGTAATATAGTCTAATATTTTTAGGAAGAAAATTCCATTAATTAATGGTTTTGCTTAGGGGCTGAATCAGCACAGTTGATGTTCTGGGAAGCAAAACGTTCCCGACACATCATTCTCTCATACCTTCCCTCCCCTTGAATTTGACGTCATTTGTGTGTGCGTGCGTGTAGAATATTTTTCCTCTTATTTGCTTGGGCCAGAAATGCGAAGTGACTGTAAAAATTAATATTTAATTATTTAAATTTCATCATTTTAATTAGAAATTACAAAGTTCAACAAATGATAACTTAGAAGGGTTCTTTTTTTTTTTTTTTAAATATTTTTATTTTATTTCTAGGAGAGAGAGAGAGACAGCGTGAGCAGGGGAGGGTCAGAGAGAGAGGGAGACAGACTCTTGAAATAGGCTCCAGGCTCTTAGCTGGCAGTCAGCACAGAGCACAACGCGGGGCTCGAACCCACGAACCGTGAGACCCACGAACCGTGAGATCATGACCTGAGCCGAAGTTGGACGCTTAACCGACTAAGCCACCCAGGCGCCCCAGAAGGGTTCTTCTTAAAGCTAATGTGCTATTACTTCTCCTATGAAATTCACTGGTATTTAAAAAGTCTTTGATGTCTTCGTCTGTGCAACACAAAACATCAGGTTTGAGTTAGTGAAATCATCAGCAAGGTTTCACTAGCGTTTTGTCAAAGCATCATCTGAAACAGAAACTAAATATTCCGTATCTCCCATGGTAGATCTAATTGTTGCCTTCGACGTGTAACAAGACTTCCTGAATAAGAGTGAGTGTAAGATGCTGCATTATCAAATTTCTAGCAAAATATAGTAGAGGAAAATATTTTCTTACATAGATACATCCATAAAATGACAGCGCTTTGTAGTTAACCGCGGATATTTTATCTATTTTGCAAATTTACCATGATACATTTTAATTGCTTGCCTCAGTTTCCACCATCACTCAGAACTTTTCTGGACCACTTTATCTAATACATACAAAAACTGCAGAGAATTAAAATGAGCAGCAGCCTAAGGAATAAAATACGCTCCTAAATTAGATACAGGATGTTGACATCATTATTTGGCTTTATACACATAGATTCATTCACTCAAAATACTTCAACAGATAGTTCTTGTCAAGTCCCAATACATGCAAAATATTGACTTAAGCCAGAAAATGTCTCTGTCCCTCCCAGTGGTACATTCTGGTGTAGGAGACACCACAATGAACACTTCAGATCATTTCGGATACAGCTGACCCTTCAACAACATAGGTTTGAACTGCATGGGTCCACTTCTATATGGATCTTTTACAATAAATTTACATACAGTACTGTGAATATATTTTCACTTCTTATTATTTTAACAAATGTTTACACTAAATTATACTTAATGGGTTAGGAGCATAAATTAATCACATAACATAATTAATAAATTTTTATTCCACTATAGAACAAATCTAATGTAGAGAGACCTGGGTGGCTCAGTCGGTTAAGCGTCAGACTTTGGCTCAGGTCATGATTTCACAGTTCATGGGTTCGAGGCCCATGTCAGGCTTTGTGCTGACAGCTCGGAGCCTGGAGCCTGCTTCAGATTCTGTGTCTCCCTCTCTCTCTGACCCTCCCCTGCTCACACTGTCTCTCTCTCTCTCAGGAAAAACAAACAAACATAAAAACAACAATAAGATGCGCCTTCATGAATTTTTTTTAAAGTTTATTTACTTATTTTGAGAAAGAATCCCAACCCCAAGCCCTGATTCTGGGTTCAAATTCATGAACCATGAAATCACAACCTGAATCAAAACTAAGAGTGGGACACTCAACCAAGTGAAGCATCCTGGTGCCCGGCACTTATGAATTTTTTATTAACCAAGGAATTAAAAACTGAAATACTACTTTGCAAGAGTTAAATATGTGTGTGTACATACATATATTTTACCATGGGAAAAATAGTTGAGTCTGAGTCAAAATAAGTCCAAAAATATCTTTCTAGGCCCCCATCCAAAATAATATGAAATGAGAGGTCACCGATAAAGGCTTTTAATAACCCTCATTTTGAAGTAGGGTAGCGCTTTGTCTTCTCACGCTCTCCTCTTAGCTGACTACCCCCACTCCCTAACCTTCCTGCACAACTTACAAGATGGAATAATAGAGTTTCCTAATTCTTGTCTCAAGGCGACAGACTAAAACCAAGTTGCCTTAAAGACACTGGCTCAATCAACCTTATATTTGCATTTCCTCATCTCTATCTTTTCATAGATGAGTGTTAACTATGTCCCAGATGCTTTGAAGTTTGATGTACTATAAAGGCACAGTTTGGAGCAAGATCCTTCTGGGGTTATGTTCAAGATCTACCACACGCTAATACATAAGTGACGAAACAGAATTCATTTTACTTGTTGAGCCTAAGTTTCTTCGACTATAAAGTGGGCATAACCATACTTACTTCCTAGTAAGAATTGAGAAGATTAAATGCACCAAGTTTTGAGAGAGTGAGTATGCAACGCTGAATGTGAACAGGGGCCAGGACGCTGCCTGGCTTTGAATTCCAGCTCCATCCCTTACAGGTTGTGAAGTGTTTGCGGTGTTAACCTCCAGAGCAGTGCCCTCCTCTGCACGCTGAGGAAGATCAGCACTCCCATCTCACAGGTTGGGTATCATGATTAAATGAAACAATAAGCCGGATACCTATGTGTTTCCTACTAATATTGTTAATTAACAAAGGGTATGGAGAGGCTGAATGCATGACTGTGGAAGGGGAGTTTGGGCATACAAAAATGAGGAAGACAGTGCCCCAAACATCAGGTTTTTTGAGCTGATGTCCTGATGGGCTTTAGCGGTCCAGCTACGGGAACCAGAAATTATAAATGAACATGTATGTACACAAGTGCAGTCCGGAAATGGGGATGGGAGAGAGTCCATACATTTTATCAGGTTCTCCAATGGGGCACAGACCCAATTTAAGAAACCCCAGAAGTGCACACTTTCTTTCTCCACTCTGTATTGTGTAGGACAAAAATCCTGTAAGAAAACAGTCACGTCAAGCAGTGCCGTGAGCTACAATGATACAAGCTATTTCTTCCTGCATTTTCCTTGGTTCTATCAGGCGGACTGAGTCATCGTGTCCCCTCAGCTTCCTAGACCAAGCTCACTCATTTACTCAACAAATATAAATTAAATTCCAGAGTCAGAAGCTGGGTCTCCTCATTGAATGGAGTAAGAATGGCCTTGCCCCCAAAGGAATTTATAACCTCATAAGACTAGGAGAGAGTAAAAGTCAAGGGTAATATCATGAAAAAAAAAAAAAAGGGAGGTAAGGTGAGCACCTCAGGGATCAGCAAACTGAAATTTTAGCTTGTAGGACAAAGAGGGGCCACACAGTGCTTGGGCTGAGATCTGGGCACAAACAGGGGAGACGGGCGCTGAGGTCTCCCACTTTCCACCTTTGACCAAAAACCAGAATGTGCAAAGCCCTAAGGTTCAAACAGAGAAAGAAAGACAAAATGGAGGTCTGAAAACAATTGGTATGAGGCTGGATTCGGGGAATATGTTTTCCTGTTGGATTAATTATGTTTTTTATAGATTTCTTTTCATTACATTATAGTGGAAGGATTTGTTTCTACACAACTTCTTTCTCCTACTGTATGACTGTACACCCTGTGAGCAAGGCACTGTGTCATATAGATACTACATGCATCCTCCCACCGCCCCCCCCCCCAGCCAATCACTGGTGTTAAAAAGCTCTTTAACCTGGTTCTGTTGAAGGAATTAGTAAAATAAAATTAATAACATCAAGCTGGAAACTCACTGTGCTTTATTTAAAATTTTGTAATTTGCTTATATTTATCACATACTATTTTAATGCAGGTAGAGATAGGAAGAACTGCTGATCATCACTGTGCTCTAGTTTTCCTCTGCTTTTTTTTTTTTTTTAATCTGTGGCCCCACCTTAGCATCTGCCTGGAAAGACCAGTCCATCATAAGCACTACCAATCAATGTGCTTTGTTTTGTTTTTGCTTTTGATCACAAGATGGGCCTCTGACAGTGCAGTAGATCTAACCTTTGATGTTTGGCTCTCCTCATTATGCTAATTTTTCTCTGGAGACATAGAAACTTTGAACTTTGCAGAGAAATTTATAGTTTTCCACAGCTACTTCCAAGTCCAGAATGCAACCAGAAGCTGGAGAATAGGGGGCATCTCCTCCTGTGCTGAAACCCACTGCCTGCTGATTCTACTCAAACAAAAATGGTGAGCAAATAGAGATTTCACATTATATCACTTGTCCCTCTGAAGATATTTTCACCCTCCTGCCAGCTGAGTGTCCTGGTGTTCTGCTGGCTTGTCTAAACCTAAGCTGTTGAGATTCTATAGTCACATCTTCCACTACCGTCTGCTAAGTGGCAATGTTGAATTAGGATAGTTGAGAAGATGGCGGAACAAGTGAAACAGAAGATACAATTTGGTTAAAACTGAAGAGAATTAAGAAGTGGCAGAAATTTCCAGAACATCTTTAGTCCAGTTTTGTTCTTCACAACTCGGAAGAATAAGTATTTGGACCCACATGACAGTGACTGGTGATCCTATGTTCCCATATCTAAGTGTGCATGTCTGTCCATTGTCTTCCATACGTATCCCTTCATTTGTTTTCCCTACAGATAAAACTCTAACCTAAAACAGAAATTAAAGGGAAAGAGAAGGGCTTGGGGAATTAAATTCGACTACTTGGAAGACAGTTTGACAGTCTGTGCTTTGTGCAAAACAAGCTACTAGTGTTCATGTAATACATTGCATCCCTTTGAAATCCTGGGGAAGTAATTCTGTATGCTTAGAGACCGTGGCATCTTGGGAGTATGAGCAGTGTACATGTGAACCAAATTGAGACCACACAAAGATCTGACTTCAACAGTGGTAAGACTGGCTGATTTGAGAAGAGAGTAGCTGTTTTTAGTGTGATTATCAAAGTATCCTTTCTAAATCAGTTGCTTAGAGATTCAGTGTGGAGTTTTGTAGCAATATAACATAGATACATCAAAGTCCACAAGTCATAAGAAGACAGTTCAATGCATGTTTATAAAATGAAGACACAGATGTACCAACAGTAAGAAAACAAAATACTACCAGTCATCCCTCCCTCAAGACTCTTCTCATTTATCTCCCTAAAGAAAAACACAATTTTGATTTTTATTTTAGATTAGTTCTATTTTGGACTTTACATAAATTTACAGAAAACAAACCCCATCACATAGTCTGTAACTTTTGTTTTGTGGTTGACATTTTTTGATCAGCATTATGTTTATAAGAGTCGATATTGTGGTGTGTAGCCATGACTTGTTTACTTTAATTACTGAAGAGTAACCCAATGGATAAATATTCTCTAATTTATTTTTCATGTTCCATTGTTGACTGACGGGCTATTTCCACTGAAGGTTTTAAACACACTGTTGTTATGAACATTCTGAGATACATCTTCTGAAATACAAACTACATATTTCTGTTGCACATATACCTGGATGTAGAACTGATAGACCAGAGGGAATGAGTAAATTTAGTTCTAGTGGATATTGCAAGCCAGTGTTCCAATTGGTAATACCAATGGATGCCCCCAATGGCAATTTTTGAGAGTTTCAGTATTTCCATGGTCCTTGCCAATACTTGGTTTTATCATTTCTGTTTGATTTTTGTTTTTGTTATTTTGAATAGCCATATTAATGGGTAAGTGATGGTATCTCACTATGGTTCAAATCTAATTTAGTCATTCCCTGATGAATAATGATGCTGAACACTTTTTAATGTGTTAGTTGGCCATTTGTATATTTTATTTTTGAAGTGTCTGCTAAACCTTTGTCCCCCTCTCTTTTGTTTTATCAGACTATCTCCTTTATCTTATTTATTTTATGAGTTTTAAAAATATATAATCTGTATGTAAATCTTTCAGTGGTTATATATATATATATAACAAATATAATTCTCTCATTCCCGTTTATGAAATGGTATCTCTGACAAAGATAAGTTTTTAGTTTTAATAAAAGTCTAACTTCTCGATAGTTTAATTAAAAGGTTTGTTCTTTATGTATTTCGTTTTTTAAACATGTGCCAAGCCAAAGATTTTGAAAATGTTCCATAACATTTTCAAGAAATGTTATTGCTTAGCTTCACATTTCAATCTTGAAACTACCTGAAATTAATTTTTGTGTATATCTCAAATAAGTAGTAAGTACAGTTATTTTCTTGAGTAACTCCAATTGACCTGAGACTATTTATTAAAAAGAATATAATTTCCTGATAGCAGGGGAAAGAGACTACAGTGTCACACATGCACTGAGTCAACCCAGAAGGGACACACATCACATGCTATTGTCCAATTCCAGTTACATGACCCACTAACTGTAAGAACATGAGAGCAACAAATAAAATATTTGTTTCTGCTACCATGTTTGCCAAAATAATAATTTATTTCATGTGAAATATGCTTTCTGAATAATTTTACTATTTTTGCATATTTTTTGCATTGGAGAGATTAAACAATAACATATTCTTAAAAAAAAAAAAAAGGAGGTTGATTTTTCAGAATTAGCTAAAGGCAGAAATAACTTGCCAAACTGGTTAGTTTTCATATTTCATGGAAGTTTCATTTTGGCCAACATGTGCTACTTAACACATCAATACCATCTTCTATTTGTGTACTAACAGTTATCTCAATTCTTTCCTGTTAATAATCATGAATTAATAAAGGAGTGAAGGCATGCCAAAGAGACAGATAGATAAACACAAAGAATATCATGTGCATAAATGTCTATTGATTATACCTTCCTTGGGAGAAAGGATCATGCCTTAGGTTTTTGTTCTTCCTGTTTTTATTTTAAGGAACTCAACCCATAAAGCATCTTTCCCCACTCTTCTCACTTCGGACATTAGAGAATTATAACAAATAAGCTCTTTTTATAGGTGTAGTAAGGTATACTTTTGAAGTATCCTTGCAAGATTTTCACAGTATTTTATTAGTGGTGCATTCTTTAAATTCCATTTCTAGGGGTGCCTTGGTGGCTCAGTTGGTTAGTCGTCTGACTCTTGATCTCGGCTTAGGTCATGATCTCATGGTTCATGGGATCAAGCCCCGTGTTGGGGTCTGCACTGACAGCACGGAGCCTGCTTGGGATTCTTTCCTCTCTCTCTGTCCCTCCTTCAGTATGTCTCTCACCCCCTCTCAAAATAAATAAACTTAAAAAAAAACAAACAAATTCTATTTCCAGTCGTCCAGATTCACAGAATGTGCAAATTAACTTTAAGTTCTTTACAAATTATAGTAATGATTTTGGGATAACAATCGACTACCTAAATGTAGGTTTTAAGGACTTCAAAACCTTCCCTACATTTGGGTTTACTTTTATAACTATACAGAAATGTGCCATTTTGTTTCAATGTGTCAGAGAGATGTGGGTTTCTAAAGACTCTAAGCTTTCTGAACAACACTTCCTCTTGTCCATTCACTCATTATTCATTAATTTATGAATTCTTTATTGACTTACACCAGGCTTTGTGCTAAATTATCAAGAAATAGACATAACTACTGCTAAACCCCACTGAGCAATTCCTTGTGTGTTAGGCACTCTTCCAAGTACTTTTCTTGTATTGATTCTCATTATCCTTATTACCTTAACCTATGAGATTCAGAAAATTGAGGCATTTGCCCAGGGTACAAAGCTAGTGAGGGACACAGCAGAGACTTGGGTCAAGGTTGTGTTTTTCCGGAGCCAGAGTTTATCATCACTACACCATTCTGCTTCCATTCTGCTTCTACTCAAGATATGCAGCTTATGGCACTGGTATTCTAGAAAACATCTCAGGTTTTATTTAGAGTAAATTTAAATCCTGGAAAATCTCCTCACTACACTCAAGAGTTTGCTAAAATAGAGTAAAAATCTAAATTCTAAAGAATATGTAAAATAAAGGTATTATCCAACTCTGTTCATCATCATATGTAGGTCTTATGATTTTTGTTGTTGTCTAAGAGTGCACACTTTAATGAAAAATGTGAAGGTTTTAAAACTTAGGGACAAGTTGTTCAAGTCCACATCTGGACACCACTATGGACAAGCAATTCATCTTTATTGGGAAAAACTTAAAACTTAAAGTCTGTATGGTCTAGAGAATTATCTCCCAAACTTCACAAATGTGAGTACTTTTAAAAATATTTTTTAAACCAGTCAATACACCACTGACTCGTCTTTAACCTCTGCACTGGATGACTAGCAATTACTAAAACCTCAAGCAGCTCTAGCATAGCAAATTAAAAATTTGTATAATCTTTGTATCTGCAAAGGGCCCTGATTTTAAGAAGACTATATGTGTCATATGCTTTGCTAACAGCACTTATTCATCTGTATCAAAACCACAGCACATTCTAACCTAATAAAGTCCTTCCTTCTTTGCTAATTAAGATAGCATCAAATAAATAAATAAATAAAGTTACTTATTCAGTCATGAGCACTGAATGCTCCCAGTAGGTAGTCTTTTCACAATTCAATTTCCCCAATGGGACTAGAAGAGGAAATGAAACAACAAATTGTACTCCTGATGAACTAAGCAGAAGCTGCTATTCTATAGGGAGTCCTGCTAGGTCAATTAGTTCATCATGCGAACAGAATAGCAATTCAGAAACCAATGCCCCGCCAACAAAGGTTCAAAAAAGTAAAGTTCAATGGCCTCTTGTAACACTGTCTCCAGTGGAAACTCCTAGAAATTGGTGAGTTTTGCCAATGGCATTTTAATATACGCGACTAAGAAAAGATTCATGGTAACTCAAAATAGGAGCATTATTGCGCCATTACATACCTGGATTAATAGACTGGCCATCTATGTGTATTTTTCATTAAATGGCAGTTACTTGCATTTCCTGAATCAACTTAAGCAAAAATGGTATGAAATAGCAATAGTTTAAATTACTATGGTTTATTTCCAATTTTCTAACTATACTGTTCAACCTCAAAAGATAGAACATAATGAGCCTTCATTTTTACCATGCTCAACTATTTTTAAAATGCATATGACTACAAAACAACATATTTTAGAGCCAAATGGAATCTAGTGTGAACAATGACCAAAGGCATTATAAAGAGATTAACTGAGATAAATCTCTTTAGAAATGTGAGAAATCTATACAAATGAATTTTTAAAATGTTTATTGGGGAGGGGTTGCAGGGGCAGAGAAAGAGAGAGGAGAGAGAGAATCCCAAACAGGCTTCACACTGTTGGGGCATAACCCGATGTGGGACTTGATCCCATGAACCATGAGATCATGACCTGAGCTGAAATCAAGAGTCAGATGTTTAACCACCCAGGTGCCCATATGCAAATGAATATTTTTGCAAGAGCAATATCATCTCACATTTATTATGATTTAGAGCTAACTAAGTACTTCTAACTTGCATTACTCTGTTTGGTATCTTAGTATTTTGTTGTTTTAAAACTAGAAGAGTTACCTCTAAATAAAATCCTTCACTATGTTTTAATTTAAAAGGTATGATGTCTTATCATTTTCCCCACTTATATCTGTATTTAAAAGGTAAAACAACATCATAGCATCTTTTTATGCAGGCATTTGATTCTTGTTATTGTGACTTTGTGAAAATGGGTCTATGTTATTGTCTTCATTTTATCTAAAAACAAACCAAAAAAACCAAAGCAAAACAAAAGCAAACAAAAACAAACAAACAAACAAAAAACCCAGGGGATCTGAGATGAGAAGTGGTCTTTATTGCTGACTGATGAGGCACACTTAAACCTCTGGCCTCTGGGTTCTAGACTACCACTTTCTCTGATGTTATAACCTAGCAATGTATATACCTGTGTGTTGAATTATCCTGGAAGTTCAAGGTGAACTGTGTAGGGTAAGAGGGATGAAAGTATGTGATGAAAGAGGTAAAATATCTATCAGTTGGTCAACATGTATGCTAGCATCCCACTTTATTCACTGTACAGATAGTTATTTTTGGTATGACAATAGTGTTAAATTCCTTGAATTAAAAAAAAGCAGATATTCACTGTACACAAATAAATAGCTTATTTTCTATATAACAATAATGTTAAATACCTCGTATATTTTTAAATTAGGTATATGTTCATTTTAAAAACTCTGTAAGTGACTTATGGGGAGCCTGGGTGGTTCAATCAGTTAAGCTTCCGACTTCAGCTCAGGTCATGATCTCATGGTTGGTGAGTTTGAGCCCCGCGTCGGGCTATCTGCTGACAGCTCGAAGCCTGAAGCCTGCTTCGGATTCTGTATCTCCCTCTCTCTCTGTGTGCTTCCTCCACTTACACTCTGTCTCTTGCATTCTCTTGAAAATAATACACATTTAAAAAAAATTAAAACACCGTGTAACTTAAAAATGTGCTATGGCAATAATAGCAATAAAAACCAATAAATAAATATGAAATGTTTAAGCACTAGTTTTTTTAAAAAAAATGTTTAATGTTTTATTTATTTCTGAGAGAAAGAGAGAGAGACAGTGTGAGCAGGGGAGGGTCAGAGAGAGAGGGAGATAGAGAATCCGAAGCAGGCTCCAGGCTCTGAGCTAGCTGTCAGCCCAGAGCCCGACGTGGGGCTTGAACCCACGAACCGTGAGATCATGACCTGAGCCAAAGTCGGTTGCTTAACCCACTGAGCCACCCAGGTTCCCTGAGCACTAGTTTTTTTTTTTTTGAAACTAAGAAACAGAATTACAATTGTTTTCAAATAGTTTCTCTTTCTTCCAACTAAGTAAACACAGCCAGTTAGAAAAAAATAGAATTTAATAATTTGATCATTTAAATCTGGTTTTCACTTCCAACTTAAATAGAAACCATGACTCCACGTTCTCAGGTGCAGTGAGAACAACTTGGTTACAGCACTGGGGGAAGATGAAGACTTGGGAGCCTTCTGAGTCTTTTATTTGAATTCTGGGTTCCACACCTTCCTAGCTATGTGACTTGAAGCACTGTCTATCCACCAGGCCCATCCTTGAGGGCCGTTCTTCCTGTCTCTTCCTTCTATCTGCTCAGTTACCTCCAGGGTGTTAGCTATCCCACTCCAGTCAGAGCTCAGAGTGGCCCCTACATTCCAGTGTATGCCTCTTTCCTTCCGGAGTAAAGGAGAGGTATGTATTCAAAGATCACTGATCAAATGTGAAAAGGGTAAAACAAACAATTTAAAATAAAAATTTTTTAATTACTTTAAAAAAATCTAGATACCCTCTAAATCACCTCAAGAACCCACTGATAAAACCATCATTAATTTTTTACAAACTAATATTTATTAAATGTGATGCTTGAGGCACTGGGTAAATGATTTACTTTATCAACTTGTTCAATATTCACTGCCAACCTGTGAGACTGGTATTGGTATCTCACTTTTAAATGAAGCAGTTTGGTCAAGGTCCCACAGGGATCAAATGCCGACATCAAGTCCATCCAAAATCACTTACATTACATCAGATGGGAGAACAAAGTTTAGACTTGAAGCTGAAAGGGATCTTTTACCTTCCACTCTAAATTCAGATCTTGGAACTACTCACTCAAGTAGGTCTACAGAGACATCACAGAGCTGAGTATAAGCAAACCCACCCACCCAGCTGCATGGATGAAAATGCTGGTCTGTTGAATGGAGCAAGTCAGAGTCAGCACCCAGAGGGAAGATCTTTCTAGCCGAGGAGAACTGCCCTCCATCTCTGCCTCTTTCCTAGAAAAAGAGGCACGAGAGCATTTAATCAAAAGGAGGGCAAGCAGGGGTGCCTGGGTGGCTCAGTCAGTTAAGCGTCCAACTTCGGCTCAGGCCATGATCTCGCTGTTTGTTGGTTCAAGCCCTGCATCAGGCTCTGTGCTGACAGCCAGCTCAGAGGCTGGAGCCAGTTTCAGATTCTGTGTCTCCCTCTCTCTCTGACCCTCCCCCGCTCACACTGTCTCTCTCTCTCTCTCAGAAATAAATACATTTAAAAATTAAAAAAAAAAACAAAAACAAAAAAACGGAGCACAAGCAAATGAAGAAGGAAAATGCCAGAAGGCAGTTAGTAACAGAAGAATCAGCCAGATCGGCTCTTGCTTTTGAGGTACAATATTCTAGTCTGCTAGCAAAATTTGCTTTGACAAATGTCCAGCTCTGAGCAACACGATTAATTGCAGATCTTCCCAAGAAATGAATGGAGAGACAACATTCCCTCAATAAAGTGTCCTTGTGGTGACAGAGGCATGTTGAGATGGGAGAATCATTCATCCTTTACCAATCATGTCTTCTACTTTCTTCCTTTCTACATGCCTTTCTGACTTTCATCCTTATTCAGAAGATGAAGATGGAGGAAGATAACAATGATTAAGATGAAACCCATCCAACTTGGATTCAATGCTTCATCCTTGTTACCATATTCCTACTAATAATCTAAAACCATCTGTCCCTTTGGGTTTTTGTTGCTCATGCACTAAAATCATCACCCTAAATGAATCCAGCTCCCCATATTCTCTGTACATGCATCCTGGCTGCTGAGCACCCATTAAACAATCTCAGAGTTGGTTAGCATCTATACAAGATTTGTGGTCACCACCTTGTGACAGGATTTATCAGTCTCTACATAGCTTCTTTTTTCTTTCCCTTCTGTGCTCTGCTTTCCTCTTACCTTCCCAGAATCCTGGAGATGTCTACTATGGAATTTTCTCCTCTACACCTAGGGGCTCTCTCCTGGCCCTTTTCCATAAGTGAGCAAATATTACTTCCCATCTTTGAACAATAACACACTTCTCCATTCCCTATCTCCCTACAGAAAGTCACATTCACTCATTTCTTTCAAAATCAAATATCCCATTCCAATATTCCAATATTTCTTCTGTTCTCACTACTTTACCTGGTGCTCTCACTACAGTTAATTTGGCCTCAAGACCCACTTCACTAGATTTAATAGAAAATTCTTAGTCCTTTTTTTACCTGACTTATCAGCAGTATTTTATCCAGTGGGCCAACACCTTCATTTTACAAAACTCTCTTTCTGCAACAGAATCTAAGGCATGCCATTCCCATACACTTCTTTTTAGCTTCTTGTGTTAGTTCCTCCTTCTTTAACTGACCATTAATGTTGGCTTTTTTTTTTCCAGACACCAGGTGTTCCTAGGTGCTCTTCTTTACTGTTCCATATCCTTTTCTCCTTCATGACCCAACCCACTTCCATGTCTTCAATATGTACCTCTATGTTTATGACATAGATTTATATAGACAGTCCAGAGCTTTTTTCTTTACCAGAACCATACACTCATTTCAGCATTCTACTTACTCCATAGCTGTCCAGACCTCATTCGAAGAGAAAATAAAGTTTAATACTAAAATTACAAACTTCTGCACTTCCAAACCTGCATCTGATCAGGTTTCCATATTGGGTATATTTCCATATTTCATACACATTTCTTTTTCTACCCAACAATCACCAAGTCTTACAAATTCCTTCCTAAAGATGGTGAAATCTATTTACTTTTTTTCTTCATTCCTCCAGCCATTCTTCTAGGTCAATTTGCTATAATCTCTCTCCTGTGTTACAAAATTGCCTCCTATATGCTTTCTCCACATCCATGTCTCCCAGTCAATTAATTTTTCCCATAATGGTCCGAGTAATCATCCAAATACAATTTATAGGACTTATAGGTATGCCCATGAAATCAAATTCATACAGTTCAAAACCACAGAATGTTAAACTGAATCACCCCCCATTAACAATAGAAGCCTAATAATTTTACTTTCATAGTAGTAAGAAAAATAAAACACAAATAGAAAGACTTAGGTTGCATCAAGTTACTATCCTTAGCAAGAACTCTGAGGATTCCTGGGTGGCTCAGATGGTTAAGCGTCCAACTCTTGATTTCAGCTCAAGTCATGATCTCATGATTTGTGAGATCGAGCTCCATGTGGGACTCTGCGCTGACAGGGCAGAGCCTTCTTGGAATTCTCTTTTTCCCTCTTTCTCTGGCCCTCCCCTATTTGTACACACACACACACACACACACACACACACACACACACTATCTCTCTCTCTCCCCTTCCCTCTCAAAATAAATAAACTTGACAAACAATTCATCATAGCAAGTACACCTTGCTATGTACATGGAACACTCTATTGAACTTTTCCTCCTCAAGTACCTAAAATTTTCATTATTTTATCTCAGCTCACTAAAGCATGGCTTCTGTGACTTACACCAGGAGAGACACCCTCTTTTGTAATCCAATATGACTATAACTTTTTCTTTGTAGTACTTATTTGATATAGCTCTTGCTCTTCAGAACACAGGCTGCCTCAAGGCGACTGTGTCTGTCTTAAGCTTTAAGATCATAGTATAATGCTGGATACATGTTAAGTATTCAAAGAACACTGGTTGGCTGAACCCCTAAAAAGAAGAGTAGGGGAGAGATTAGACTCAACTAATGCATGTTAACTGCCAACATACTATGTGAGACATACTTCATTGTAGGTCTTAAATAGAATATAATCTAGCCTTAAAAATCTATCATCCATTTAACTTTATTGGAAAAACAATTCAGTCATCTAAACCTAAGTTGGGAGTGCCTGGGTGGCTTGGTCGGTTAAGCGTCCGTCTTCAGCTCAGGTCATGATCTCACGGTTCCATGGTTTGTGGGTTCAAGCCCCATGTTGGGCTCTGTGCTGACAGCTAGCTCAGAGCCCAGAGCCTGCTTCAGATTCTGTGTTTCCCTCTCTCTCTGACCCTCCCCTGCTCACGCTCTCTCTCTCTCTCTCTCAGAAATAAATAAAACATTAAAAAAAATTTAAACCTAAGCTGGAGGTACTTTATGAGAATAGCACTATGTAAGGACAAATTGCTATGGTCATTGATGTTCATATAATGCATGCACACTGAAAAGAGCTAAGTATTGACGCAATTGAATTATGATGCTAGCAAACAATTACAGAGTATTTAATATGTTCAATTATGTATTGATCACTTAACATATATTAATCTAATTAACACTCATGACTACCTATGAGGTAGGAAGCATTATTATTAGCTCCATTTGATAGATGCAGAAACTGAGAGTCAAAATGCTTAGAGATTTGTCCAGCTCATCACTGCCAATGCCATGATTTAGGCCCAGCTTGTCCACTTCCAGATGTAATGCTATAGTGTGAGTACCCTCATTGTCATATTAATCCAATTAATATTCTTCCATAACTTGAACAGAATATTTTCTTAAATCAAATAGTTTAAAACTGAAGACTTATGTTATTTGTTTCTGTCCCTTTACAATTCAGCCATAATATGAAATGAATAAAGTTTAACATCTCCACTATGGTGAGATGTTTGACACAGAGAATAAATTTCTTATAATTTTTTCTACCATGTTGAATATTTTTCATTAGTCAGCTTAACATTACACTACTTTTTTATAAGATTGTTCATATGCACAAAGTACATCTGTATTATACTAAAATTAATCCTTTATTTAATGTTCAGTGATAACTGCATATATTCACCATACGTAAAATTACAAATTAATTTAAAATATAACTAAATCAATCTATAATACCATTAGGATTTTGCATTATCCAAACTTTGGATATTATTTACTGAGCTAAACATAAATAAATTGAAATACAGCCCAGATTTTATACAAATAAATACACCTGGTTCCAGGATTTCTGGAAATTACAACTTATAACTGACACAGGAGTCCACAAACAAGCAGGTGAAATATATGTATAAACAGAACTAAAACCTAGAATCATATACAAATGGATAGTATGTTATTAATATTGGAAAGGGGGATTTTTTTTTTAATTTTTAATTTTTTGGTAATGGGGATTTAAAAAAAAAAAAAAACAGTACACACTTGGGTGAGAAAACCAGAGAACATTCTATGGCAGTTAGAGAATAAAGTCCCATGAGAAAGTCTAGATATAAAACATAGTCCAAGTTAAAGTATTCAAAGCATCCCCCCCACAATTCTGGCCATACTGTTACCTCTACCTCTTTTGACAATCACTGTTACTGTCAAAGACTTAATTCTCTGTCTTCCTTTTCCAAGCCCCAAATTCTGGACTCATTTGTACCACCTGTCTCTACTTCTTTACATTCCATACTCTTGAACTCACTTGAGATCATACTGTGAATGCTTGGCTGGGACAAGGAAAGCCACTACTGCCAAGCTCAATGCAAAGACATTTTCTCTCTTTTGACCTCTCTGCAGAAAACAAAACAAAACCTACAAAATCACCCGATTTTTCTTGAAACACTCACCTCCTCAGGTGCTTTCCCAGTCTTTCCTAGGTCCTCGACTACTAGCTCTCCTTCGTTACCATGCTCCACCACTCTGGTGGGCTCTTGTACACTGAGGCTAAGAATGCAGATGGTGCAGTGGCTGCGGAACACAGTATGTAAGTTCCTCAAATATTAAAACTAAAACTACTGTAGGATCCGCAATCTTACTCTAGGCATCTATTTAAAAGAACTGAAATCAGGATCTCAAAGAGATATCAGCACGTCCATGTTTATAAACTTCATCACTATTCACAATAGCCAAGACATGGAAACAACCTGAATGTCTGTTGACAGATGAATAGATAAAGAGAATGTGGTATATACGTACAATGGAGCATTACTCAGCCTTCATAAAAAAAGAAAAAAAAAACAACATGGAAATCCTGACACTTGCAACATGGATCAACTTCAAGGACATTACAGTAAATGAGTAAGTCAGTCGCAGAAAGGCAAATACTGCATGATTCCACTTACCTGAGTTATCAAAAATAGTAAAATTCAAAGGATCAAAGAGAGGAATCATGGTTCTTTGAAGAATCATGCCAGAAGCTAGCAGGAGGGGAAATTGAAGAGGTGCAAAGCCAGGCAGAAAGTTTCAATTGAGCAAGACAAGTAACTTCTAGAGATCTGCTGTATATAGAATACCGTACTGGATACTTAAAAATTTATTTAGAGTAGATTTCTTGTTGTGTTCTTACCATAATAAAATAAAATTTAAAAACAAGAAAGTTAAAATGATTAGGTTTCAGAACAAAAGGTTCCTTCTCTTCTTTCTTTTACAAACTATTAATGTCTCTGATAATACCAATGCTCAGGCACAGAACTGTTATGACCATAATATGATATGTATGTGAAAAGAACCCAACGTAAAACACTTCACACACCTTTATAAATAGTTGATAAGTCCATAGAAAACATGGCATATGAGGCAACAGGGTGATTAATCTCTCAAGAATGAGGAAACATGTTTGAGCAATAATGATCTATTTGATTAGCAGGTTGTGTTCATTTTTATTCATTCTTTTAATTAAATAAGTTTACTTTAAAAAGTGCTGGGTGGCACCTGGGAGGCTCATTTGGTTAAGTGTTCAACTCCTGATTTTGATCAGGTCATGATCTCATGGTTCATGAGATCGAGCTCTGCATGTGTTAACAGCTTAGAGCCAGTTTAGGATTCTCTCTTTCCTGCTCACTCTGTCCCTCCCAGGCTCTTTCTCTCAAAATAAATAAATAAACATTTAAAAAAAGTGCTAGGAATATTATCTTGTACATAGGGAGGCCTACATGGTATTTGATAAATATATATATTCATACATAAAACATTTATTAAATACCTACTATATTCAAGGTCAAAGATCTAAAGGTAAAAACAAAGCTGTGATTTACTTTTGTTTTTGCTATTACATGCATTATGCCAAATTATTTCAAAGATATGCATATGGATGTGAGGATAATAAAATGTAGTTTGGGAGTACTTTTTAATATTTACTACAGTTAGTTTATCCTCACGATTCATCTTTCAAAAATATTATTTTACTTATACTAATTAATTATATTATAATGTTTGACATTAAAAAACCAAAACAATCTTGTCCAAGCTGTTTCAAAAATTCCAGCATCACACAATAAATTACTTGGAAGACTGCAGGGTTTCTGTTGTTAGTTTTCTTCTAAAAACTTCTATAATTGAATTTTAATGAAGGTATAAAGTAGGGTTTAGGGGTGTCTGGTGGCTCAATTGGTTAAGCATGTGACTTTGGTTCAGGTCATTATTTCATGGTTCATTGGTTCGAGCTCCATGCTGGGCTCTGTGCTAACAGCTCAGAGCCTGGAGCCTGTTTCATATTCTGTCTCTGTCTCTCTCTGCTCCTCCTCTGTCTCTGTCTCGAATATAAATAAACATTAAACATTTTTTTAAGTCAGGGTTTAATTTACTATATGGGATTCATATTCTCAACAGTTAAAAGTTTGGTCTACATGACAGCAGTTAACTGGTTAAAATTTTAAAGTTTAATGATCTCTGCTAAGAGCTAAAGTGTAGCCACTACAAAGGTAATATAAACACTTTTTAAAAAAATTTATTTCTAAGAGAGAGAGACAGCATGAACAGGGGAGGTCAGAGAGAGAGGGAGATACAGAATCTGAAGCAGGCTCGAGGCTCTGAGCTAGCTGTCAGCACAGAGCCCAACTCGGGGCTTGAACCTACGAACTGTGAGATCATGACCTGGGCCAAAGTCGGATGCTTAACTGACTGAGCCACCCATGTTCCCCTAATATAAACACTTTTATTTGCAATCTAATGATGCAATGGTTATTAAACTGATCAAGGAAGAAAGTAAAATAATGGCTCACCCCCATACTGTTGCCTGGAATGCTCTGCCTAACAGGTAAATCAAATCACATCACTTATCTCCTGAAGAAAAAAAAAAATCCCTGAAAGGGCCTCAATGCCTATAGGATAAGATCCAAAATCTTTTGGTTCAGGTCCTTAATCATCTTTATCTTCAGAAACACTGCCCACTACAGGCACCTGGCAAAGCAGCTATCTAAACTATCTTGCATTTTCCCAAACCTATGTTCTCCCCTTCCTCCAAATCTCTGCATGTGTCTCCTTATGCTGAAATGGGCCAACAAAAGTCTACTTATCAGGTCAGAAATAACCTTGTAGGGCGCCTGGGTGGCTCAGTCAGTTGAGCATCCAACTGTTGATTTCAGTTCAAGTCATGATCCAAGGGTTGAGGGATTGAGCCCTGCATCAAGCTCTGTGCTGAGCATGGAGCCTGCTTGAGATACTCTCTCTCCCTCTCTCTCTCTCTTTCTCTCTCTCTCTCTCACTCTCTGCCCCTCTCCCCTGCTTTCTCTCTCTCTCTAAAATAAAAAAAGAAAGAACTTTCTAACTTTGTTATCTAGCAAAATACCCACTCATAAGTGTTTAATGTTTACAATATTTAGGGAAATTGTAATTATATAATGAAAGTGGCAACATGGTCATATACTTAAAGTAAACAGATTTCCATTTTGCTTATCTTAGAGTAAAAGATGTTCAGGATGGACAGATGGGTACACATATAAAAAGCAACACTTTGCTCTGAGAGTCTCTGAGCCATCATGGTTTACTCGCCAAAAAGTCCACCCACCACCACCACCAACAAAGCCTTGACATTTTTTCATGACTGGCTATGAACTATCAAGATCTACAAAGAAAAATAAATTATTCTGTCCAACATTACTACCATGAGCTACTACAGTATTAGACCTTAGTGCTTCATTTACAGAACTCGCTACTGACAAATGAAAGATTGCATAATGAGTACACAAATGTCTTTTCAAGAATAGATCTTGAAAGGTGCTTTTATAAAAATGCCTTCTGGCTGATTATTGAAATGCAGTATGCTGACAGTCTAGAGGAACTGTAATACACTTCTTGTAGACTTTGAATGAATTTAATCTTGAGAAGCATGAAAAAGGCAGAAGCTACAGTGCTTTAGGAAGCTTTGAATCATTCTCTCCAAGTCGTCTTATAGCTTGAAAAATAACAGGATATGTATACAGCAGTCTTCAATTTAAAAGGGACATAGTGCTTTTAAAAATGCTAATCTTGAAAAGGCAAGATTAGTAGATTTTTTGGAGAGGTATAATGCTATGAACACAGCTATGGGGGTTAAACCTCATTATTCTGAAATAGTGATCCAACAAACACTCTGGGCAGGGTTTTGACCCCCTCACAGAATTTCAAAGATTTTAAGAGAAACTTTAATCAAGTTGTATACACATTTCTAAGGAAAGATGGAGAGATAATTTTTTAAAAATCACAAAATGCTAGGGTTTCTGCTGTAAAAAATTTTATGAAGCTTTATTTTCCTCACTAGCCATATATTTTCAAATTCCTTTCCCATTTTTTTATATTGAAAACCCTTTATACCTGCCTGACTTTAATCCAAGGATTGTCAGAACGCCATTTGAAGTAGTCAAATGAGGGCAGCTCTCACACTTCTACTACTGTCACCAAAAATTCCTTTATTGTGCACTTTGAGGCTGATGCCATTACAACTGAGAAAAAGTCATCATAATTATAACAAAATAATACCACCCCAACCATCTTTTATTAACTTATGCTGCACAAAGGCAATCTGCCTACAGATCCAAGCACAACAGGATGTGATTGATTCAGCCCTGCGGGCTGTTCCAATAAAGAGCGCTGCTCACTGTCCTTGTGGTCACCAACACAGCAAATGTTGATGCACGTGGCTTGCGAGGCAAAATAGCTAATCTTGGTTCAGCTCGACAAGCCATGAATTGTCAGTAATGAGCGTAAGCTTTCCGAGTCTAAAAAATGATGATGGCTTCATCCTCTTACATAGGAAGATTTTGCAGAAAGAAGAGCATGAGTGAAGAAGCAGCATGATGAAAGGCAAGCCTGAACTGTGGTCTCTGGAAGCCTCATAACTCAACAGCTTAGTCATTCATTTTGCATTCCTAGGGACACACGCACGTGTTGCCAGATCTATGAGATAAAGTCAGGGGAGCCCCAAACAAGGCAGAGTGGCTTCTCAAACTCAACCAACAGGGTGAAAATATAATTTAAAAAATCAAACAGTCAAAGTTTTAAAGACTTCCAAGATTCAAGAGCATACCTATATATGGGAAGATATGTGCTAACTGCAGGTAATAATGCCAATGTCAGAAGACAACCACACCCATTCTTCTGGCTTCCCACTGCTTCAGGACTCACTCCCAAGTATCAGGATACTGAGGGGACCAGAAGCAAAGAAATCTAAGCAGGTTTCTATTTGCACCATAGACCTTCAAACTGGACGAAGTCAGAAGAAATTCACATAGTATGAGCAAGAAAGTATTTATACGTGCCTCTTAATTATTAGATATAAACATGTCATGGTGACAATAGGTTACTATCTATTTCACTGAAGAACAGGGGCTTACTATAGTCTCCATAGAACTGATAGGTGATAGTTAAACCCCTTAAAATTCTGCATTTCTAACCTCTGATTCAGTACCCTGTTTCTTCCTCTAGGGGTCAGCACACTAGTACTGTCTAGGATCCCTATTTTGAACATGTTTTCATGAAACTAAGTATCTTCAAAACAAATAAGGAAAGAAAAGAAGTATAGAGGTGCCAAAAAATCTTTACCGAGTCTATCTTTTTTTAAATAACTCCATTCAGAAACCTCTCTTGACAACATGAGTCAGTTTAGGATTTATCAGAACCTACAATTCAGAAAGATAACCAAGTCATCATTTACCCAAATATTCTATCATCAGTACGCTACAGTTGATAAATCAGAAACCGTGCCAAAACACATTTTTAACCAGATACTTTAAAGTATTCATATTTTCAATAATACAGTTTCAACAAATGAACTGCATCCTAAAAATCCCAGCTTCAGTCTAAGGCATTAGTCCATTAGCCATAAAAGCAATCTATCTGCTGAACAATGCAGTCAGCTTTTGTAAAGAATGTACTTTCTATGCCAAATATGATCCTTGCCACAGTTAAATAAACCATTTTTGTAGTGAAATTACTGGTAATTCTCTTGGTGGTCTTTGTTTGTGTATACTTCTCTGCCTGTTACATGCCCATCTCACATACTTTGCCTATTGTTGAAAAGAGTCATTTCATGCATCAGGGACACCATGAGGCTCCTGAGATGGGTTATGTGCATTGTGGCTGATACATCTGATAAAGCCACCAGTTCATTTCCCACAAGAAAAGCCTGGAGAACCACTGTATGGTTTTATAACAAGTTCCATGGCTTAACTTACAGAGAAAAAACAAAGGCTCCAGTAACTTGAATGGTTTTTACAAAACGCCTTTTTGGTTTTTAGAAACAAACAGATATTTGTGATAAAAAGCAACTTGTCTGGATACTCCCTGAGGTACAATGCATTTTCTACCTTAAATGGATTATTTATGGGAACGATAAAAGGGCAATGCTGGAAATAAAATTAAGTGAGATTATGAATTCTGGGAATGTGGTTTTTTGTTTCAATTCACTTGAAAAAAATTAACTTGAAATCAACTAGGTACTATTTTAAGAATTCTGTAGCATATAATTAAGTGATGGGTTTCAGTAATTTTCAGTGAAATAACAAAAACAAAAGCACCGTTTGAAAGTATCTTAGGAATAGTGTAATTCACTTTATATATTATAAAAACAAATCTTTTTCAAACTCTTCAACAATTATGACTTTGAAAAATAATATGATGTTTTCAAAGCTAAGCTTTAATTGTACCTCTATTTAATAAACTGTAAGTTTAAAATGTTAAAGAGGCACTGCTTTTCCATGAAGAATAGGACAAAAACCTAAACTAGTTCATTCTTCAATTTGCCTGGAGTGCCATAGTAACTTTGTGATGTATTTTTCAAAAGACTTTTCAAATCACTATTCAATGGTTTTAGGAACTCAGTCCATGCCCTGGGACCCTTCTGTCAGAAGATATCAAAGACAATACAGCCTGCATCTCTGCATCATTTTTCCTATCATCCACAGCAAAGTTTTGGCCTGGAAAATTCCGTGATAGCATTTGTCACAACATGTTAGTATTTTATATTTAAAGATGCCTATTGGTGGAGGTTAGATCAATAGTGCCAATTATTTGATGTATTGAAGCTTTCCTCCTCAAACATTACCTACCTAGAAAATTCTGCATTTCTATCAAGCAGCTGACTTTGTATTTCATTAGAATAGTGAGGTTACATTTTAGAATAATGAATACTGATCAAGCAAGATTTGTCTGGTTTATAAAAGTGATCCAACTTTCTGGCAGGGAGATATATTGGGGTTATATGCTCACATTTTTTTCCTGATAGAAAATATGATCAAAGAAGTTTGGAGATCCCTGGAGAGTTTTGAATTCTCACTTCTTACAGAGCAAAATCTCATTTATCTGATTGTACAAAGCTAGCTGATGTTCTTAGATGCAAAGAATAGAACTCTGGGTATTTTAATCAGGTAGGAAATTTACCAGAAGACTGTACAACCAAACTCATAAAGAAGTAAGAACATAGATACTCAAACTTATTTTAAAAACAAACAAACAAACAAAACAACAAATCAGACATCCATTAAATGGTGAGAAGTTCTCCGCTGCTGATCGCTGAGAAGTGAATGAGGCTGCAGAGAGCACTGGTTTTACTGTCAATCATCCTTTGGCGATTCAACAGCCACCACCCTCGTAGAATGAACACTTACCTGCACCTCCTCCTTAGCATCTGTTCTCAACTCAAAATGCCAGGTATAGATACCAAATATGCTGCAAATAAGGCTTGTGTTCATCTCTGCTACTAAGGGTTCACAAAAGTGGGTGTTTGGACCTTCCTACTTCTGTTTTGTAAAGTAGAGCGCAGTTAGAATGAGCTAGATTACGCTCTAACAGGAACATTCTCAAAATCTCAGTAATTAAAAAAAATCTTTATTTCTCACTCTCTTTCTGCCCCCCACTTTTCACTAGCTGAGGACTGTGCTGCATATTGTGTTCACCTAAATGAAGGGAGCTGGGCGATCTAGTGATCATGTCAGAGGGAAAGAGTCCTAGAACAGGAATCATCATGTGGAGTCCAGGGGCTCCTGGCGATGTGCGGGGTCAAAACTCTTGTCATAATAGCATTAAAAGGTTATTTGTCTGTACGTTGTTTCATTTTGATGATATGGCAACTCATCTTTAACAATAATAATTGCAGTCATATATTGATGAGAACAATACCCCACAACAGTAATTAAAATAATATATTAGGGATAATAATACCTCTTATGGCACCTTGCAATTATGAATTAGACTCACAGAAATGACCTCATGTGATTATTGTATTTTTGAAAGATAAATATTAATAGCTACCTGCCACACACACACACACACGCACACACACACACACCTTAATGATAAGGGCTCCAAGAACAAATACTTTAAGTTCAGGCTATAGCGAACTAGCTAGTATTTTTCACTTTCATTTTGTTCATATCTCCACAATAATTTTAATTCTCTTCCTCTTTCTGGGGATTCGTTTCTCCCTTTTCAGCCTGATTTTTCTGTTAATGACCTAAGTACAGTTTAAATTTTAGTTCACAAGTCATTACCTTCCTTTGTGCCATTTGTTTTCTTATTTTTTGAGTCTGTGAATTCTTTATATTCTGGATACAAGTTCATTATTAGGTATAAGTATTGTATTTTCTCCTAGTCTGTGGCTTGTGTTTCCATTCTCTTAACAGTGTCATTCAAACACCAGAAGTTTTAAAATCTGATAAAGTCCAATGTTTCAATTTGGTCTTTTAGGGTTGTGCTTTTTAGTTTCACATCTCAGAAATCTTTGTATTCGGTCATTTGCCAGCAAATGTGATGTTCTATTTGTTTTTTTATACACTCCATCAGACTGAGAAAGTTCCCTCAGTTTCTTAGCTTCGTGAAGGTTTTTTATCACAGAGGGATGTTGGATTTTGTCAAATGCTTTTTCTGTGAGTATAGAGATGAGCATATGGTTTTCCTTTCTAGTCTGTTACTACGATGAATAACATTATTTGATTCGGGGGTGATGGTGGTGGCTTAAAACAACATAAATTTATTATGTTACAGCATGTAAGTCTGAAATCCAGTGAACTTCAAGTCTCTCAGGATCAAAATCACGGTGTCAGCAGAGCTGAATTCCATTCTGGAGGCACTAGGGGAGAATGTACTTCCAGGCTTAGTCAGGATGTCGGCAGAATTCAGTTACATGTGGTTCTAGGACTGAGGTCTTCATTTCCTTGCTGTGTCAGCTGGGGGCTACACTTGCTCCTGAGGCCTCTCTCTGGACCTTGCACATGGGGTCCTACACCTCGGACCCAGCAATGACACACCAATTCCTTCCCGTGTCTGCACGTCTCTGCTTACTCTTGGGCTGGGCCTCATTTTCCCTTTCGCACTCATGTTCTCTTTCTAATTAATGTCCTAATTAATAAACAGTGGGGTTTTTCCAGAATCATATACATATGTATATATATGACATAATATGATATATATACATATATTATGCAATATATAATCATATAATACAACTATATAACATATTATAATGTAATATATAATGTATATTCATTCCAGGGTAATACACACACACACACACACACGCACATGCACACTAGGACCTTAAGATGTAATGAGTTTATTTTGCTATTTAAAATTATTTAATATACATTAAAATTTTTCTGTTTGAAGTTCTAATAGAGTAAATATAGATGTAATATATACATAACATATATATATAACCAATGTAAACCAAACCTTTTTACAATCCTCAAAAAATGGTAATAGTATAAAGGTGTCCTGAGACAAAAATACAGTTTAAGGGGCACATGGCTGGTTCAGGCAGTTAAGCATCTGACTGTTGATTTCAGCTCAGGTCATGATCTCATGGTCATGAGATTAAGCCCTGCTGTGGAGTCTCTCTCTCTCTCTCTCGCTCTCACTCTCTCTCAAAGAAAATTTAAAAACAACAACAATTTAAAAGTTCAAGAAGGGCTCTATTAAGTCTTACACCAGCATGAGATGATCTGGCCTGGCTCAGAATGCCTCAGCACTGCTGCTCATGTCTGACTGGCCAGATGTAGTAAGTAATGGACTCCTCCCACCAAAGGCAGCTGGGAAATTCTATCCTGCACTGCAGAGATCTGGAAATACTCAGAGAACCACCACGTGGCAACCACAGAAGACATATCCTACTTCCGCCAAGACTCACTCTTCACCTCAAAGGAAAAATATATAGGAAGTTGGGAAGCTAAAACGATAACAAAACCCCACCAAATTTTCTGTGCGTTCATCTAACATGCTTCACTTCAAAAAATGCTACCTTTCAGTTCCTCCAACTAGAACAAAGTATTTGGACTGTGTGCATACAAGAGAGGGCATGATGTAGCTCACTCACACACGCTATTATCTCTCAATTATTTTGGTCCTTATAGGCGGTAAATCCCAGATTATCCTCTTAAACATTTATATTTTTATATTTCCAGATTATTACTGGCATTAACCTACCTCAATGTCTGTTAAGGAGAGACTGGACTGCAGGATACTTGTAAATTGTTCTAAACAAGTCAGTGTCTGAGAACTCAAGAACAGATTTTTGATATTTTGTTTAAAATGGAAAAATGAAATCTGTGCATCATGCTTCTAGATGTTCCACTGCAGACTCATGATCTATATTTCAATAAATTTAATTCAATTTGTAGAACGTGGAATGTTGTTTAATGAAGTATTCTGAGTTATTTATGTTTGAGATGGTTGATAAAGATCCAGGTTGCTTAACACAAATACAACACTTTATGTAAGAAACAGGTTTGGTATAAATAATATTTACGTATCAAATGAAGCCATAAACGTTATATTATTGAGGTTAATGAAGAATATAGCCTGTGAAAAATGATCAATTCTATTGTCACTTTTTTTGCCTCTTTTTAACCGGCTAGTTTCAATTGGCTGTGTGTGGAAAAACAAGAAAATTCAGCTTGATAGAATTTTATTCAAAGTCAACAAGCTTTGAGTAAAGCTCGACTTATTCTCCTATGAGTTAAATGTGTGAGCTTTGATACATTTACATACACATCTTATACTTTATGGCATTTATGTAGAGAGAAGTGAAAATACTTTTTTGGTTAATTATCTTCTTTACTTCCGGGATTTAGGCTATGTTTACAAAGCTGAAATGAAACAATAAGAGTTTCAGGTAAATTCGATTTTACTAAACTTGGGAAAATCTGTTACCTAATTGTGACTAAAAGTTCATACAAAAGGACACACAAACAGATACCCAGTAATAAGCAAAACTTGCAGAAGGAACATAAAGAAATTATATGGTTTTATTTCTGCTAAGAGGAAAATTGTTCATTTGCGCTCTTGCTCTACAAAAAGAACATTTACTTCATAAGCAAGATGTAATAACAAGAATCATAAAAATTATAATCTGGGATCTCAAAAAAAACATTTTTTTTTTTTTTTGTGAGAGAGGGAAGGGACACAAGTTAAGTAAGGCACAGAAAGAGAGAGAATCCCAGGAGGGGTAGGAGTGAGAGGAGAGGCAGGGTTCTCCCAAAGTGGGAAGCAGGGCTCATGATCATCCCATGAGGGGCATGAGCTCATCCAATGTGGGACTTGAACTCACAAACCATGAGATCATGACCTTAGCCAAAGTCAGTTGCTTAAGGACTGAGCCACTCAGGTGCCCAGGGATCCTGAATTTTAATTAAGTAGTTCCTAAGTGTGCCTGGCATGTGCTGATGGGCTTGCAAACACTTTCTCAATTAATGCTTTTTAAGATCCTAAAGGGTAAGTGCAATCGTTTTCTCTATCTCAACACAAGAGTTGAGGCTTAGCAAGTTACCGTCCAGATCTGACTGCAAAGCCTGTATGATTAACTGCTCACTGTACTCTACTGCATTTCCATTGATGTGTGCCAGGCTCTGTGACCTTGGACAAGTTACATAACATCTGTGAACCTCAGTGATTCATTCATCCACCCTTCAATCCATTCATCAATTTCTTCCTAAATTCATTCAACAAATATTTACTGAGTGCCTACAAAGAGCCACTCACTGGACAAGGGCCTGAAAAGACTCACCTGTTAAAAAAAAATAAAAAGTCTGAAACGTCTGCTTTAAGGATCTGATGAAAAACTGCTCTCAAAAAGATACATATTCTAAAATGTCAGTCGGGCTACAGTTACTTCTGATAAAACTGGGCATGGATAGAATGTCATGATTGGCATATGCAATATGATATATCGTATGCGTCTGGACCAGGGCCTACTGTCCCCAAAACAACTCCTTACCCTGGGCAATGCATTGATCTGGCACAAAAACTCTCTGTAGGCATCCTCTATCTTAGAGAATGATTCTCTCAGTCAATCAAATCCTGTCTCAAAGAGTCAGAATGTGGGTCCAAAAAATGATGCTCAGAGAGTAGGAGGAGCAAAAGCAGACAGGCCAGCAGATGACTGGAAGATGTTGCAATCTAAACCACATTTGAGTGTTAGCTGACGCCTACCTTATACCTGTGAATGGACCTTTTTGCTCCTATGGCCAGAATATGCCTCAGGCCTTAAGATCTTACAGGCCATATAGTAACCTATTCTAACTCATTTTCAAAACTATAAAGTACACACCTATGAAACATCGCCACCATGATAACTACTTAGCGTTGCCTCTTGGCCTGAGTTCATTAACGAACAGAAGATTTAAACTTTTGGCTAGGATTTACTGGTCTCCTTATGTGGCTGTATTCCAGGACCATCTTTCAACAGTTGCTTTCTAAAACAATATTAAGCTCTCTTCTAGGTTTACTTTAATCCATTTATCAGCCAACAACTCTGAACCAATTACTGAAAAATATCCTTAGAGACATTCTGTCAATATAATTGTTCAGATACATTTGAAGATAGATTTTTAAATATTATTTTTAGTCAGCTCTCCAGAGGTATAATTCATGAGAAATAAACAAATTTTAAGTAAACAGCTTAGAGTTTTAACAAATGTATGCAGTCATCTAAACATTGAACCTATCATTGTGCAGAATTATTCCATAACCCCGAAAGGCTCCCTCATGACCATTTGTAATCAATCCTTCCTCCAACCCTTGACCCCTGGCAACCACCAATCTACTTCCGTCATTATAATTTTCCCTCCTCTGCAGTATCATAGAAATGAAACTGTAGTGTGGGATCTATGTTCTTTCACTTAGTATTATGATTAAAGAGTTGTTATATGTATCACTAATTTGGTCCTTTTTATCACAGAGTAGTAGTGTTCCATTGCATAAGCGTGCCATCTTTGTTTAACCACACTAATAGCTGATGCACACTGAGTTCTTATCTCTTGTTTGGCTAATATTAAAAAACTTCTCTGAATACTTGCATATAGACTTTTGTATGGACAAAAATTTCATTTCTCTTGGAAACATATCCAAGAGTAGAAGCTATGTGCATATTGCAACCTTAATATATATACCCTTCTAGTTTGAATGCTTTTCTCAACAATTCTTCTTGATCTACAAAAACAACATTAGCTCTGTTTCTTCTTTACTTAGCTGCATGATTATTTTTTAGATGTACTGGACCAGCTAGGATATTCTAAATAATATCAAATAGGAGTAGGGGGCGTGGACATACTTGCTTCACTCTAGAATTCAGAGGTAAAATATTTTACAATATTGAAGGATGTTAGCCATAGGTTTTCCAATGATGTCCTTTATCAGTTTGCATAAGATCCCTTCTTTTCTAGTTTGCTGAAAGGTTTTTATCATGAATGAGTGCTAAATTTTATCAAATGTTTTTCTCTTCTTAAAAAATATCTCTTGGGGCGCCTGGGTGGCTCAGTTGGTTGAGCGTCTGACTTCAGCTCAGGTGATGATCTCATGGTGGGTGAGTTTGAGCCCTGCGTCAGTCTCTGTGCTGACAGCTCAGAGCCTGGAGCCTGCTTCGGATTCTGTGTCTCCCTCTCTCTCTCTGACCCTCCCCTGCTTGCACTCTGTCTCTCTCAAAAATAAACAAACATTAAAACAATTAAAAAAAGAATCTCTTAATAATTGTAGGGATTGATTTTTCAAATGTTAAAGCGCCCTTAACTTCCTAGGAAAAGCCCCACTTGGCTGTGATGTATTAGCCTTTTTACTTGTTCCTATATTAATTCACTAAACTTCTAAAAAGGAATTCTATATCTATGTAGATGAGAGATATTAGTTTGCAGTTTTCTTTCTTTTTTCTTCTTCTTCTTCTTCTTCTTCTTCTTCTTCTTCTTCTTCTTCTTCTGCTTCTGCTTCTGCTTCTCCTTCTCCTCTTCCTCTTCTTTTTTTTTTTTTTTTTTGGTAGTGAATTTTTTCCCGGTTTTGAACGGGCTTTATTTTGTAGAGAAGTTTTCAGGGTCACAGCAAACTTGAGCACAAGACACAGAGATTTTTCAGGCCCCTCTTGCCCTTGCACACACACAGGCTTCAGTGTTACCTCACTAAAGGTAGGTACAAGGCTTGGAAAAGACATTTAAAATTATGGACACTGATTTCAGTGGTCTGACACGTTGTTTTCCTTTGCTCTCCATCTAAGGTTCACCTCAAGAGCCCTGGTGGCAGTGAATCAGTTTCTGCTCCCGATTCCTCTCTTCTCTGATGTAGAATGTTGGCTATTGTCCTTAAAGGGCAGAAATGGTGTCTTCTAACCTTGGGCAACCAAACTTGCCTGGATCCCTATATGCTGTCAGCAACATCCTGGAAGTCTCTCTACCTACTTGGACTTGAACCCCTCTGTAGTGAGGAACTCACTCCCTTACAAGCCGCTGTCACATTTTAAAGTGCTGCCGTGGTTAGAAAGTTCTTCCGTGGAAAAACATAAATCCAGAGAGGCTGAATAAGGAGTTTCTAATCAGGTTGCTATGTGCCACCAGCACCCAAATCCAGGAGAGCTCATTTCAAGTGAAATGAGTGCTCTTTATTTGCCTTTTATGGATCCGTTAATACAAGCCTGCCTGGCAGGGGAGAACATGGTTCATTGTTATTAGTGTACAAGACTAATAATACCTCTTACTTCATATATACAGAAGTAAATATTTCCATCATTTCAGGCAAGTACCTATGCTTCTACATCATTAGAGATTTTTTAAATTCCATTTTAAGTTTCTTAATAGATACATTTCACTTTCAGTGGCCTCTTCAAATGGCACCTGAGAGACAATAAATTATTCATGTATTTACTGTAAATTAAAATTTGATCATTTTTTTCTGTTCGAGAATGATTTAGACATTTTAAAAACTGCTTCAAGCCAAGACCTGGCAAGATATGTGAATATGTTCAGGGGTACCTGGGTGGCTCAATGTTAAGCATCTGACTCTTGATTTCAGCTCATGTCATGATCTTATGGTTCACGGGTTCAAGTCCAGCAACGAACTCTGTCCTGACAGCAGGTAGCTCGCTTGGGATCCTCTCTCTCCCCTCTGCCTGCCCCCACCTCACCACCAAAATAATAATCTTAAAAATTATATTCATTTGTTCCCTCTAACCCTTTTTCCTTCATTCAGTCATTTAATGTATACTTTTTAGAGGTTAAATACATAGGATACAGTACTGAATACTCTTTCTCTTTATGGAGCTGATGGTCAAGGGAAGAACACAAGTCTGTAAATAGAAAAAAATCCCTTAAGTTGGCCAAAATGGAAGAAAATTATTTGGAGAGTTTCTCACTCCTCATATACTTCAGAGAAAAAACAATGCAAAGGCGGGAGGTCTTTCCTATTATTTCAGCTTAAAAAGTCTATTGACATTCTGAGTAACTGAATAATAAATAGAAATTCCAAATTTTGATATCACACTTTCTACCACAGGATTATCTCACGTTAAAAAATTACAGAATAATAGCTCTCAAAGAGTACTCCTGGAGCCTTGAGGTCAGTGAGATACTTCTCAACAGGTCTCCAGGTTCAAATTGTGTTCACAAAAATTCTAAGATGCCATGGCCTTTTCCTTCTCAATCTCTCACAAGTATACAACTGAGCTTCCAGAAGGCTACATGCTGTGTGTGAACACAACAGTTTGGATACAGAAGTAGACAGAAAAATCCAGGTTTCTTCTAAAAAGCCAGGCACTTAAAGAGACTGGTAAAAAGGGAAAGGAATGTTTTTCTTACTAATTTCTTTTTGTTTTCAAGAGTATATTCTTTTTATGAATATAGCTTATATTAACATGAATGGGTATATTACTTTTAAAAAAACTTATAAAATAAATATCTTACATTTTTAATTTTTTTTTTATTTTTGAGAGACAGAGAGAGAGAGAGAAGGAGAGCATGGGAGGGACAGAGAGAATCCCAAGCACCATCAGTGAGGAGACCAATGTGGGGCTTGAACTCACAAACCATGGGATTATGACCTGAGTTGAAATCAGGAGTCAGAGGCTTAACTAACTGAGCCACCCAGACGCCCCAAATTTTAACTTGGAATATAACATATGCATATGTTATATACAATACCCACATAATCATACCCACAGGCTCTTTGTGGTCCCCAATAAGTTCTAAGAGTTTAAAGGGATCCTGAGTCCTAAGAGTTGGAGGCAGTGATGCTGAATATGAAAAACAACATGTATGACCTTGTAATGCTTGCCACTGTCACATGCTTTCCTCAGAAATCTACAAAATATAAAACTGACCTCTAAAATTAGACCCTTTTACAATGGTTACAGTGTACATGGTCTTGTTATGACCAGGCCATCCAAAATATAAAAGTGTAAATTCTTGAAATTTTAAGACCCCTGGAGGATCTCAGAAGTCAGTATTTTTATTTTACTCCTAAGGAAGTCAAGACCAAGTCTGATTAGGTGGCTCGTCATAAATCATATAGCGAGTTAGTGTAAGACTCATTCTAGAACCTGGTTCTACCAATCCTTGCTCTGCAGTGTTGTAACTTATGTAAAATACTCCTTGTTTCAAAAAGAACTGAATCATCATCTTAAAATATTTTCAAAGTGTAAATACTTTTCAGGTCTATATATTCCAGGAAAAAGAAAATCAGTTTAAAAAAAAAAAAGTAGGCAAAGCTGTACATGTTCATTGTTTCAGAATCTGCATATTTTAGTTTTTCATTAGTCTTCTTTGTACGTTTTCTACGATCATATACAATGAGAGACAACAGAACTTGAGGAACAAAACTTCTCAAAAGGACTGATGATGCCAGTCTTCCTTCAACAATTATGCAACGGATGGATGTGTATACTACTATTAAGCCACTTAAAAGCTGAATAGGAAAAAACATGATGAGCAGTGTAAAAATGGTCCATGACTTCAAGCTAAAAGTTATGGAACTCACATTATTTGTGACTAATTGCTTAATATCCATTTCTATACTTACACACTAGCCCTATCACAATTCATGTTTCTCCATGTATTACTGCTCCATTCTTCGTAACTGGAATGTTAGTGATCAATGTATTGAGCAAATAAACACTCTGAATTTCTACTGTCAGCTAAGAAACCATACAACAACTTCTTGAAGGCCTTAATCCACACAAATACAGAAACAACTGAAGTATGTTTTCTACCTACTGGCCATGGAAGGAACAGGAAAAGGAGGGATGATACTAAAGAAAAACGGAAGAAGAGTAGGAAGAAAGGGAAGTGGGGGAGGGAAAAAGTGGAAGGTAGGGGAGGAAGGGAGCGGTAGAAAGGGGTTAGGAGATCTTAGTTAACCAAAGATTTGGTTTATCAGTTGGAGGGTCAGCGGGACACCACTGTGTTTCAGGCAATGAAAAGGGCTGAACTGCTTGAAGAGGCTAATTCAATGCCAATGAACAGAGAAATGGCGGTCTATATCAAAGGTCCACAAACACAGGAGAGTTAAGGTAAAACTGAAAGCAGCAAATTAAAGTACAATTTCAGTTTCTTTATTCAGTAAACAATATTTTCAAAGAAATGATAAGCAGGTTAGCAAAATAAAAGTTGCTGAAGGCACTTGAGTGCCTACGGTGTATGGGTACATGATGGCCACTTACCTTCAAGTGGCTTAGAGGCCAGAGAGGCGGAGAGTGGAGGTGTGCATGCCACACGCCTCTGCTGCTCCTTTCTAAGTGGGGTGGCTGGAACTGTGGATGTCCGAGTTCCACCATGGCTTAAAAAATATGTAATCTTTACTTAGTGTGCAATAAAAAATGAGCACTTTTTTTTATTGGGCATGGCTATGGTTGAGTTGTGCCTCCACCCCACCCCCAGGTTTTTCTGCTGAAATCTAACCCTCGGTATCTCAGAATGTGACTTTATGTGGAAATAGGATTGTTGCCGAGATAATTAGTTAAGATAGGGCCCTTCCGGTGGACACTAATATGGTATAAAAAGGGGAAATTTGGACACAGAGACAATGCACAGAAGGAAGGCAATGTGAAAAGACACAGAGTGAAGATGGGCCATCTACAAGCCAAGGAGAGAGGTTAGAACAGATCCTCTCCCTCACAGGGGAAAGGACAATGTGGGCAATTTGATCTTGGACTTCAAGCTTACAGAACTGTGAGGCAATCCATTTCTGTTTTGTAAGACCCCTAGTCCGTGGCACTTTGATACTCAGTCTTAGCAGACTAATATAATTCCTCTCTATATACCTTCTGTCCATTCTTCTAAGCACCCTACATATATCATGATATAGAATCCTTGCTTCATAATGTAGGTACAATTCTAAAATCCACTTTACACACATGGGGAAGCAGAGAAACAGAGAAGTGACACTAATGACTCACATCCATCAGTGGCAGGACCGAGATTCAAAACGACATGGTTTACTTCAGAGTACCAAAGTTTAATTGCTATACACATTGCCTTACACAGATACAACAATTTCTAGAAAACAAAATGAAGGATTTGCTGCTTCTTTCTTCTAGACCCTGCTCACGGTTCCCCCAGCCCATCCCCTCTTGCCTAATATGGTCCCAGCTAACTCCTACTTCTCTTACAGCCTTGCCTGGAATGGTCCAGGCTTCTTCTGAGTGTCACTCCAGAGGACAATTACTACATAGTATTATAACCGCTGTTCAATCATTAGTTTCTCCCAGTAGATTCTGGGCTCTGGAAGGTCTGGAAATGGGTCACACTTGGTCATTTTTATATATGTGGCATCTAGAAGCCAGCCTAGCACATCAAAAGAATTCAATATATTTTTGTCAAATGAGAATTAATGCCAAGGGGAAGTCCTAAGGAATTCTGTAGGAGTTAACTTTATTAAACACAAACACATATACCCATATTAAACACACACACACACACACACACACACACACACAAACACTACCTATATTACAAGATAGATATAACTTTAGAATGAGAGGTACCAAGACTTTAATACTAGTCATCACTGAACTTACATATGAAAAGAGAAACACTTCAGTTTCTTTAAAACTCTTCTTCAAAGGAAATGGAATAGACTCTTTATAAAACACTGCACACATTAATGAGTTATGCATTCCAAATGGTGGCTTCATATTATACTTGTCAACTGAACTACAGAGAGGCTGATCTAATACAAGTCAACAGCAGGGTAATTCCGGCAAGAACACGGTTTACTTGAGTGTTATAATGGAGGCAGAATAAGTTGATGATTTTCTTCCAGTGAGGAACACTCAGTTCTCTCTTTTAGAAAGCTGCCAAAGTAATTTTGATTATAAATTCCCTAGCAACTCTAAAATGCCATGGGGAGAGAGGACAGAGACAAATGTGTTAGTTGAAAGAAGTGACTTGAAATGACAAATTTTGCTTCACATATAAATATAATGATATTTAGCAGCTCACACCTATTATTTATAAGAAATGGATCAGGCAATGGGAAAATGATATTTGTATATGTAAGCATGCTCCCACAATATATGTATATATGGTTGCCTTTAACAGCACCTTTCCCTCTCTATTAGGTTTATAGGATGTTTATCCCATTGTAGACATGTTTGAAATAAACTGGTGTTTCATAATGAAAGAGATATAATCTAAGGGATCTTTTGAACTCTTAGAGGTATATCTTACTCAACATGGGTCTACTTGCCTTTAATTTTGGGATTATGAGGATTGAAGCTGTGAGTGGCTAATTCATCTCCTTGTATATGCTTTGCTTTGTCCTATCCAGACTTTGTAGAAGTAACATAAAATTGAGAGAGTAGTTTATGCTCAGTTGCTTAAGCATCCAACTCTTTGTCTCATTTCAGGTCATGACTGTAGGCTCAAGTTGGTGGGTGTGAGCCCCATGTTCATGCTGACTGCACGAAGCCTGCCTGGCATTTTCTCTCTCCCTCTCTCTGCCCTTCCCTTGATCGTGCTCTGTCTTTCAAAAAAAAAAAAAAAATCAAGAAAAAAACTTTTAAAATTTAAAGGTTAAATATACCAACAAGAAGCATATAATTGGAAAATATGGATTTCTCCCAGTGTAAAAATCAAAATTTAGCAGGATCCATGCTATAGAACACAGTAAAATATAAAAATTATCAAAGTACATTTACCTTTACAAACAGAACAATGTTAACTTTAGAAGAGTAGCAATATATACATGTACATATATTTTTTATTTTATTTTTTATTTTTTAAATGTTTTTTTTATTTATTTCTGAGAGAGAGAGAGAGAGAGCATGAGCACAGGAGGGTCAGAGAGAGAGCGAGACATAGAATCTGAAGCAGGCTCCAGGCTCTGAGCTGTCAGCACAGAGCCCGACGCGGGGCTCGAACCCACGAACCATGAGATCATGACTTGAGCCAAACACAGACGCTTAACTGACTAAGCCACCTAGAGGCCCCTATATTTTTTATTTTATAGGTAATATAAAATCATGATTTCCTTAAAACTCTAAAGTATAGTTATATAAACTTTATTTCACCTTTTCTCTTGGAGTTCCTTTTCCATTTTAATTTTTTTTTTTTTTACATAGGCTTCATGTCCAGCATGGAGCCCAATGTGAGATCTGAACTCAAGTCCCTGAGATCAAGACCTGAGCTGAGATCAAGGGTCATCCACTTATGGATGCCTGGGTGGCTCAGTCAGTTAAGCATCTAACTCCTGATTTTGTCTCAGATCATGATCTCACAGTTTGTGAGTTCGAGTCCCATGTCAGTGCAGAGCCTGTTTGGGATTTTCTCTCTCTCTCTCTCTCTGCTCCTTTTCCACTCTTTGTTTCTCAAAATAAATTAATAAACTAAAAACAAAAAAGTCATCGACTTAAACAACTGAGCCACCAGGAGCTCCTTCACTTTAATTTTTATAAATTTAATGAGGCCAAAAAAGAATGTCTAGTAATCATGATTATAAAAAGCATACTAACTCTGAAAGCAGATGCACTTAGATTTAAAGTCTAGTATGCCGTTTATGCACCATTTGACATTAAGTAAATTTCTCTCAATATTGTTTCCCTATGTGTAGAATAGGAATAAAAATCACCCATCCCCAGGACTGGTTTGAAGACTAAGTGAAATCAGTCTTCAAAACTATCTGGCATAGCAGGTGGTACATATAAATAGTGCCCGGTAAATGTCAGATATTATGACTCTAAAAGTGGCTAAAAGAAAATGTGTCCAGGACCCTCTAATCCCTCAAGAGAACAGAATGAGGGGAACTGGAATTTCTCCTTTTACTAAAAAATGTATTAAAAAGGATAGTCATTATGAAACGTAAGAAGTAATTAGGCATGTTTCATCAAGTTCTTCTTTACAATTAAGGTAAGTAATTGTGCAATCACCAAGCAAATTAAGAAATTCTTACAAGAAGCAGTATTTGGGGCTGGATCCACATATAACGAGAACAGCTTCCAAACAATATTCATTGTTCATTTAGTGCATGATAATATTTTTTTTACCCATTTCCTTTCAGTCAGGTGCAGTGGTGGGTAACAACGGTAATCTCAAGGGATTCTTCGAGCAAAGGTAAGCGGCAGGACAGTGGCAACGATGGGATGTAGAGGAGGGCTGCTATGACTGCAGGATGCATAGGCCGCTATGAGACTATGGGTACAGAAGACTTGGAGGGGTGGTGGCATCTCACAGAACAATCTGGAGGCTCGTGAAGAAAAGGTGAGAGAGAAGAGCAATGCCCTTATGACATGTGGATTAAAGAAAGGAATTCCTTCTTCACTACAGTAACCGAATTAAGTATTCTATTAAAGAACAATGATTTGCTGGTTCTTCATAATGCATTTACAAATGTGTGTGTGGTTGTGAGTGAATGAGTATGAGTGGGTGTGTGTGGCAGGGTGATCTCTAAGTTTCTGTGAGTGTGTACGTGTGTGTGCATTTGAATGTCAATGTCAGTGTGCATGGTGTATACATGACTATGTGAATGTGAGTGTGTGTGTGTGTGTGTGTGTGTGTGTGTAGACAGACCTTTACAAGGTTCCCCGTAGGTGTGGTGCTCCTGGGGGTTCTACAGCCTGCCTAACCATTTAACCATACGTGGTAGTTCTAAGAGGTGAGCCACCTAGAGAGAGGGAGAAAAGATAGGAAACCAGGCCATCCCTCAAATGATGGGGATGGTCTTTGCTACTAGTGGCAATTTGCTGAAAGGAAAGGCATTTGAAAGGTATTTCTGGTAGAGAACACCTAGTACTTCCTCCTGACTTGGTCACTAATAGGATGTTGAGGAGGTGGCAAGTTTGGGATAATAAATATCTATTACCAGCCATATGTTTTCTCTTCCAAATCTCCAAAATTACCCATGGGGCTTGTAACTTCATTCCTTTCGCAGGAAAATGAAGACTTTGAAAGTTTGGTTGTCCAAGATCACAATGCTAACATAGGATGAAACTGATTATTGAATCTAGATCAGTCCAACTCTAAAACAGATGCCTGTAGTCACATAGCTAGCCACCAAGGTCAAGAATTCGGGGAACAGAGGGGCGCCTGGGTGGCTTAGTCGGTTAGCGTCCAACTTTCGCTTAGGTCATGATCTCGCGGCTTGTGGGTTCGAGCCCCGCGTCGGGCGCTGTGCTGACTGCCAGCTCAGAGCCTGGAGCCTGTTTCAGTCTGTGACTCCTTCTCTCTCTGACCCTCCCCTGCTCACGCTGTCTCTCTCTCTCTCCTAGAAATAAATAAAACATTAAAAAAAAATAAGTAAACAGTAAAAAAAAAGAATTCGGGGAACAGAGAGTGGTTTGAGGGGAAAGACAAGGAATTATCTCTCAAATCCACCAAGTTTGAGATGCTCATGGCAAGTCTGACTGAAACTTTTGATGGGCAAGTCGAAGATTCCAATGTTGGAAGCAGAAGTGTTATACTTGGAGTCTGAAGCTGAAATTCCTGACTTTGCACATAGTGTTGCGGCTTCCAGGCACAAACTCCATCCACCACTGAGATACATCTGTGTCATGAGTGCTCACAAGAGTACTAATTGTAAACATTGCCCACTCCCCTAAAATATTTACTTTTCTTCCTTGTGCCTATATCACTATTTAACTAGAGGTAGTTAAGCATTAGACTCTTGATTTCGGCTCAGGTCATGATCTCATTGTTCCTGAGTTCACATGGCGCTGACAGCATAGAATTTGCTTGGGATTCTCTCTCTCCCACTCTCTCTCTCTGCCACTTCCTACCATACAGATAAATAAATTTTAAAAATAGTTAAAAAAAAAAAAAGTTTTCCAGATCCCAGTAATGGCCTAGAACACAGAGTAGGTGTTCAAATTTTGTTTGGATTTATTTGAATTGATTTTTACTTGACTAGAGATAAGTAATTGCCATGACACCTGCTCATTGACTCATTCTTGTGGCTTCTATTTTGAGCATTACAATATAGAGAGATTGTTGTGGTTTACTACAACCATGTAATTATTTTCCATCACCTTAAAAAAACAGGCCAAAATTTTTGAGAAATTTCTCTTCCCAGAAGACTACTGGCAACTTAATCTGAGTCAGTCTGTTAAATGACTAGTCTTAGAAATTCTCTTGCATCTTCCCCTCCACCCGCCCCCTGTCCACTTTCTCTCTTTCTGTCTTATCACTGTTTCAAAAATCAGAAAAATGAATGATACAGAGCTGGATTATAGAAATGATTTCTGCTTAGCTAAGGAGTCCCATTAAAAGTTCCTCAGCTTCGAGAATCATGTTTCAAGAATTACATAAAGCAGAGACACAAAATTGGCCAAGTAAGACTTCCCATTATATACAACTACCAAGTTTTCAAAAGTGGAAAGAGAGAAAGTGAGAAAGAGTATGGCATTATCTGTCTTCCTTTGCAAACCAATCAATCTTGAAAAGGCAACTAAAAGGAAAGCTGGCCCAGGGCAGGCCCACTGAAATAAGCCCTGGGCCTTATTATCCTCTCAGAAACCGGCTGAATGGATCCAGCCTTAGACGGTCTGGCCTACAGAATCAACCTGATTTCTGGAGAGATAATGACTAGGTATGGGAATGACAAAGAGGCCATGGTGCTTCAAGCCCTTCCTTTCCTCATTCCAAACACTGACGGCAAAGATAGGGAGCAACGACAGTGAACCCATCAGAGGTCTTGAATGAACTGAGCTATTCAAGGAAAGAAGAAAAAAAAATTAAGGAGAAATAAATGCTAAAGGCTTCCGTGTCAGAACTCTTCAGAATCAGTCAAAAGGATAAAGGAGAAATACGTACATATATAAGATTGTTTTATTTGGCATTATATGCTTAGGTGCAAGATGTTTTATGGGAGATATAAAAATGTTACAAATGCCTTTTTAATCAGGTTAAAATAAATGGGACTAAATATCTGAATTAATTTTCCTAACATTTTAATTTCTTTATACTGGAGTTCCAACACAACACTAAACATCTTTATAAGAAGCTTTAAAGGGACCAATGGTTCTTTACTTGCTAATTATATAAATACTTGTTATTTTTCCTATAATTAAGATTTTCATTAAGTGGGGCGCCTGGGTGGCTTAGTCGGTTAAGCGTCCAACTTTCGCTTGGGTCATGAACTCGCGGTTCGTGGGTTCGGGCCCCGCGTCGGGCTCTGTGCTGACTGCCAGCTCAGAGCTTGGAGCCTGTTTCAGTCTGTGACTCCCTCTCTCTCTGACCCTCCCCTGCTCACGCTGTCTCTCTCTCCTTCTCTCTCCTAGAAATAAATAAAAATATTTAAAAAAAAAGATTTTCATTAAGTATAGAGAAAAACATCTCAGTCACCTTCACCAAAAAAATAAAGCACCTTCCAATTTTTGCCTTAGAACAGAGCAGGCGTTTCATAAATATTTGCTGAAAGAGTAAGAGCAAAGGTAACACTTTTGGATGCAATTTTGGGCTGCATTTTCTTACTTTTTTAAAAAATTTCTTTAGAAAGAGAAAGAGCATGAGTGGGGGATTGAGGCAGAGGGAGAAAGAGAGACAGACAGTGAATCTTAAGCAGGCTCCATGCTCAGTGTTGGGCTCGATCCCACGACCCTGGGATCATGACCTAAGTCGAAATCAAGAGTTGGGCGCTCCCAAGGGGGAGAAGAAGGGCGGAAATGGTGGGGGAAAGGGAGAGAGGCAAACCATGAGAGACTCTTGAATGCTGACAAAAACTGAGGACTGATGGATGTGGGGGGGAGGGGGGGATGGGCATGAAGGAGGGCACTTTGGGGATGAACACTGAGTGTTATGTAGAAACTAATTTGACAATAAACTATTTGTAAAAAAAATAAAATAAAATAAAATAAAATAAACTGACATACATGAAAAAAAAAAAAAAAGAGTTGGGCGCTCAATGGACTGAGCCACCTAGGCGTCCCCCTTAAGTATTTTTTTAAAATTTGAATAACTTATCTACTTGGAAGTCATATGAATTCAAAATATAAAGTGGCATTACATCATCTAAATAGAGCTCACAAAACACTGAAATGCTACCCAGTTATCTCCTGTTGCTCACAGGTCAGCTCAGGTCTTCTGGTTTATTCATTCACTTCTTCCAATACCTGCTGGGCTCCAACTTATATCTTCAGATGCACTCATATGCAGTGAAAAAAGATAGGACGAATAACAGCTATTATTCTTCCTGCACAGCATTATGTATGGCTATGAGGGACCATCAACTACAATTCTTGTCTACTGTCAGGCCACCAGAATGGTCACATGGCCAAGGCCTGGCCAATCTTTTTTTTTTTTTAATGTTTATTTTTTCTTGAGAGACAGACAGAGACAGAGCATGAGCAGGGGAGAGGCAGAGAAAGAGAGAGACACAGAATCTGAAGCAGGCTCCAGGCTCTAGGCTGTCAGCACAGAGTCCAATGTGGGGCTCGAACCCACGAACCATGACTGGAGCCAAAGTTGGAAGCTCAACTGACTAAGCCACCCAGGTGCCCCCAGGCCAATCTTAACAACAGTGACTGGTCACAGGGTGGTAACATGGCCAACCAAGACTGGTTGTAATTCTTCCAGAAACATTTGATAAATTGACTGGGGAGTTAGAGGGGCTCCCTAACTCTGGTGTAATGAAAAACCAGGTAAATTAAGAGGCACAAACAACTATATTTTATACAATGTGTTGAAAATGTGTTTCAGAATGGAGCAAAAACAGAAAAGTAGAATAAAGAATGAGAGAGAGGAAGAAATAAAGGAACTTCTGGGTCCAGACATGCCTGAAGCCAGGCAATTCTTGGCCCTACATGTTTAATGAACCAATGAATTATGGGATACACTAGTTAAAATCATTTTTTGACACTTGCAGGTGAGAAAGTCCTGATTCATACAGTCTTTGACCTCAAGATTAAGACACAGCTGCACATAGCTAATTACAGCTATTTTGCCTTTTATTATAAAGGCTAAAATGTGATATTCCATAGGAATATATCAAGAGCGCTTCACAGACCCTCAGTCAGAACTGGAGAAGACTGGCAGCCTGTACCTACAATATGGATAAAAGGCACATGAGGGATGGCATAAGGAATTTTCCAAGTGGAGGGATGAATGTGAGTGAAAGGCAGCATGTCAGGCACTGTTCATCCAGTGATCCAATCCCCACTAGCATTTCCTTCTCCTTAGCCATCTTCCAGAGGTAGAGGATAGCCATGACACAGTGTTGGCCAATGAAATGTGAGCCAAAGATTGCTGAGTAGGGCTTCTGAGAAGGCTTCTACTTTACTGAAAAGAAAAAAAGAAAAAAAAGACATGACCTGCTGGAACAGCCCTTTACTCTTAGCCCTTTCCACTTCACCATTTTCCTTGCCTGGAATATGGATGGGAAGTTGGAGATGCAGCAGCCACACTGTGAGCATTAGGTAACAATCATGAGGACAAAAGCAAACATGCTAACAGAAGAAAAGCAGAAAAAGCCTGGTTCCTGAACTCATTGCTGATGAGTTATACTAGCTCCGAACTTCCTGCTCACCTCTACACATTTCTTACATAAATACCATCAGATTGTTTAAGATTCACCAAATTGTACATACTAGTACATGAATCCTTCTTAATTAATATAGAGGTATTGGAAATTATAGAGTATATATGAGGAAAATGAGAACTGAGATCTGGCAGTTAAATACTCACAGGGTATACAAATGTCTGTTCTATTGGTACCTACTTATGCAGAACAGGTTCTTAAAGAATTTGAGAGTTACCATGCAGAATAGCAGAAAGTTTAGTAAATTGAGCAGTATGAAGCTAGAAAGAGATTGGCACTAGGCTATGGAGGACCCAAAGGTAAAATTAGGAGCATATACTCATTCTAAGGCCTACTTTATGTATTCTATTTAGTAGGGGGGATGTGAAATTCCTACATACGTGTGGATGAAACATGCCATAGTGATGATTTAACTGAGTGTAATCGTGAGAAGAGCTCTCAGAAATTCTCCCACATTAGCATGTAAACCAGGAGGAACTTCACACTATATTGCAGCTAACAGTTTGATTTTCTGACCTCCTAGTACCTCAATTCACCCTTGAAAGTCTATCTTAAAAATTAAACTGAAGAGTATCGGGGTTATAAAATTCATAACCTGGAATAAGTTATTAGATGGCTGAAGACACCTGGCTTCTCACAGAAGCTATTTGCTTGCATTGGCTCATTTACATACATGTGCGAGAGAAAATGAAGTTCAAGCTTTTCTCAAAACAGCATTTAGAATGGGAAAGCGTCTTGTGTGAAACAATTTCAAATATAATTACACAAAATGGAAGTTAAAGTATTAAGCATAAAAATTCCAATTAAAGGAAATGGAAACTAGAAAGTAAACGGTGATAAAATGGTTGCTGTCTGGTTTTTAGGTTATACAACGTAGTATGACTTAAGATTTTTTTATTTAACTTTCTTCTTAAGTAACTGCTAAAATGATAAACTGAGCAGTTAAGCTTTCTTTTCCCCGCTGCTGTGCTGGGGATGGATGAACAGTCCAACTATCCTGAAATGCAGACCCTTTATTTTTTCAATTATTTGAACCATTATTGAAAACGGATGCTTACACTTGCCTAAGTGCAGGCAGACAGGAAGCAAAAAGCTGGCTTCGCTGATGCATTATTCCATTTGCAAACACTCCATGGGGCATAGACGCTCCATCCTGGTATTTCTCTCACTGTAAAGTCCACTTTTCAGGATAAATCCTTTGCACACAAGCTGACAGGCATAAAAACCTGATGGACAAGAGCGGAAAACGAACTTTCCCTTCCTTGTTTCTTTCAAGTTGAAAAATCAATTGAAGATGGCCTTTCTGATCTGATTTTTTTTGACACATATACCAGAAAATAACTTTCCCTCTTACTCAACTTAAAATAGAAACTGAGGAACACTACTTCAAAATACTTTTGCAATTTGTCAAGCAAAAACGGTTTTTCCTCCACCTTCTGCAACTCACAGCAATCTTTTGGAAGACAGAAACATTTCCACCTCATTAAAAGCACTACTCTAGAATGATCTGTTTTCCTATACTTTGTTGTAGGAAAATACATACTGTCTAAATGATATCTATCAATATTTATGCTTAAATATTCTTTCTGGATCCTTGTGGAAGTGAAATGATGTCTTTATTCATAAACTTGATTCATAAAACTTTCTAACTCTGCAAAACATGTTTGCATGTCCATTCAAAAATTTCTTTTTTTTTTTTTGAGGGGTACAATCTTGCTGGAAGACCATTCATTTTCTTGACTGCTATTTATTATTATTATTACAGTTATCATTAAGTTACCCCATATTTCCAGAAGAACTCTGATTAAGAGTACATGGCTGTGTCTTAAGAATTTTACCCATGCTAAAAGCCCAGTGGAAAACAGGTGGCCCTCCGTTTACATATTACCATGGGACAGAAGTGAAACCCAAGGACCAAAACAAAATTAGGCAAATATACATGTGAGTTCTCTCCAAGTTATTCTTCTTGTCTGCAGAAATAATTACAGCAAGACACACTAGCATAGTTTACTGCAGATCACTGCAGATTAATGGAATATATCTTTGTTTTGTTTTGATAATGGCATTCTGGCTTATGTTTTTTTTATTTTTTGCTGTATAGTTATGGATCATACACATGTTTCTAATTTAAAAATGACATAAATCACAAATATTTGTATTCTCTTATTTTAAAGTCATCGTTGTTCACTCTATACTTACGTTTTCATGAGATTCACTGTAAATTGCCCATTAAATAACACATAGTTTTAATAAAACATCTGAAGCAGAATCTAGTTGTAGGGTTTGCTTTCATTTCATTGCTTTTATTCATATATCACAGTTCAATAGACCAGAGTGCTGTTATTTTTCACTATTTAAAGGTGTACTTAACCTACAGACTGAGTCCCAAAGTGATTTCTAAACATTAGAAACTCTCTTTCAAGTATTTTCAGTCCTCTTGGAAAAGGAATGTTTAAAGGAAGCATTGTAATTTTAAGAAAAAAAAAAACACTGTCAATATTTAAGTCGTATAACAGAAGTTTGTGGTTGAAATAAATTAATTTATAAAAAATAAACAAGAAAGAAAAAATCTTCAGGATAAAGTTCAGGAAAAACATATGTTTGTGCAGATGTAATTTAGATACAGTTTTAGATATTAAAATGTGTATTTCTTAAGAAAATATACATATTTCTGGGGATTGAAAACAGATACAAAGTTTAGGAAACAAAATACAAGAATTAAAACATAGCATTCTCCCAATATTCAAATATATTGAAATGTACATAACTCATATCAAAATACTGACAATTTGAAAACTGCCTTAGAAAATTAAACCATGAAAAAAAAGCTGATCATTTTCTCCCCTAAATCCTCAGAATCCTAAAAGCAGTCAATCAGAGCCTGCCATTTCTCAAGTACCCAATAGCCTTACTGAGTTCCCAAAGATTGGGTAACATGTTCTTATTAGGGTCCTCTCCCCTCTGCCCTCACCTATTCTCCACCACAGACTCCAACCCTATCACTAGTTTTAAGTTAGGTGAATAGAACCAGCTTCACTCAGATGGTTTAACTCTTCGTGCAGAATCAGTATGTTCTTTGTTCTCGTCTAATAATCTCAAGTGTAGTTTCAGGCTCTCTCAACCTATCTCAGGGAGGTCGCCTGAGTGAGAGAGGAGGCAGGGAGGGAAGGAGGAGGGGAAGCATATGCTAATTAGGCTGTCCCTCAGAAAGTACTTTCAGTCAGGAGAAACCAGCCATTTACTCAATATTTCTTTCTCAATGTAGTGTAGCAGAACTGAACAGGAAGAGAGACAAGAAAGAAAACAAGAAATGTATCATGGATGGTAAATTTGGGGTCAAGATTGAAAATGACTTTAAAGATTCTGAATAAACTTAGTAAGAAAAAATATTAACAGATATTTAAGACTTCTTACTCAAAGAAGTTTTCCTGTTGTGGAATATTTAAAGGTCTTACCTACTTTAAAATTCACTACTGCATTTTTGTTTTGTATTAAATATTGCATTTTTTATTTTTTTTAATGTTTAATTTTAAGAGAGAGAGAGAGAGAGAGAGACAGAGCATGAGTGGAGGAGGGGTAGAGAGAGAAGGAGACACAGACTCCAAAGCAGGGTCCAGTCTCTGAGCTGTCAGCACAGAGCCCTATGCGGGGCTCAAACCCAGGAATTGTGAGATCATGACCTGAGCCAATGTCAGAGGTTTAACTGACTGAGCCTCCAAGGTGCCTCTTAATTACTGCATTTCAATGTGGTATCAGGAGAGGCCAATGTTTTAAGGTACTGGTACATTTTAAATATTCTGTTCTCCAATCTGAGCTTTATTTTCTTAAATACTAAATACTTTAGATATTTAAGGGTGAAAATATAATTTATTGAATTTTTTCCATCTTCAGAAACTATTTCTTTTTTTTTTTTTTTTTTTTTTTTTTTAACAATGACCTTCTTACCACAGGTCAATTCAGATTGATAAATTCTCAGATCATGTCAATCAAACCATCAAGGCTTGATGTTTATAACAACTTCACCTTTTCTGGCCTGAAGGCCATACAAAATTAAAAGGGTGAAATAATCATTTGTGCTGTACAGGAAAGCGCATCTCCTTTCCCAGAGCCAGGGCTATATGTAACTCCTCAAAACTGGATACAACTTATACCTCTCCCACTAAGGAGAACCTATCTTGGATTCTAATGAAAAGGATAATGTACAGTGTAAAAAATATTTTTTCAAAATATTTCATCTGGATTTTTTTTAAGCAAAATTGTATTTTAAATTCATTTTCTGTGGCTTTTGAACACTTAAATCATTTAGATCCTTCTTTTGTAAGAATGCAACTGCCAGCCACATACAGTGCTTAGTATATTTTGAGAGTCCAGTATGTATTTGCTGATTAGATGGTCCATTGGTAGGTTAGCTAGCTGGTTGACTAGATTGGCTGGCTGGATATAATGCACAGACAGATGAATGGAGGGATGAATGACTGATGGCAGTAAAAAATGAAAGGAAAGAAGGATGGGCTCCAAAAATGAAGCCTAATCTAATACATAAAAACATATATACCTTGAGTGAACCTGAATGAAGATACGATATTCTCCAATAAATTTCTGGGAATCCTTGGGATATTGTTTGAAAACCACTCACCTAAGGAGTCTTTATATTAATAAATCTGTTGAAGATTAAAATAAATAATAATATATAACTATACAAATAATATAATAATACAGAGAAGCCTCCTTAGGCAAATGAAATATCAAATATTAAATATGTGAAGTATCATTTGTTAATATGCTATGATTAGCAATTATTGAGACCTTTGATGGGCAAAATGATAATATAGATTCATTTTTACATAGTAAGTAAGAACTATCTAATGTTTGGCCAGTTCCTTAAACTTTCTAACTTTCATTTTCTTTGTAAAATATAGATGATAGCTCCAGCATGACTATAAAAATTACAGTTCGTACATGCAATGTGTTTAGAAGAGTAACGAGCATGTAGTTAGCACTCAATAAAAGGTCTTCATTTATTCTTTTTTTTAAAAAGGGTACCATCCCTTGCAACTATGGTTATTTCTAAGGACACAGTATGTATCATACACAGGGTTTAGCAAATTACATTAACAAATCTAACTTATCAATCTATAAATCCTGGCTTTAACTTTTCACATTACACTTTACACAATTTTTTCAAAAATTTATTAAATTCATCTACTACTTGGAGGCACTATGTTCCCTGTAGATGACAAAAAGTCAAAATTATTGTCATTAAGGATTCACCGCGAAAACAAAACCATTTGCTAATCACATTAAAATTTACAACACATTTTCACACTGAGAACTTCACCATGAGTAGAAAAAGCCTATTTCACAAGATAGGAATACAATCAATACCTTTTTTACCTTATAAAAGAGAGCCCTGAGGTCCTGAGAGTTTAAACAACCTACCAAGGTCACAGAACTTTCAGAATTCAGGGATCTACTTTCATAGATGGTACACTAATTTTAAAAATGTGTTAATGCCATTCAAGTACTCCTTTTTTCTCTCCCTCATTCTTTTTTCCCCTTCTTTTCTCTCTCTCTCTCTTTTTTTTTTTTAAACTAACTTGTCAAAAGGGAGGCTTATATCCATCACTTGAACTCATGAGGCTGATGCACTGGCCTGGGACAATAATGAGTTGGTGAAATCCCTTAAAAGTTCCAAGGGGAAGATCAAGGACAAATGTAAAATGCCTTCCCTCCTACTTTCAGGCACATCTAAAATCCTCATTAATGTACAAAGGATCCTCCGTTCAGCGCTCTATGGAAAGGGAATAAAACTAAAAGGCATTCAATTAGTATTTGATATGGTGGTGGTGGTGGTTTGTTTTGGTTTGTTTTTTAGCAGGAGGATTTATCTCACAGGCCAAGAGAGGAGTTTGGGAAGGTTTCCTATTCCTGTGTATCTCCTAGTGGAGCCTGATGAAGTGAAGGTAGGGGAAGAGCATCTACCTTCAGAGGACCAAAGTTACAAGAGAAAATGAACTCCCCTTCCTCCACACGTTTCCTCCACAGTGCCCATCACCCAATACTCTTTCTTCCTTTCTTCTCACCAACTACATTTTTACACCCTCTGTAAAGTGCTGTGGCATTCTTGGGGGAAGAGTCATCTCATTTTGGTTCTTCATTCTAGAAAGCCTTCTCCATCCATCATGATCCATCTACTTCCTCCCTGAAGTCTCTATAGGTCTGTTAAAGGGGAGGTTAGCTAACTGGCAGGAATGTCACAGCTGACATTTTCCTTATTGCCTCCACAAAGGCATTCATTCACAAAAAACTAGCCGGGGCACGGGAGAAAAGAAAAAGAAGAAGCTGAGTGCTTTGTGTGGTAAATATTAGCTTCCTAAGATTTGTTTGTTTGTTTGTTTTGACAGAAACATGTAGAATTTATTATGCTTAGAAAGCCCTCTCTCATCTCATCATTATAAAGGCCAAGGAGTTTGGAGGTTTGTCAAAAAGTTAAATATAAAATCACCATGTGGTCCAGCAGTTCCACTCCGAGGTATATATCCAAAAGAATTAAAAGCAAAGACTCAAAGGTGTTTTTAAAATATATAAATGACTTTCATTCAAAATTTCTGAGTACCCCTCACTCATGCACTTGGTTCAAGCTCTAGTATTGCTCGCCTAAAGCCTAAGAAAGGTAATAGTATCCTTACTGATATTACTGACTCAAAAGTCTCTCCCTTAACTGTATCCTTTTAATTACCACGAATGCAGTCTTCCCAACAAATGCATCTGAACTTTTTAGTCTATTACGAATGAGTGCTTTCTAGATCTCTTTATCCAACAAGGCGGCACGTAAATACTTCAGCATCCCACTGCCATGCTAGGCCCTTTGCTTTGTGATACTGAGTATACAGACTTAACCAGAACCTTTCCTGACCTACCAAACCACACTCTGTTACCAAGTGGAACTATCTGTGCCTCTGCACCAGCCTGAAATCTCCCTCTTGCTTCTACTACCCAGTGAACATATCCTTCCAGAACCTACTCAAAGGTCCCCTCCTCAATGAAGCCGTCCATACTGCCATAGCACGTTACATCCTGCCTTCACAATTGTCATGGTGGATTATTAAGACTTTTTACAGTTGTAATTTTCATAGGCAGAAGTTCCATGAGATCAGAGACCATGTCCTAACTTATCTTTGCATCTGTTACTACGGGCTTGGCATAGACCACTCTCAAAGATCCAGAGCATTTGTCCTGGTTTCCGTGGAAATATCAGATTATTTAAGGTGATTATTTTCTTTGCCATCAGAGAGCTTATGTTTTCCTATACTAATGAGGAAGATAGAGATGTAGTGGAAAATAATATTCTCTGGAATTAGAAATGACTGGGAGAAACCTGAGTTTGACTAACCTCAATAAACAGGATTTTCTCAGTTTTCAAAATGGTAACAAAACTAAATCACAGGGCCATTCTTTGCATTGAGGAAAAATATGTAAAGCACAATGGAGACCGATTGTCTTACACCCAGTAAGTACTTGAACTCTTTATCTTATCTTTTCCTTGGTAATTTTTTTCAAAATCATCATGATAAACTTATATTGATATCCCCCCCACCTTACCAATTTAAATTCACATGAAAATCAGACTCCCACATGAATGACAAGGAGAACACCAGTTTCCTATTCACTACAGTAATCTGTAGCCCACAATTAACTGTTCTGAATTAAAAACAGAGTAGATGAATGCTTAAACAGGTAGCAGTAGGCTCTGCTTTATTTTTCTATGTTGTTCCCAGTATGCTATTGTAATCTGATCACTTTATGATACCTGAAATATAACTTATCTTAACTGAAAAATTTCATCAGTCATTGACAAGCAGATCCAATGATCTATCCTGAGGGATACTTAAGCTGAAAAAGATATAGAATGAAAGAGAATATGAAGAACTATATCTGATTTTCTTGACCAATGATTTCAATTCTTAAATTCAGAAACACTATAATGAGTAAGTCCAAATCAATAAGCCACCAATCACATAGGCATTTAAAACTAAAAATCAGCATTATGAATAACCTTAAAAAATGCATCTACACAGTAACTAAAATCCATGCATTAGAAATAATTACTTAAATAAATAAGTTGGGGGAATGTATTAAAATAAATTTGAATGTACACAATATTACAAAGAAATTTCAATATCTAATAACTAATTTAATTTATGTAATTGACTAATGGTTGTCAAAAAGTGTTTTGTTGGCAATATTAACACTGCATGATTAAACTTCCAGATAGAATTTGAAGGTAAGCTGGAAAAAGAAAAAAAAAAAAAACTTTTAGGCTACCAAAGCCTAACAAATTTTAAACTTAAGTCATACATATCTGATGATAGTATGTCTTTCAAACTTTGCAGAGCACATCTCTCCTTTCTTGTCCTATATCACAAACCAATAATTTCGTACTACATTTAACAAAAGAGAAAGACTAAAAACTGCCTAGTGCTGCTTTTCTTTTTAAAGCTAGTAATAGAATACAGGTGTTATGTAGTAGCATATATTTAACTTATGCATGATATTATAATATTCCCATTTTATACTTCAGAATTAGGAATTTTAACAAATAGTGGGAAATCCCAGATCAAAAATATTTTAAATTTTCAATTTGTTGTCAAAATGATTGAGTTGTATGTTAAAAGAGAAAATGACGTAATGAAGCCAACTAAGAACAGTTAAGTCAATACTGTTTATTCATTGCGCCAAGTTTCCCAAATCGTCTCAAGATCAACTCAAATTTAACCAAGGGAAAAAAGTGAATAATGATCATGTTCTGTTACCATTCACTTTATTCCTTGGTACTTATTTTCCAGTGTAATAAGAGCATTAAAATTCCAAATCAAGGTCTCTGATTTTCAGTCTTTCTCAACTTAAGGAGGTAATGGGGGTATAATGCAATCTTGATGGGAACAGAGTCAAATTTCCAGACTGAGAGATTGCTGTAGGTGTTTAAATATTTTGAAACAATATTATACATTACAAAATACTAGTCTAACAAAACTTTGTATCCACTACACTTCAGAAGAACAATTTCAATTTGTGTGAACTTGTAACAACACTTTTAAAATAGTTTTTGAAAGCTTTTGTTTTAAATAGGCATGCCCCATAAACTGGGAAGCTATTTCCTACATGTACAAGATCATTACTTTGCTAAAGAGATTTCAAAAAGAAAACACCAGTGGCTAGATTTCCTGAATCTTTAAGCCCTGGACTAGGAGGTATGGAAAGTGGCTGAAGAGCTTTGCACTGAAGAAGGAGCGTTTCTAGGCAACCTTCCACAGCTGAGCAACCACAAGCAACTGAAACAATGGCTCACACTGGCAGGGATCCATTAAAGGGGAGTCCACAGAAACACTGAGAGTGTGTGTATTCATCCTTTCTTTTAAAAAAAAGTTTAAATATGAGCTAGAGTAAATATAGAGAAATACTAGAGAAAACAGTCTAGAGAAATTCAGTATATTCTCCGTGTTCTTTTCAATGGTTTTCAATGCAATGGACGCTATTTCAGGAATGGTAACCCATTTGTGTGAATAAAGCATTCACGTCTTCTTTAGTGGTCAGTCTGTATTATGAATCTAGTGTGTTAGGCTACCTTTCACAAAGCACCAATACGTAACCGGGTGATCTGATCTTGTCCCACTGGTAGTTTCAACTTTAGTACACATCTCAGTGTGAAAATGGAAACATACTAAAATTAAAATTACTGACACTTAAATGGTATTATGTTCTGGGATGTTTGGCTGAGATAAAAAGAGAACAGTAGAGTAAGAGTTCACATATAACCTTTCTCTATGCTTTTGTAGAATCATCTTTTAGAACCCCAAGTGTCTACACTCCACGTTTTAAATATATCTTCCTACGGTAGCTTTTTGTTCTAACATCAATTACTTGTGTTTCATTTACTGATCTCAAGTTTACTGAAAGGCATTCCAGAATAAAATGGCCATGAAAAAACATAGACTGAATAATAAAAAATCCATAGAGCTTTGTGATCATTTAGCTGGCTTCCTATTTAACAGTATTATTTACAGCCACTGTAATTTATAAATATGTACTTGATTTATGTATCTTAGACATAAGTAGATTTCTTACAATGCTAGCTCTTTAAAAGTCTCACTTTTCTCAGTCTAATGTATACAAAGGCTTATGAATTGAATGAATTTGGACACAAAAAATAGTAATAATAATAAAATTAAACTGTTATCTACTTCATTAGATATTTAAGAAGAAAACAGTTTGATAACAATCGGAGGTATATAAAGAACAGTATCTGATAATCATTTACTTCTTTCCTGTTTACATGTGGAAATCAGTCTGAAAAGACCACCTGGAATATTAGAATCCATGTGAAGTTTAGACTTCATTAAAAAAATCGTGGATTGGGACACCCGGGTGGCTCAGTCAGTGAGTGTCTGATTCTTGGATTTCCGCTCAGGTCATGATCTCCCGGTTCGTGGGATGAAGCCCCATGTCTGCACTGACAGCATGGAGCCTACTTGGGATTCTCTCTCTCCCTCTCTCTTTCTGCCCCTCCCCTGCTCGCACTCTCTCTCTCTCAAAATAAATAAAACATTTTTAAAAATCATGGATTATACTATCTCCTTAAAGCTGACTTGTATTAGAAGACTGCTTTATGTTTAAGTTATATAATACAGAACATATCACACATAATAAAAACGTAATATGTTTTAATTCAAAGGTTTCATTTCGTAAGTGCTTCATACAGAGACCACATGCATTTGTTACAAACAACGGTTCCTAACACCCAAGGTTCTTAAGAAAATGCCCTTTTCTTTGAGATGTCATCGGTCATGAACACACACCTTGCAACCAAAAGTAATAGCAATATATTCTCTCAGAAAAAGTTCGAACAAAGGAAATATGAGTAGTAATTAAACACATCACTTTTCTTTTTCACTAAATGAAATAAAACTAGCTTTATGTCAGGCTCTAATAAATTCAGAAAACCCCCAAAGGCACAAATTACCCCATTCAATGGCTTTGTAGTAAAAGGAATCTATAGAAGCAGGATCAATTTACAGGCCATGGCCAAATCTTTATCTCTTTTACTAGGGGGGGAGGTGTTAAGCAGTATGATTTAATATTCATTCAACCGGAAGAGATGCATTACACATTGAAGCTATGTGCACTGTCAATGATTACACACCTGTTGCCATGGCAATTTTGGAAGCTGCAGTGGATGTAATTAAGATTTCAAAGCAATAAAATCACAGGACCAAAACTTGGTAACTTTAATCAACTCAAAAATTAGAAATTTTTTTCAATTGTTTTAAACAATAATTGACAAAAGGAAGAAAATTTAATAAAGAACCTATAAGATGCTATTCTTTCTTTATCCTGCTGTTCTATCTCTGCCCCTGTCCTTCACACACACCACACATGTGCAGTTTGTTTTCAAAGTTTTTTTCTTTGAAATTCTGACAGTAATTGTACTAATTCTGTTATCATATTTCAGCAGACGGTGACAATATATAATTAGATTTGGTGGGCTTTGCTCATTGAGATCAATTTCTATCGTTTCCTCCACTATTTAACCATTTAGATTGTTTGCAAACCTTACTTAATAAAGAGTAAAGACATTTATAGCATGCTGTGCTCATTCACGCAAAAATATCGCCAGTTTTTTTTTCTTTTTTTTAAAGCCACACAAGGTACCTCCATGAGCCTTTCCCAGCACATGCCAAGGTTTATATGCGTATTTTTTAAAACAGTCACCAAAACCGTGGGACATGCTTAGTGCCCTTAAAAACGTACACGGTGATTGCACAGTTGGATGAGAATTTTGTGCCCTTGGTCATCCAATCAGTGCAGGACCCAGATTAGGACTGTCAAATTGTGTCAGGACTTTTCAGTGACTGCTTGCTAGAGTGCCTTTAATCCTCCAAGGTTTTCTTAAATGTCACAGCCATCTGGAGGAAAGGGAGCTTCCCCGCTGGGCTCCACTGACCACAAATTACTTTCTAAAGAGAAGGACAACAATAGAAAGCAGTTAATACATATTTGATTGTTTTTTCCTTTCCAGAAAAGGAAGGTAAAACACTACCTTTCCATCTTAATTTAGCTTAAGATACTTTAAACAATATATATAAGTGAGAAAATAATGCCTGCCTGGTATTTCATTTGAGGGCAAATGCAAACATTCATTACAAAATTACAGTAACACTGGAGAGAGTACTTGAGTAACTGCTAATGTAGTGCTCAATTTTTCCTGCAGTTTCTTCTGGTTTCAGAATAACTAACCATTTTATCCCAGGCAAGGAGCATGATTACTTCCAAGTTATGAAAAGTGGGTATTATTCCATGGCCTCATCTATTCCCAAAGTTGAATATGCAGTGTTACCAAAATCTTAGTAACTTGAGTTTAGAAGAAGCTAAAGTTCAGTGCAACGTGTCTTGAGAATCCCCACTGCAAGTTCTAAAGAGAAATCTGTTTCTAGTTTCCTCATTTAAGGATATGACTGTAATCCTCTTCTCTAAGGAAAGTCACTTCCTTGTCTGGCATAAAAGAGATCAGGAAACCAGCTGCACCGTCTCTTAAAAGAGACACTATCTGCAGCTGCAGTCGGGACCCAGAGGTTATGAGGTCTTTACCTGTGCTCTCCAAGTGCAAAAACAGGTTGATGATCGGGTTGTAAAATATTTCGTGTAAAATATTTGTTGTGTGTAGAGCACAGTAAATGATGCATGTGTCTGCTCCAAGTAAGAGTGCTTCCTTTTTTGTTTGTTTGTTTAATTATTAAATGCCTGCATTATTTGCACTGGCCTCTGTCTCTGTGATTATGCAACTTGGAAAGAATTTTTTCATAAAATGTCTGGATATAGTAAAAAATTTATTATATGACAACGAAGCATCATGCCGCTGTCATTATACATGCTTTTTTCAAGGATTCCTTTTGAAAGTATCTTCTTTGAGTTCAAAAAAAAATAACTGAGTATGCGCTGATTCTACAATTTCATCGTGCTTTAAAGTAAAGGTATCTTTTTCTATAAAATTAAAACTTTCATTTTCTGGAAGGCCTAAAGTTTTCTCTTGCCAAGTGGTGTTCTCTGCTAGAAAGCACTTAATTCTACAGCTGCTACAAATGCACCTCACATCTGAATCTTACAAACTTATTTCTCCTACTGTGTCACCTTTCGTCAAAACACAGGCTCTAAACAAAGGCAAGATGTCCTAGACAGTGCTCTAGGACTCACTGGATCCTTCTCTCTGTCACATCACCACATTCCCATAGCATATCCTGATTATATGCCTGTGGATTTTATAAAGGTATTAGTACAGAATATTTTGTCTGCATTATTTTAAACATGTTTACTGAATTAAATATTTCTGAAAAGGCAAAACATTCAGCATGTGCTACAAAATCAAAATGCTTTGAGAACCAGTAAATTGGGAGTTAATGTTCCCTTTACTACAGTACTGTTTACCCAATTCAACAAATTTATATATCCCAATATCTAGCTTGGTGATCAATATTGAACATGCATTAACAAACTGTTCTACTTTTTCACTTGTGTTAAGCTGGGTTAAAAAAAATCTTAACTCTTAATAATAAACATGAGAGAAATGATAAAAAACGCCAGTTAAAATATGGGCATAAAATATATGAACTATAACTGTTACATTAAGAAAATATAAAAGGTGAGAAATAGCTTCTATTTTGTACAATCAGCAGGAGTGACAGGGTCAAAAGATGATGAGTAGTGTTATATGATGAACTATGGTGATGATTTCAAGTTCAGTAAGTGACACCTAAAATGCTGCTATGACACAGTCCTTCAATCAATCACTAGAACGTTAAGAGAGAAATGGATGTACAAAAGAAAAATCACATACGTAGAGGCATACAGCTTTGACATTTTGCCAGGATAAAATGAGAGTTTATTCAACAAGCAACAGATGCAACATCCTTCTCTTTCTATAAAAGAAATTCAAATATCTGCATGAGGAAAAAACATAAACGGAAGCTAAGATTGTTACTGTCACACATCAATCACAAAGAAATTCTGGGACAAGAACTAAGACAGTCTATGAAGGGGCCCATCGGGAAGACAATCAGCGACCCACAAACTGCTTTATCATTCACGGAACGCTGTTGACATTCCTGATTACAAACAACCTCAGCTGCCTAATAGTATTTTTCAACACCTCGTTAAAGCACCATTATGTGACATGATAAGTACTCACAGACACTCATTACTAACACATGTCCTAAAATATCATAACATCAGGACTGCATGTCATAGCCAAGCACTGTGTATGCCACTTAAGGCACAAACTACCTCAAACCTCAAAAATAAACACGTACAATGATGTTACGTTTCAAAGTCTATTCCAATTCCAGTGTTGTGCTAATAACGTCTCAAATATTTCATCCGCAGGATGAAAAGACATTGAAAAGAGAACTTGAAAGAGAAAATAAGCAATCTAACACCACTTTGCTTTTATAAATAAAAGTGGAAATAATTTGGATATTTGAAGAGAAAAACTGAACACAGTATATCTGATAACTGAGTAATTGTTAGTAGTTTTGATTTTTAATTGAAAAGCCAAATAGTCACATAAACGTGACGTACTTAATATTCTCAATAAGTTTTATTTTCTGGACCATGGGAAGAGATTGTAAGAGGTTATTCTACACAATGCGCAGGAGTGGCAGTGTCATGAGATGGTAAAGTGAGAGATGAGCTGCAGCCCTGTGATGATGATGTGCTGATGACCCATTACATCTCATATGTGAACGAGGGAGATCATTGACTCTAGGGAAACAAAGTGTACATATGCTATGGGGAATCTACTGGTTACAGACGACACAAGTTATTTTAAAAATGAAGTTGGAGAATATTAAGAGTACACCACTAAAACAATAAACAAGTCAGGAAAAAGGCATAATCTATGAGAAAATGTTCTATCAACTACTTTAAAGGGAAACAAATCATTGAAGATCAAAAGCGTGCTCCACTCAGTCCTTATTAATTAAGCAGTGTTATAGATGGGTAAGTTTAATAGGATGGAGTCTAAAACTTCAGAGGGTTTATAATCTGAATGAAAAATACATGATGATGTCCACCTCTGTTATTTATGCCAAGAGCTGAACAATTCAGGGCTTACAAGACAAAAAACAAATCACTACTATTGGAGCTTACTTTAAATACAAATGTAAACATAAAATGAAAATACTGAGATGACCTACTCTGTAGAGGACATCAATTAGATTCAGGATCCAGAATATCAAAGAGTAAAATAGTGCACTCTGAAGCTGTGTGGTGGTCGGGTAGACACACATCATTCTTCTCTTGAAGAGAAGAGAAAGATGCATGGTACTATCCTAGTGGTCTTTGGGCTGAGATGTCCACCAGCCCAGACCTTTTACCTAAATTCAACCCATACTGTCAACATTTGACTCTCCACCTCTCCACAGATACGTAATAGTAACTTCAAACATACAATTTCTAAGACCATGGTTCCTAAACTGTGCACTGAGGCACTTGGGGGAATTCACAGGGGCTCTTACAGTATTTTTTTTAAGTTCTAGAGGAAAGAGTGATACTTGCCATCTGCTGGAAATAACACCAACAATTAGCTTAAGGTAGTTCACAGTTCTGAGAACATGGTGCTCACACTACATTCCTTTCAAAGCCACCGTATCTTTGTAACATTGGGGTTTAAAGATTGCTATTAGAATAAAAGGAAATTACTACACAAAAATCAGTGGAGAACAGGAAATGAGGTTAGCAGCATCCAATCTTAACCTGAGGTCAAGATGTTGTCCAGAGTCCAACAGGTGCACATATCCCCTTAGGAAGTGAATGTGATTTTTTAAGAATGAAACAAAAATATTTTTTTCTTTCAACTTACGTGCATTGCTTTATCAAGCAGCTACTTAATGGCTAGGACATAAATCTTATTTAGTTGTTTGGACTTAACTATTTAGTAAATACAACTTTCGTTAAGTTGTTACCACATAAATCCTTGTTAAATTGTTAGGATCTCACTACCAAATAAATTAACTGTTAGGTATTTCTTTTGGACTAAGGGCACTATGAAAAAATTCCTAAGAAATCAAGAACATTTGGAAACCTCTGATACAGCTCCAATCACTGTATATATAATGGAAATCAAATCACCTTTTCAGTTCAGCATTCATGTTCTCTTCTTGGGAATGGCACAATTTCACCATTTTCAGTGTCAGCACTTCAGATGGAGAAGACTTTGCTGCTGATCGTAGGCCTGGGCAAACAGGCCACACTAATTGGAATATCACATTCTTCTTGCCATAGTGACTTGTTCAGAAGCCAACCTAAGATTTAATTGGAGCCAAACCAATGCCAGGAGACCTTTCATTGAGACTGTTGGGAAAGAGTCAGGTAATGTATTTCTGGCAAACTTGAACCTGGGAGGATGAGATCCCAGAACTGCGAAAGGTCATTGTACAGAGCCCGAAAGTAAAGTCGACAAAGGAAGTTTAAAGCTGGAGAGAGAAACAAATGGAATCCTAATGACAGAGTCAGAGCACCCACATTTCAGGCGCTGGGGGCCACATATTCAACACTATGTGAATAGTGTACTTTATTCTTCCAGTATCCAGCACAGTGGCTGTCATTTAGAACCTGGTCACCCACAATACTCTCCATGGACCGGAAGCCCTGGCAGTATCTGCGTGTGTAAGAAATGCAGACGCATGGGCCTCATTCAAAACTGCTGTATCAGAACCTGCATTTGCATGGGTAATTTAAATGCACATTCACATTTGAGATGTTGGGAATTAGGAAAAAAAAGACCAGTGTAAATAAATAAGTGAATAGTTACCACTGGCACTGATTTGGTATGGATATTTGTTGCCTGGTTATATCCAATGTTTAATTTTTTAAATGTTTATTTATTTATTTTGAGAGAGAGGGCCTGAGTCAGCACATGCATATCAAGGGTGGGAGGGACAGAAAGAAAGAGGGAGAGAGAGAATCCCAAGCAGGCTACATGCTGTCAGTGCAGATAATCTGTCTCAGGGCTCAATCTCACGACCATGAGATCATGGCCTGAGCCAAAATCAGGAGTCGGATGCTTAACCAACTGAGCCACCTAGGCTCCCCATGGGGGTATTTTGCCCTTAAACATAAATGTGTTCATGAAACACTATTGCTTAAAATACTTCAATGGCTGCCCGGTGGCTTAAAGAATAAAGACACAGCTCATTAGTACAGAGTAAGAAGACACCTCCACTGAACCCCTGTCTACAGATCCATGTCCCTCACTCCATCCTTTGCGCTGTAGACACATCCCATGGTGCACAATTTGAACTTGTCACCTGATCCATCTCTATATACCGCTCTTCCCCTTTAAAGTCCTCTCCACTCCAGTCTTGGCTCACTGAAGATTTTCTATTCCCTCACTTTCTATTCCAGTTGCCTTCTTTGTCCTGAAAGAACCAGAATCTAGGATAATAGTAAACATCTGGGTTTTGAGCTAAGCCTCAGGTTTCTTAGGCAGATACTCTGTAAACATCATAGCCCTGCGAATCCCTGACAGACCTGCTACTCAAATTTGAATGAACTGATGGACATTTCATATTTTGACTTATTTTTTGAAGTATTTTTATGCCTGTAACCTAGTGCCCACTATAAAATACAGTATTACAAAACAAAGCAAAGAATGAAGTCTTATTAAGTAGTCCCTAAACTATTTGGCAAAATGAACTGCAGAGCTGGGTAGGATACGGAATCAGGAAAAGTATGTGGATCCTAAGGTTGGATGACCTTGGGCTTGACACCTGCTGCCTCTACCCGACAGATAAACAGCTCTGGGACGTAGTCTCCCAGTGTTCTGTAAAGTGTGACTAACATCTTGATACATACATGCTATTCACCTACCTTGTCATTACCTGTTCCCCACCCCAATTTGGCTATTAATTCTTTCTAATATTTTTCTCTAAAGGAGAATTAGTATCTCCTAACTATATAATTGTCACAATATAGTTTTATTGAGAGTGTTTCATATCTCAATAAGCTTGAATTATAGTGATTCACTGGGTGCCTGGGTGGCTAAGTCAGATGAGCATCCAACTTTTGATTTCGGCTCAGGTCATGATCTGAGATGGAAGCCCATATCAGGTTCTGTGCCAACAGCACAGAGCCTGCTTGGAATTCTCTCTCTCCCTCTGTCTGCCCCTCTCCATCCTGCACACACATGCTGGAGCTCTCCCTCTTTCTTTCTCAAAATAAACTTAAAAAAAAAAAAAACAAACAGTGATTTATAACCAGGAGGCATTCTGTCCCCCCAGGGGATATTGGCAATATCTGGAGACATTTTCCATGGTCACAACTGGGGGCTGCTACTGACATTTGGTAGAGGCCAGAGATGCTGCTAAAGACCCTGCAATTCCTGGGACAGCCCCACATAACAAAGAATTATCTGATCCATGATGTCAGTAGTGCTGAGGCTGAGAAATGTTGGATTATAGGGACAAATGCAGAATTTGTCTGCAGACATTGTTCTAGGGATCTCCTTCCAGGAAGCTGGCTCCATCAAGCTAAAGATCAAGAGCACTCACATAGAAAGGAGACTTTATTCCAGGTGAGGAAAGGGCCAAAGGTTGTTAAAGCACCCATAGAGAGAGGCAAGACCTTTGCAGGGAAAAAGTCCACGTGTACAGTAGGAGTCTAGGCCCTCAAGCTCTCAGAATTGGCAAAAATTTGTGTAACTTAATTAAGGCACAGAGCCAAAGATCAACAGGTTTTCAGGGACCCATGAGATCTGGGGAAGAAACGCATCACTGACCAAGATGAACTAAAGAGAGTGGCCCTGTCATGATTTCCTGGTACTAACTAATAGCCTCTATCGTTATAGGATCCCAGGGAATTCCATCCCAACTGAGACTGGACCTCCCATCTACATAGTGGGATGTGGATTTAAAATCTAACTTGATTTTATTTATGTTTTTAAGTTTATTTATTTATTTATCTATTCATTCATTCATTCATTCATTCATTCATTCATAGAGCATACACACAAGCAAGGAAGGGGCAGAAAGGGAGGGATAGAGAGAATCCCAAGCAGACTCCAAGCTGTCAGCACTGAGCCAGACTCAGGGCTTCAGGGTTCGAACTTATGAACCATGAGATCATGACCTGAGTTAACATCAAGTCAGATGTTCAAATGACTGAGCCACTCAGGTGCCCCAAATCTAACTTGATTTTTAAAATAGACAGTGATATTTCTTACAAGAATTAGTAAAATACTAGTCACATCCCTTACACATTCTTCAAGTAATAACTGATGATGGGTGCGACCAATATAATCCCCCCACAAAATGATCTGGGTGTATTCGTAGAGTATCTGTTATATTCTTGGCAAAGTAGGCATTATAGGAAATAAACTTAAGTGTGGTTCTTTCCTTCCAAAAAAATGAATTATATTACAGAAGGAAAACAGCTTTCAAACGTTTTTTATTTTGTTTTCTTTTCTTTTGTTTTTTGAGAGTCAGAGGGAGACAGTGTGAGCAGGGGAGGGTCAGAGAGAGAGGGAGACACACAATCCGAAACAGGCTCCAGGCTCTAAGCCAGCTGTCAGCACAGAGCCCGACGTGGGGCTCAAACCCACAGACCGTGAGACCATGACCTGAGCCTAAGTCGTACTCTTAACCAACTGAGCCACCCAGGTGCCCTGAAAAACACCTTTCCTGTTTAAACAAAAGAAAAGCCAGGAAAAGATAATGTGAAAGATACTCTCTTAAAAGGGAAAATGATATAGGAAGCCACGGGTTATCAGTAGTGTCTCTTAACCCACAGAGGTTAAGCAGAATTACTATGATTAAACATTCTTAAATTTGGCTAGACGGAGGTCAAGAGAGGCGGTTCAGCAAACAGTTCACAGGAGTGCATGGAATAAAAGTCCCCAGGGTGTAAAGGAGGGAAACAAGCAAAGGATGCAAACCATGTGTGTGGAGTTTGGCAGTAAAGGGAAAGAAAAGAGGAAATGTTGACTCTATATCCATTCTCCCTGCTTCAAACAGGGGCAACAGATGGCTAGTCTACAAATCTAAGCCCTCATCTGCCCAGGCAATGTCCACTAGCAGTGTTTCAATGCAAGAGTCAGGAAGGGAAAATGTCATCAAAATACAGAAGATCACAGAAAGGTAGATAATACTTAAGAAAATCTCTCTAGGAATCTTGCTATTGGAATCAAGTCTTTCTTCCCCAGTTTCACAGCAGGTCATTCTCTCTTTTTTTTTTGTTTTTTAAATGTTTATTTATTTTTAGGGGAGAAGGGCAGAGAGAGAGGGAGAGAGAATCCCAGTCAGGCTCAGTGCTGTGTTCTCAGCATGGAGCCTGATGCAGGGCTCAAATTCACAAACCGTGAGATCATGACTTGAACTGGAATCACAAGTCAGATGCTTAACCTACTGAGCCACCAGGTGCCCCTATTCTCTCTTTATAATGTTTATACTACTGTCACCTTGATCAGAGGGGGGTCTTTATAGATCTGTACACCTTGTCCTGCTACACTGTAAGCTATGATGGCAAAAAGCCTGTGTGTTTCTTTCTTTGTGGTTTCAACTGTGTTTAAAAAGATACTTTGCAGAGATGAGGTCCTAAACAAATAAAAAAGATTACTAACTGAATGTTAATGCAAAATTGGAGGAAAAGTGTTATGGTTCTGATGATGAAATCTATGATCAGAAATAGAGAACTGACTGATTTCCTAACAATAAATTCTTAAGCCTTTAATCACTGGCCGGTATACCTGCGGCTAGGCTGTTGATCTTGCCTCTTTATCCAGTACCTGGAGTCATGACTAGAACATGTAGGTACTCAGTGAAGATTTGCTGAGTCAGTGGATCACAGGATTAATTCTAATAACCATAAGATTCTTATTTCAAAGCTTGGGGGAAAAAAAAGACAAATCAATATTTTCATTTTAATGCAGCACAAATTTCGGCACTGGTCCTAGATTCTAGATCAATTAGACTTTCTGCTAAATGTTCCAGTCCTGTTGAAATTTCGTTATGATACACAGCTCAGACTTAGTATTGTGTGGTTCAAATCCTATTTCCACCCCTGCTCACATCTAAAGCTATGAAGAGAATGTATGAAGGGAAGATGATAGGGGCCAACCCAATAAACATATGGGTGGGTCTTGATTTTTCCTTGTACTCAAGACTGAGATAACACTACCATTCTTCATTTTGTCGTTAGCACTGAATTATTGATTATATTGTCAACAATACTGGAAATTTTACCTTTATTTCCATTATTTTAATGTTTCTTTTAGCCAAAAAAGGCTCGTACACAATACACAGTATTAACTATAAAGTTTCACACGTTGTATTAAACAAATGTTCACATCATTTAAAGACACAGTAGGTGAAAAGTGAAGGGAAAACATTAAATTCCTAGAAATGTGATTGACCATTAGCAATCATAAATTGTACATATTTCTAAAGGTCATGTCCCAGTCTACCTGTTTATACAAAAGGAATCTAGTAACCGATTTCACTCCACTGAACACAAAATATGTTCTATGGCTTATCCACCTTAATATCAGATATGCATACATACTATGAATGTATCTTTGATTTTGACTTTGAAATGAGGACAAATGAAGAAAACCATCTGGACAAAATGCAATTTTATACAAAAAAATTACATAACACCCTGTTTGACATTTTAACTAAAACAGAATCTGAAATCAGCAAATTTATAAATGATTTTACAATTTGGAATGAAAGTCACAAACCAGAGAATCTACCTTCCACCCAAAACAGCCACAACTGCTTCAGATATTTAGTGTGGGCAAGCAACAGAATTAATTCTCTTAAAAAGCCTCTCTATAAAAGGCTTTTACTTGTCAATAAAGAGTTCATTACTTACTGGGGCGAAATTTTTGTTGATGTTGTTATTTTTCAAATTCAGACAACTTTAGAGAGCAGGAGGATTAGTGTAAAGTGAATGCCTGAACACCGCCCCTTGCTGAATGGCTTCTGTTGAACAATCACACTCACTAGTGTTCCGCTAGATTAACCTGCAGGTGGATCTATCCACACAGTCTCGCCCTGCTCCATGTTCCTGCTGAATAAGGAATGACAAACGCCTTAAGGATGTTTTCTTTCACTCTCTTTGAAAACGAGGTCATTAAAATGCACAGGAAAAATGTGTTTATGAAACACCAAAGTTACTGTAAACAAAACAAGAGGTGGAGCTGTGCAGGGAGCTTTAGCAACTAATTCACCATCTGCTGGGGGCAAGGGAAGGTAAGGTCCAAACACAGACTTAGTCTAATACCTAATCCAATTCTGTCTTAGCCAACAGAGGACACATTCTCCGTGGGTACTGAAGAGAAATCAATGGCTTTACTTTCCCTTTGCTCAATTCTATGCTCTTGAACATAAGGACAATGCCTTCCTCGCTCTTCAATTCAATACACTTTGGAAACCCATCTACAAAACAGAAACCCCACCATTTGGGGTAGTATGAATGACCATTCCTTATAGCCTATGCATTGGAGGTCTTAAAGAAGACAAAGATGTAAATCCAGGTGTCTGTATCACAATCCCCTCTTGACTTTGAAGTATTGTCCATTTCACACTCTATTATTTTATTTTATTTATCTTATTTTTAAAGTGTATTTGTTTGTTTATTTATTTAGAGAAGAAACAGCATGGGCAGGGGAGGGACAGAGAGAGGAGAGAGATTCCCAAGCAGGCTCTGTACCATCAGCGCAGAGCCCAATGCGGGGTTTGAACTCACAAAATGTGAGATCATGACCTGAGCCAAAACCTGAAACCAAGGGTCAGATGCTTAACTGACTGAGCCACCAAGGCCACCTCATTTTACACCTTTTTAGAAGCTTATCCAGCCATTCCATTTGCAATTGAAACTGACCATCCGAATCCTTGTTCTTTCTTTTTTTTTTCCCCCATAGAACTTATCATGTTTTAATATATTATACAATTTACTCATTGTTATTGTTCATCATCTATCTCCTCTGGCCAGAAAATAAGCTCCCTGAGGCCAGACATCTTTGGTTGTCTGGTTCATTATTACATCCTAAGCATCCTAAGAGAAGCACAGTACTAGAAGATTTTCAACAAATACTTATGGAGAAAGATAGATACTCTTTTGGTTTAAAAGAGATAATAGATGAATGAATAATTATAACAGACAACTGAATATGTCAAGGGAATCTTTGAGTTTGGTTGTCATATCTCCCTATCCTTCCCAAATTGGAAGGCGATGAAGGAAAGAAGGTAGCAATGAAGGGACAAACTTAGATTAATAGAGAAATAGGAAAAAGAAGAAAACGTGGTTTTGTAGAAGGCAAGATTGGTGGGCAAGTTATCCAGAATACAGAAAAGGGGATTAGCAATGAAGTTTGAACAAATTACTAGCACCTGAGGATGATTAGCAGGATTCTTAGGGGTGCCTAGGTAGCTCAGTTGGTCAAGTGTCCAACTCTCAGTTTCCGCTCAGGTCATGATCTCACATTCTGCGATCATGTCAGGCTCTGCACTGATAGCAGGGAGCCTATTTGGGATTCTCTCTCTCTCTTTCTGCCTCTTCCCTGCTTGCACATGCTCGTGCTCATTCTCTCTCTCAAAATGAAAAAAAAGTTAAAAAATAAAAGTTCCTAGATTCATTTGGCAAACTGTTAGACATCCAACATGGGGCGATGGGTCCCCAAATGACATATAACGACAATACACACTATGATAAGAACTAGAATGGTGCTTCTGAACCTCTGCTTTCCAAGTTTTACACTGCTTTCCAAGTTTTTCAATGACTTGGGGCCTTTTGGGGCCTTTGATCCATCAGGATCAATATCCATGGTGCTGACAGGGAATACAGGCAAGCCACTTCAGGATAATGTCTTGGCCTATTTCGAGACTAGAGGTTCGGACCTTGTCAGTCCTTCAAACCAATCTGTGCTCCAGCCACACCCAATCCATTGTGGTACCCAGAATAGGGTAATGCCATTTCATGTCCTTAATTTTGTACTTATCCCTTCTTAGAATGCCCTTTGCTCCAGAGATCATATGAAAGCCACATACAAATTCATTTGCTAAGACTCCTCCTAAACATTTCTCTGAAAACTCCCCCAAATGAGAGAATCCCTTTTTTCTTCTGAAATCTGTGTTTGATGCCTGTCTTGATATTGCTTCTGAGCTGCTGGAAAGTAGTGAGTGTGTTCAATTACCATTCACATCCCTGGTACTAAGATTCTTTCTGGCATACAATAACTTTTTTTTTTCTTACAATGCCTTTTAACAAGTGTTTCTTGAATAAGTGAGCAGGCAGACTCCTGAGAAATTGTAAAATTCAAAACTGCCTTTTCAGAAACCTCACTAACCCCCCAAAATAAAACTTAAATCAGGTTCAGCTGCATTACCACGTGAAAGAATTGGCCATTAACTTTTCAGCACCGTAAACATTTGCAACCCGCATGGAATGTCTAATGTATGTCATTTTGTCAAAATATTCAATTAGCCACAATAGTCCATTTATTGATCCAGTGAACAACAGACTGTTGGTATTTGTTCTTACACAAAGGGATTGTATAAATAATAAAGGCATCCCCTCTCTGATGCCTTCAAATAATACATTCATTTTTTTTTTTCTGGAAAATGTTCAGAACATGGGCTCCTGAGCCCAATTTTCCTGAACATATGTAGCCATTATCCCAAAATAAGCTTCACTGTGTGTGTCAGGAAATAAAGTGAATTTGCCTTGATACAGGCCTCTTTGCCCATTTCTATTATTTACCACGAGACTCCACGGGAGGGAGATATGTAAATCATGTTAACGTAGACCCTCCATGTTTCTGACTGTGATGCTGAGAATATCCTGCCCCAAAGCTATCATCAAGGCATCATGCTCTGTGTCTTTCAGGGACAAACTGCAGCACCTGCTTCATTTGTTTTAATAATGAAGAAGTAATCTTTGCCATAAGAAATAGAGTCGCTGTGACCAAAAAGGTTTTGATGTGAATTTGACCACTGTAGACTGGATGGACCTGCCTCTCTCAGTCATGGATACTTTAAAGTACTTTCTTCCTTTGTAATTTTAACACAAGGGAAGAAAAGCCCTTATGAGCAACCCTGTCAAGCTGTGACAATGTGAATGAGCAAAATTTAAAAATGTATGAGAGGCTGAAAATGAATCATTTAAACACACTAAAAAAACCCTTCCTTGGGAGTGATGTCCTTGAAAAATTACCTAATAATTTATCCAAAATGAGCATCTTTTTTTCACTTGAGTGACATTTGGCAGATTTTCTTTCTTTTCCCTTGGATTTACAACTAATTTATTAAGGAGCTTTTAAGCAATTGCTCTGAACTTGGGGGTTTTTGATCCACTGCAAAATCAGGTGTATTTCATGGCATAATTATTTTCCTTTTAACACATAAATTGACTGGTACCTCTACAGTTATTTCTTTTTAACCCAGAAGAAGCAAAGACAAAAAGGTCCATGTTTGATTGGTTGAGCAAAAAAAGCAGAAGCCACGTGCTGCCTGTTGAGATTAGCCTTTCTGCTCCTTGTCCAGTCAGGTACATATCAACCTACAGAGGGCTAGTCTTCCAGTGTCGGCTCCATTATGTGTCCTTGTCATTACCTTTTAGCACCGAGCTCCCAAAAGACAACTGAACTAAATGTCAAGCTGTGTCAGTTTCAGTCCTGGACTCGACAAACTACGCAGCTGACCTAGTGACTGTTACTTAAAACTCTTGGCTAGTTAACCTGCCCTTTGTTACAAAGTGAAATAATAACCATACTTTCCATGACTTTCGTTTACTGAAACAACTCTAATAAAACACCTTGAAAGTTCCTGTAGGAGAAACAGTGAAGCAACTAGACCCCTGAAACTTTTTTTAAAAATGTGCAAAATTCTCAAATTACTTTATCAGGAAGTAACTTCAAACAAGAATTTATAAGGCATTGAAATTTTAAAGAAAATAATGTCAAAGTCCTAAATGGTATGAACACTTTGGTAATTTTTTTACAATTTTTTAAATGTTTATTCATTTTTGAGATACAAAGAGAAAGAGTGAAAGAAAGAGAGTAAGAGGGGGAGAGGCAAACGGAGAGGGAGACAGAGTGCGAAGCAGGCTCCAGGCTCCAGGCTCTGAAGTGTCAGCACAGAGCCCAACGCAGGGCTCGAAGCAATGAACCATGAGACCATGACCAGAGCTGTAGTCGGATGCTTAACAGACAGCTACCCAGGTGTGCAAACACTTTTGAATGAAAGATGCCATGGAAGTTATGGTGCCTGGTGGCTTGGTCAGTTAAGCGTTCAAATCTTGATTTTGGCTCAGGTCATGACTTCATAGTTTGTGAATTCGAGCTCTGCTTTGGGCTCTATGCTGACAGTGTGAAACCTGCTTGGAATTCTCTCTCTGCTCTTGCTCCCTCTCTCTCCCTCTCTGCCCAATCCCTAAAATAAATAAACTTAAATAAAAAAAGATGTGGATGTTGATCAGATTACCACAGCAAAAATGAAGAAGGGGAACAAGAAGCTGAAAGTTTAAACAAAAGCAGGCAGCTCTTTTCACACTTTGAAAACCAGGGGTGCCTGGCTGGCTCAGCTGGTAATGCATCTGACTCTGGATCTCTGAGTCATGAGTTCAAGCTCCACATTGGGCATGGAGCCTACTTGAAAAAGAATAAAAAAGAAAAAAGAAAGAATAAGCTACTTCTCCACTGTGTTTTGGCTTACATATACAGGTCCGCACCTAAATATTTTAAAGGGGAAACTAATTTAAGCTCATTAAAGAGGGAAGTGTGGGCTCCAGAGGCAGCCTAAAAACTGTTAATGCTGAGGAACTGTGTGGCCCCCGTGCAATCTCTGTTGTGTCTGCATGTCACCGTGGGATGGGAAGTCATATACCACCACCCTATATGCTTGCAGGGCAACTCAGTGGAATTTTAACATCATGATCTCTGTCCTAAATATATCAACGACCTATATTGATTAGCGAAACTCAGTTTTCCATCTCTTTCTACATCTGTCAGTTACAGAAGTAGGTTGTCTGTGTCGCAAAACACTACTGTCCCTACCTTAAGGATGTGAGCAGAGAAATTAAGCATGTCTTACATCAAGTAAGGCCTTTAGCCTTTCTTTTCATTCAACTTCACATATGCTTCTTTCCTTGATATTCACATACTTTTTTTCTCAAATATCACTTCTTCAGAAGGTCATTGCCTAAATGAGTGTCCTCGCTGATTCCTTATCTTCATCTCTGTTTTCTTTGTAACACCTACCACTCCTTGACATTGTATTATATTTGTTTACTTTTTACCTTCTGGCCACTCTACAGGATAGCAGGAAATTGTCTGTTTGGTACATTCTCTGTCTAAAGCAACCTGCATGCTGGTCCTTAACACATAATGGAACATGAATCAATACTGGCTTTCATGGATGAATGCCTAATTAGAATCATAGGCAACAGGGTTTCTCAAGGTTATAAGCACATAAGGATACAGTATATCAGCTCCAGCATGGCACAGCCCACAATGGCTCAGTGACTTAAGAGATGCTAAGTTGACAGTAGGATCTGGCACTAAATAGGACAGGAGTGAACTGGGTGAGGAAGGAAAGGAATAGCTCTCTGGCCTGAAGGAGGCAGAAGGAGGTACTGCACATCAGGGAGAGCACAAGCACCCAAAATGATGGATGATGGACTTCCCTCCAAAACCCGACTAACTATATGACTATGGACAAGTTCCTTAACTGTTCCGAGCCTCAGATTCCTAATATGCGAAATGGGAAAAATAATATAATTCCTTTTCCAGGTTGATGGGCAACTGGACCTAAAATCATAGATCGAAAGGATACAGCATGCAGCAACCTGTCTACGTGTAGTGACTGAGTCCTCCATAAACGGTAGTTATTATAAATTCTATTACTATTATTGCTTCTGTTGGGCCGGCTGAGAGGTGGGGCAGAGACTCCACAGAATGGCAGACCTTCTTAAGATGGCTGACCTTCCTGCCACTTCTTAAGATGGCTGAACTTCCCGCCAATACATTGGTGACTGTTACTACATTGGCGGGAAACAGAAATTTAAACCTTCCAATCCTGGACTTTCCAGTCAAGAGACTGCCCCTGTTATCTGAATCCCCACTAACAGTCTATAAAACCCCACCACCACCCAACCAGGCCGCAACTTCCCTGACTCCCTTTCTTGAGTCACGGAACCTCGCCCGAGGGTGCATACAATAAAACTCCTTCTGCAGAGCCTTTTGCCTTGGAGTCTTTTTTCACTCAAAAACCTTACAGCTTCTACTTCAAATCCATACCAGTAGTTCCATGACAGTAGTGTTTCTCTGACTTTCCCATCTGCTGGTCTAGTTCAATCTAAAGGTCCAAATCAAGACTGCCTTGAAAGGAAAGGTTCCTTGAGAGTTTTATCATCCGTCTCTGGAATATCTGTATCCAAAGAATTTGTACTATTATTCTGACTTGAAATTTGGCCAGCCAATGCTGATTCTTTGGTTCCCGAATTGCATTTTAATTTGCTATTTGTCTTCCTTGTGCTCCAACTTGAGAACTTCTAGAGGGCATGAGGAAGAGCCCAGCAAATACTCTAATATTTCAACCCATGTTTATTACTTTACTTACTCTGTTTCGTAAGAAAAGCTGATGACCACCACAATACCCTTTTCTATATATCATCCAAAAAATTAACCAATTATACAGTATAATCCACTTGTATAATTCTCACTTCACAGATTCATTAAATAATAAATGATGCCATTTTATTTTTACTTTATATTGAGTTGACTTCTACTAAGAGAAGTAAAGAGTACTGGCACTGATCATGCACATGGGTGATTCTGTCCCCCTCCGCCTCTTCAATCCATTCTCCAGGCCCTGTCCTGGTTTATGTGCCTTCATTCTGACTCTAGAGATGAATCACCCAAGCTTTGTATTCATCCTTTTTCCACTTTCATCCATCCAGTGGGAGGTACTGGTAGGAGATCCTTGGCTGATTCTTTGCCTTGAGACCATTCTGGGGGAAGTCTCCTCTCTTCCACAGTATCAACTCCTGCTGGCTTTTGGTAACACTGCTCCCTTTCTTCAGCTCTCTCGGCTGAGAGACTGACTTTTCGCTGTGCTAGTTCCTTAGTGTGTTGCTCTCCCTTGTTGGATCTTACCTTGCCCAATTAAACATTTCAATGTTCTATTTCATGACTGTCGGGGTCTAGATTAATACGCAACTACTTATAATACAGAACATGCATTTTAAACTTAAGTAATATAGGATCACCATTCATATATTCAATCTCATACATAACAGACACTCAATAAATGCTTTAATTAATCTGTAATTCCTCAAAATATTCCAACCCCAATCTCTTACAAATGTTATTAAAGACATTTAATCATCCCTAAATGCTAAAACTAGAACACTCAGCATTCACGTAATTTAACTAGGTATGATTGTCTATTTATCACCAAATCCTATAGAAATTATCCAGTATTTGTCCACTCTAACTCTATTTTCTGGAACTGCCCCTGGACCTGTTACTTTTTCCCCCCCTCGCTGGCAATTTCTCTGCTTTTTCTTCCCCTGAATGTAGGTAGTCACTGAAAATAAAGCCTTAATTTTATTATTCATTCCACTGACACTCCCATGCAAATTAATGACTTGAAAGTAACATTTTCCTCTATGTTAGCAGCGCCTACTGTGTACCTTCATCCTTGCCCTCTCTCTGCATTTTTAGAATCACTTTCTATTTTTCGGAACCTCTCCTACATATCCCAAAATGAATGTCTAAGTATTATTAATGGGTTAAGTTCAAAAACCAAACCTAATATCCCCCACCCCAAATATGATTCTCTTCTCTCTATTAGTGAAAACTGCATCCTTCTGGACACACAGAGTAAAACACTAACGGCCATCGATAGTGACTGAATTTGTGTCCTTTTCCCGGAAGGAGACAGATCCAGTGAGCCCACTTCCCATTTCATGTTCTGCATCTATTCCTTCTTCTTCATTTTCACTGCCACTGCCCTAACCTAAGCACTCATTTTTTTGTTTTTTACCATCTAACAAGAATTTTTTAAAAAAGCTAATACATATCCTATACAATCTTTTCAAGGTACCAATATTTTGACAGCACTGTAAAAACCAGATGAACGGAAAACAAGTTGGAGGAGGTAAATCCGAAACATAGGTTTGTTAGTTTCTTAAACTTACTGCAATAACCGTTATGAAACTTTTGCACAAAATAAAACTTTAATTGAACTCAGCAACTTGATACAGTAAAACTTCCCAATTTAAGTATGCATACATGCACACACACACACACACACATGCAAATGATAATAACGTTATTTTAACTCAAGAATGTTTGTGAATAAACAACAACAAAAACAACCTTAGCAGAAGTGGCATGACATTAAAAATTCAAGAAAAGTCTGAGTTAAATGAAATCATGATTTTTTTCAAGATAGTTTTATAGAGAGAGAATTTAGGGTATTCATACTCAATGGGGTAACATAACTCACCAGGAAACAATAACTGGGTGGAGTGAAGACCCAAAAGTCTTTGATACTACAAAGTTTTTTAGCCCTCCAAAACTCGATCCAATGTAACAAAATCTTTTTTTATGTTTATTCATTTATTTTTAAGCATGCACACGTGCATGTGAGAGAGAGAGAGAGAGAGAGAGAGAGAGAGAAATACTGAGTGGGGAAGGGACAGAGAGAGAGGGAGAGACAATCCCAAGCAGGCTTCATACTGTCAGTGCAGAGCCTGACACAGGGCTTGATCTCATGAACAGTGAGTTCATTACCTGAGCCAAAATCAAGACGCAGGAGCTTAACTGACTGAGCCACTCAGGTGCACCCAGTGCAACAAAATCTTTTACCTTAGTAGTTATTTTCTCCAGTAAGGGAGAATTATAGCTGATAAAATTTTTCTCCCTAGGAGGAAGTGATAATGAAAAATAAAAGCTGAAAATATAGACAATTGGGGAAAAACATATATAAATTTCTGAGTTCTATAATGTTTTCATCAAGCCAATCATTATGACTTGGAATGGAGAGCTGAGTAACATTTTTTAAACTACAACTAAATTAGGTCAATTAGGCACCAATCTCTAGAGCAGATTATTATCTATTAAGCAACATTCTGAAGTAAATGCAATTAACAAAATATTTTTAACTAGTTCCTCATCAATTGTATTCTGAATCCATTATTCATGTTTTCCCCCAAATGATCATTACCTATCCACAAGATAGAAAACCAATACAGTGCTGCAGACTGGATCTGTATTATTTCTCAAAACAAATTAACAAAGGAACTCTCTGTGGCTCAAAGCTTGAACCAAGTATTGAAAAATAAATTTCTTGGCAACTTCAACTGGCCAAAGCATCATTTCTCTTTGTCTTCTGTAGCAGCAGAAAACTACAGAGAAACATCTGTCAGTGAACACATTATGAGAACAGGCTACACTCATGGTTCAGATTCACTCAGAACAAAGTAAGTTGCTCAGCTGCTGAAATGTGACGGGCAGAGCAGGCTGAACCATGTTCCAGTCTGTTCTCCATGGAGGGAAAGGAAGAGAAAGAAAGGTAAAGGCATGGAATCATGCAATGGTTTAAGAATGATGCTTAAGGAATGAGTCGGGCATATTCTGGATTAGCAGTAAGAAACTGCATTTTATCTTCGGGTTTATTCTACCCAAAGAAATTTTGATTGTTTAAAAATAAAATGTGCTGACACCCAGAAAGTTCTAAGCTTCTGAAATCCAAGTTCTTAGCCCACAAAATAAAACACAGGAAGTGCCTCAGTTCAGTCAATTATCAATACATTGAAAATTTCTTTTTTCCCATTTGACAGTACACTATAAGTGGGAAAAAAAGAAATATATATATATATATATATATATCTTAATATATATCTTAACAGCTTTCATTTTAAGTTAATAAGAATAAGGATATTGTCCCCAAATACTCTTTCTGTGTGGAATAAAATAATAATTTCTAAAAAGTCACAAAATCATTTTGTAAATGGAAACTGATAGATACTCCTAAGTAACTGACATTTTCACAAAATTAGACTAAATATTTTAAAAAACATTTTTTATCTTTAAAAAAATTTTAATGTTTTATTTATTTTTGAGAGATAGAGACAGCATGAGCAGGGGAGGGTCAGAGAGAGAGGGAGACACAGAATCTGAAGCAGCTCCAGGGTCCTGGCTGTCAGCACAGAGCCCGACATGGGGCTCCAACCCACAAACCGCAAGATCATGACCTGAGCCGAAGTCGGATGCTCAACCGATTGAGCCACCCAGGAGCCCTTTTAAGAAATACTTCTAGGGACGTCTGGGTGGCTCAGTTGGTTAAGCATCTGACTTCAGCTCAGGTCATAATCTCACAGTTTGTGAGTCCGAGCCCTGTGTCGGGCTCTGCGCTGTCAGCTGGGAGCTTGGAACCTGCTTCAGATTCTCCCTCTCTCTCTGTCCCTCCCTCACTCGTGCTCTGTTTCTTTCTGTCTCTCAAAAAATAAATTAATGCTTAAAATATTTTTAAGAAATATTTTTGGGGAAAATATTGTTTCCCATCTTTTAATAAAGAATACTTATGTAAAACCCTGCTTTACAATAAAATTTCCCTTTCCCTATATATGTCCCAATAAAAACCTCATGCCACTTCTATAATGGTAAAGTTAGAACCTCAGAAAATCTCCTACTCCATAAAAGCAAGAAACACAAAGGCAAAAATTATCAAAGCTAAATTTTTCAGAACTCTGAAAATTAACCGAAGGCTTGCAACAAAATGAGAAGAATTGATTCAATAAAAACAGTTATATTTTAATAAAAGTAGCAAGACTAGTAGTGTTTTAACCACTATTACTATTTTCCTGTCCCCAGCCCCACAGTAAGCTTAGAAACCAGCAGCCATAGGACCACAGTAGTTGGGAAAACATCAGCCTCCAATAACTAGGAACAAAACAAATATGTCTGCTCTCACAATGTATTGGAGGTTTTCCCAGGAAGTTAGTTAAGGAATAAAATATGAAGGAGATCCATTTGGAAAAGAAATAAGTAAAGTTACTTCTATTTATAGAGGAAACTATCTGGCATATATAAAATCCTATAAAATATACATACACACAATTAGAACTGATAGACTAATTCAGCAAAGTTGCAGAATATAAGATTAATATACAAAAATCAATCATATTTTTCTACACTTGTAGTGAGCAAACTAAAATTATGTTAAGAAAGCAATTCCATTTGCAATAGCATTACAAGGAACATGATGCTGATGGATAAATTTAGTGAGAGAAGTTCAAGGTTTGTACACTAAAAATAGCAAAACATCTACAGAAAGAATACCTGAACAAATGAAGAGATATTCCATGTCCAGATCAGACTTAACATTATATTTCCCAAACTAATCTACATATTCAACACAGTCCTGATTAAAATCCCAGATGCTTTTACGGGAGAATTTGACAAGGTGATCCTAAAATTCATGTGGACACACAAGGGACCAAGGGTATCTAAAACAATTTTGAAAAAGAAGAAAAAAGTTGGATGACTTACACTTCCTGATTTCAAGCTGAGTACAAAGTTACAGAAATGAAAACAACGTGGTATTGGCATGAGGGCAGATAGTATGTGTATGTGTGTATACACAAACACACACAAACACACACACACACACACACAACTGAATAGAACTGAAAGTCCAAAAATAAACCCCTAACTTTATAAGCAATTGATTTCAGCAAGAGTGCCAAGACCATGAAGTTGTGAAGTATAACCTTTGCAAATAAATAAAATTGGACCCAATCCCCCACCATAAAGAAACACTAACTCTAAATGGACCACAGAATTATATGTAAGAGCTAAAACTATAAATTTTAGCAGATACACAGGAGTAAGCCTTTTGACTTTGGATTAGGTGGGTATCATTTAATTGTCTCAGATATGACAATTAAAAAACAACAGCCAAAAAAAGACAAGTCAGACTTCATCTATATTAAAAGCACATATCCTTAAAAAATATCATCAATACAATGTGAAAAGACAACACACAGAATGGGAGACAATATTTATAAATTATATCTCTGATAAGGGACTTGTATCCATAATACACAGATAACCCGGACAACCCAATAATAAAAAGGCAAATAACACAATTGAAAAATGGTGCGGGGAGATCTGCACAGACATTTCTCCAAAGAAAATATACAAATGACCAATAATTAGAAGAAAGATGCCCAATATCATTCGTCATTAGGGAAATACAAATCAAATCCACAATGGCTACCACTTCATACTGAGTCGGATGGCTAAAATCAAAAAGAAAGAGGATAACAAGTGTTGGCAAGGAAGTGAATAAACTGGAACCCTCCTTGTATGAGGAAGACGATGCTGGTTGGACGATAATATGATGCAGCTACTTTGAAAAACAGTCTGGCAGTTCTTCAAAATATTAAACATAGGGTTTTCATGGAAACCAGCAACTATACTTCCAGGTACATATGCAAGACAATTAAAAAACAAGAAGGCACACAAAACTTGTACATAAATGTTCATTACAGACTTTGTTCAAAAAAACCAAAAAACAGAAACCACCCATATGCCCATTAACAGATGAGAGGGCAAACAAAATGTGTGTATCCATATAATAGAATTTGAATTTTCAATCAAAAAGTAGTAACTGACAGACACTACATCATGGAAAAACTTTGAAAACACAGGCTAAGTTAAAGAAGCCAGTCCTATATATGTGATCCCACTGATATAAATTGTTCCTGATCAATGAATATATGGTGGCAGAAAAGTGACTGTCAGGAGCACAGAGTTAGGGAGGAGAGGATGACTGCTAATGAGTTACTGGGTTTCTTTTGGCAGATGATGAGAATGTTCTAAAATTATGTGATGGTGATGATTGAGCTCTAAAAATACATTTAAAAACATGGACTATACACTCTCAAAACTGAATTATATGGCATGTGGATTACAGCTCCATCAAGCTCTTATAAAAACATCTAATGCCAAAGATTGATATCAGAAATAATGCTTGACAAACTCATGAAAAACTCTTAGTACAGACATCAAAGTACTCAAGAAATGTTAGCTATAATTAGCTGTAATTACTATTAGAAACACCAGTGTGTTTGTCAAAATTAATTTTAAATTATAATAATTTAGTACAGAACATTTCATTTCTCCTTTTCAAGATGAAGTCAATATTCTTATACATTGTTTGACTAATTAAGTCTTGCAAATCCATAATGTGGCTTTGGACATAAGTATCATTTCACAGCAATAGTTATAAAATGTTTGTAAAATAGATTTCATTAGCTTTATATCTATAAAGTTCTAACTTCCGACACATTGTTTTTTTGGTCTACAAGTAGGACAGTTTTTTTCCTATATCATCATAATTTCCTTTCTCTATAATGGTTTTCCTTATGTGAATGTTTAGAAATCCATATGGAATTTTACTGAAAATCACACATTATAAAACATGCCTGGTATCATAAAAGCCACTGAGAAATAATTAAACAACTACTGGCTCTATAGAGCTTTTGTTTGTTTTTTCTGACTTTCTTATAAGCTTACTTTAAAGACAACTGCCACTGGAGACCAAAATTTAATATAGGCACGGGGATGGCCCTGCAACTTTATAAATTTACCTATACTTGATGACTTCTGTTTCCTTATCAAAAATTGGACTACCTGATCTGCAAGATTCTTTGACCTCCATGAGGTCATGATTTGACATCTTAACTTCTGAATGATTATCTTTTAGAATGAATTAATCCTTAAGACTCTATAGTTTTATCCCACATCATAATTTTTTGCAAGAAGGAAGAAAATGCCCTTCCCAAATCAAAACTCAAAACTGAGTGTGAGAAATTATAGCTAATAAGTATATGCTAACAAACATAAACAACTATCTTGGGGGATTATATAATTACTATGTATATAATGCTTCATGCTTTCTAAGTTCTGTAAAGCTATTAATTATTTTTTTTTCCTTGCAAACATACCATGAGTCAGCAAGTCATTGCCCTCCTTACATTCTAGGATAGGACCCAAATGAAGAGAAAAACTGGTTTCTCCAAATCCCAAAGTAATTCTGTGTTATCAATGAGGAGTAATTCATAAAAGTTCTAATCTATCAAAAACCATATCATTACCATCCAATGTATTGTTTTCATAATGATTTGCACAATCGCATTTAAGATTTCAGTGGGGTTTGGAGACCTCAAACCAACATCCAGTTCTTTTTTTTTAATTTCTTTAATTTTTTTTTTTTTTTAATTTATTTCTGAGAGAGAAGTGTGAGCAGGGGAGGGTCAGAGAGAGAGGGAGACACAGAATCCGAAGCAGGCTCCAAGCTCTGAGCTAGCTGTCAGCACAGAGCCTGACGCGGGGCTTGAACCCACAAACCGTGAGATCATGACCTGAGCTGAAGTTGGACGCTTAACCGACTGAGCCACCCAGGCGCCCCCCAACATCCAGTTCTATGAGGGGAGTTTGGTAAGCCCATTTGATGAGCTGTGCTGTCTCCTGAAATATGAATTTATTAAACTACTTGAAAAGAAGAATCTAGACACCGGTTGATGAGGAGAAGAGAAGCACCAACTAAACCGACCATTGAGTAAATCTGCAGAGCCAGCACTGCTCAAATTGTGGTCAGAGGTGGCAAAATGAGAACATTTGTAGAGCAATATTAAGGGTAAAACTTTTATGGGAAACAGAACAAAACAGAAACCTAAGTTGGAAAAGGAAAATAAAGATGCAAAGAAGAAAATAAAAAATGATAAAATTAGAATCCATAAAGAAGGTGGGCCAGCCGCAAAAAGCCTGTCCCTCTGAAAGATGCCCCATGTTGTTTCCCAATATGAATGGGATATAATGAAAAATGAGATTGTCATCTAGGAATTATTTATGTCCATAAGCACATTATTTGAAGGCAAATAATTAGTATCTGATGATCCTGATTGCTCATGAAAAAAAAATTCTGTCCATATACTAACTATAATGAAAAAAGCATTCTGTCTATATACTAACAAGTTGGCCCACACCACTAGAGGAACCACAAAGGTATTTTCTATGACGATGTTAAAGTATGACTTTGAGAGGTCTGAGCAAAATCCACTTTTCAATCCAAATATATGCTTGAATGGTATACTTAGAATCTACTCCCAAGGCTTTATCAGTATGCTAGAAGTGACTTCTGATACCATCCATCAATCCTCAGTAAAAATTGTGAAGGCTGTTCTACTGCCTATGAAATAAACAGAATTTAGCAAATATTCCCATAAAAGCAATTCTCATTATTGAATTACAATGCAAAATAATTTTGTTATTTATATTTAAGTCATATAATTATTTTATCATGATTACAGATCATAGGTTTAATTAGATCTCTTATTTCACATAATTGTTTATTATAAGTCTCTTAATAATGAACACATAATGCTTGTTTACATGTCAGTCCCCCAATAGACTGCACATTTCTTAAATAAGTAATCCATGTCTTTTTGTCTTTGTATTCTCTTCCCTAACATATTGCCTATTACAATGATTGAGTGAGAGTTAACCACCAATAATATTGATGTGAATGAATGAATGAATGGATGGATGGATGGATGGATGAACAGCTCTAGCCTCAATCTCTTGCCTGAATGCTAAGCTATGTTCTGTCTACTGGATGTGTCCAGGTGCAAATATCTGGGGCTGGGCATGTCCTAATCCCATTTCTGCTCTGTTTCCAACTTCCATAATTTGGTTTAGTAACACCATCATGAATCAGCTGATCAATATTTCTATGTGTCTCCGTCTGTCTTCCTTCTGTCTTTCTCTTTTTTTTCCTCCTCCGCCCACATACACTCTTCCTGGAACACTTATTTTCAGTTCAAAGAGCAGCTCCAAGTCATTTATCCATTAAGGCATTATCATCACTATCAACCACAGGCAAATCTGTAGGTCGTCTCTCCTGCAGAATCGCAAATTCCTTCATCCTAGCTCCCCACTGCTCCAAATCTTTGATGCAGTATGTGTTCCAAACACATTCTGCTTCATGTAGCCATTGAGACTGTTCATAAAATTAGTATGTGACTTACAGAAGATTAAAGTCCAAATATGTAAACACCTTTTGGGGCAATATCACTCATTTTAAAATTTCACGATATAGGAGACAAGAAACCTAGGATCTGCCTTGACAGAAGTCAGAGGGCCATAATTCAGATACTCTAGATAAGGCTAATGAGTGGGGTGAAGAGTTAGTGACAAGTGTTGTGTGGTTTGGTAGAACTTTAAAGATTTGATAGGAGATGAGGATAAACTATATTTGAAACATTATTTGAATTTGACTTACAAAATTTAAAAAAAATATCGCTTAAACATCAATAAGAGTTTTGCTTATTTTCCAGTGAAATGAAAGAACTATTTTTAATTTCAAACCACTTTAGCAATGGTCTCTGCCTATGTACAATTAACCCACGAGATACAAATAATGCTTGTCAATTCATTAAAACAGCAACAAGTATTAAATGCTCCTTACAGTTGTATGGTTAGTAAACAAAAGCCATAAAGCTGCATTTATTCATTTTTAAATATAATTTTTTTCAGAATCTTTGTTTATTTATAGGATTTCACCCAGCCTGGCTATCGATATTATATGACCAAACTCATTTATTCTGAATTATGAGGTTTCATTTTATAACTGAACTAAATTAGTTTCCTGGAAAATAAATAAGCAGTTCAAGAGGAAAAGGTATCATTCCCAATTAGCCAGACCTCTGCTGGTCCATGTTTAATGTCATAATACAATAAAATAATCTGGCCAATGTTGCTGTTAGGAACTAGCTTCATTAGAAAAGTCAGGGAAAAGCTATAGTTCTGCATATCCTCAGCATATACTTGGTAATTAAATCCATGTGCTTCCATCAATCTGGAAAGAATATGAATAATAGAGGGAAACAAAGAAACCGGCTTAGAAAATTGTTGTTTGAAATGGCTGACTGTATAACGGTATCCAACACCGCGCTGTACCTCTATGAGTTACATTTAAATGTTCTGGAAACAATTCTCATTTTAATTCCTAATAAAATATTTGTTAAGACAAACATAATCAATATTCCATGTTTTCATCTGAGAGCCTAGGAGTCAACATCATTTAATGGCATTCCTTCATCCCATAGAACATTGAATTATGTGGTTTGGGGACAATATAAAAAGGAAAAGAAGATGTAGTCTAAGAAACAATTGGTACATTTTCTAGCTGGAGAGCCAGAACTCATTCTTGTAATTAAAAAAATGGGGGGGGGGGATTCAGAATGCTTTCAACATGTCATATAAATAAGGGCAAATTAATAGAGTAAAAACTGAGTAGATAAATTCCAAGGGGACTTGCACTAGGAGTCATTTGGAGTTCATTAAGTAAGTCCAACCAAAAGAGGTTAGACCTAAGCCAGGTTTTGAAAGACAAGACCAAAGTGCAATGGTTACAAAGCCATGAAAAAAACATGCAAGCAAATGCAAAGAGATGCAGAAAGAACAAAAGCTCAAAGATGGAAATAAACAAGATGGGCAGTTGTGCTTTCTGGGTTAAAGCAATCTGCATTGGGGCTGGGACAATTCAGAAAATGTAGTTGAGGATTCCAAAGAGTTAAATGCATCAGTTTGATAAAATTAGCCAATCTGAGTCATCATACATTTTTAGATAGAAAAAGAAATGTTTTGACGGGGAAAACAACAACAATAAAACAAGAAACATTAGGGCTTTAGAAGAGTTGTGGGGTGGTCAAAATTATTCCAAAATGCATTTAGATAGATATCCAATGACTTTACTTGCAGACTGAATCATCCTTAACACAGAACTATCCTTACAACTGTAAATGTCAGAATACGCAGTTTATTTTTCATGTTATTTATACACCAGCTACTTCCAAAACAGATTTTTGAAGGGCACAGAGTAAAATCATAAAAGAACATTAAAATAGTAAATGAGGGTGAGCAAGAATAGAGCAGGAACACTTAACCAAGAAAAGCCACTGCCATTTAATAGAAAACTGAGCACTGATTTCCTGATAGCCAAATTATAAGCTAAGAGAGACAAATTCTTTCATAATTAATCATGAAGTAAATATTTGCTGATCACACAGTATGTACAACGTCATGGTCAAATTAAGGGAAAAGCCTAGCTCATCAATAGCTAATTTCTTCCTAGTTTTGACTTCAAAGAGAAATCTGTTTTAGTGTTTAAATAAGAGATCTTAATGTAAGGAAAGAGTAATACCCTTTATGTCAAAATCACAAAAACTGAAAATGTTCTATTAGGGTTATTTCTTAAAATAAACTTTGATAAAACTTAAGGTAAAATATCTGTAAATCTTACATAAAGGCAACATTTTAAAATAAATAATGCAGGTACGCTCCATTTTAGTAAGCTGGTACAAGAATTTAGAAAATGAATGGTATCCTTAGAGCAGAATTTTAAAAAAAATTATACATGGTCTACTTAGGGCTTATAACAAACTTTGATAAAACTGGGGTCAAAATATCTGGTTATACTTATATAAAGGCAAATGATGTAGGTAAGCTTTATTTTGGTAATCTGATATAGTAATTTGGGAAAATAGATGGTATATCAGCTACTTTTCAGGATATTTGCTAAGTCCAAACTGACATTTTATTTATTTATTTTTATTTTCCTCCTCCTTCTTCTTTCCTTTCTAAAAACTCTATCCCACCTTAGCTATCTTGTAAGGGTTTTTTGGTTGTGTGTGTGTGTGTGTGTGTGTGTGTGTGTGCATGTGTTTGTGTTCTGAAATACTCTTGTTGAATTTGAGCTGTTCCTTTAAGCAGAAGTAAGATGAACTTGAGAGCAGTTAGAAAGCCATCTTTTACCAGTGCTTCTCTTTGTACCTTTAAAAGGTAAAATGGGAAAAGGAGGTAAAGGGCAGAAAAGTGAGGGAAGTAGGAGGGAAAAGAGCTCAACAAGGGGAGAAGGGGAGAAAAGAAAGAGAAGAGGCAGAGGAAGAAAGAAGATGGAAGAGGAATTGAGAGAGAGAAAAAGGCTGGCTGGTTTCCAATTGCTTTTCAATCCTTGATTCTAATTTCAGGACTTACTGAGGACTTGCAGTTTTACACCCTTGAGTTACATCTTTCTACTATTTTAAGGAGTTTCTAAAAAACATCGCTGTTCCCATAATCACTGCCTCTGCTTTAACACCATTGGAAGGAGAACAGGAAAAGGCCTGGTCAGGGATGTAGCGTCTCACCGACACAACATTCCAGTCCATCCAAATTGCCTCCGTGCACTGGAACCATGAAAACAGTAAAACCCAACCTGTCATGCCTAGACAGGGACTCCAAGGCTTCTGCTCCCGAGAGCTCAAATGCCACATGATTTAGTCCCCAGATTGGTTTCTTTGTGCCATGAAGACTGGCTAACCAGATATTTTTAGTAAGCCCCATTGTCCCTACTCTTGGACTTTGACTTGTTTTTCATTTTTCCTCCACAATTGCTCACCATTACATTTTTTGGTTACTTATTTATCTATTGTATTTATTTTCCAACCTTTTAAATTTTTTTAACATTTATGCATTTTTGAGAGACAGAGAGAAAGAGAGAGAACAAAGCAGGGGTGGGGTAGAGAGAGACGGAGACACAGAATCCAAAGCAGGATCCTCACTCTGAGCTGTCAGCACAGAGCGGTACACAGGGCTTGAACTCACGAACCATGAGATCATGACCTGAGCTGAAGTCAGATGCTTAATCAACAGAGCCACCTGGGTGTCTCTGTTTTCAACCTTTTAAATGTCAATGTCTTTATCCTAAGAAAGAATCCATTCTCTTCTCCATCTACAGGACTCTCTTCAACAACATTGAACTGCAAAGGATAGGGTACTGTTGCCTGGAAAGAAAGATATCAGAATCTCGAAATGGATAAAATACACTGGAAATCCAGGTCACATTGTATTTTTCCAGCTGAAATCTTCTACAGAAAAAAATTAAATGGTTAGTATCTCTGTCTGTGTGGGAGATCCCTGGCTTAATCTCTCCAGTCCCCCACTCTCATATATATAGTAGCACTTTCAAACATATTTTGTGCTTTTATCTGCAAAATGGAAATGATAAAAGTATTTATACCACAGAAATTTTATGAGGATCTAATGATATATTTCTATGAATGTACCTTGCCAACTCTGAAGCAATTTTAAAATGGTACTTATCCATCTAATCCACTGATGGAAAAGGTCCCTTTACAAACACAGTGTCCCTAAGAGCTGGTGGTTAGGAGGTGACATCATATTGATGAGGGGTAATAAAGAGCCCAGAATGTTCAATACCATTAGTCTGTGTAGTCCTGAAAATTCATCATCAAAGACTATAAAGAAGCCTTACACTAGACACTACTGGGAATTGCAATGGGGCTTGGACATCGACTTTCTTTTCCTAGAGCTTTTTTGGGTCGAAAACTTAAAATACAATGATTAAGGAGAATAATGCATGATGACTCTTAAAGAAACAGTATCATTATTGAATTAACACTATAGTATTTCATTTCAAAAGAATGCTGTGGAAGTGAGACATAAACAAAGTTTGTGAAGAAATGGTTAGATTCAAAATGCAGAAAGAAGGATGCATATAACACAATAAGCACATGATAGGCCTTTGTTCACAAAAGGCTAAATCATAAAGGAGAGCTTTGGGGGAGAGAGGAAAGCAGGGATCAAGCTGGAATCTGGTTGGCCTGTACTGAGGAGGATGCTCTTTATGTTCCTTATGCTTTGTGAATATTTCCTCCTAATTCCAATCCAGTGGGGAGTGGGTATACAGTATTTCTCATGGATTCTCACAGAAAGCTATCTCATCTATGGTGCCTAACTGGACCACAGAGTTGGGATATTCTGGATGTGTTGAGATCTCTTTGCTACTGGGTCAGAAGTCAGTCACTGCAGGCCAACACCTTGAATGGCTGGTAAAGTCATTTGGACGTTATTGCTTCCTATTTTCCAGACTCGAAATGGAGTGGCCAGGGAGTAATTCCAGGCTACCAGCAGAGGCAGGAAGTAGTATGGGTGAGTGACAGGGAAAGCAGGGGACATGGCATGTATGAAGGACAATGTGAAGGAAAACTCAGCAAAATCCTGGCAATTAATTGACTATCAAACGACTCGGTGGTTTGGAGAATGGACTTCTAAGGAGAATTTGGGGATCATCAAGAGAAAACAGGAAAATGACGAGAAGAAGCTAGTTTGGAAGAAAGGTGGTTTGACTTTCAAGTTTGGCTTTTAAGTGGTTTGGTGGAGTTACCTCACACATAGACAGGTGGGCGTTAGCATGCTTTCAGAGATAAAAGTTCTAGAACTTGAAATATAGAGTGGACAGGGATATACACATACCCACACATCATGTACATGAATGTAATATTTGACATTTAAGGCCTACATATTGGTGAAGGTTGAGGGAAGAGTGAAAGCAAGCTCAATACATAAAAGGAAAATCCTTTCATTTACTTACAAAAGCAGGGATGAAGAGCAGGGAGCAAGGAGAGTAATGAAAGGCAAGTTGAGTACAGAGACGAAAGGCTTGGTTATGAGAACATGACAGTGAATTTGAGGAACACAATCTCAGCCAAGACACACAGAGAAGAGCAAGGGTGTCATGAGTGAACGGAATACCAGTAGACCAAGGGACTCCTGCAGGCACAGAGAGAGACCAACTGAAGGAGGAGAAACGTGTGGGTGTGCAAAGATAGGAGAGGCAACTGACAGAAGACAGAGGGTAAGTGGTGCCTGGGTGGCTCCCTGAATAGGTTAAGCCTCTGACTCTTGATTTCAGCTCAGGTCAGGATCTCATGAACCTTGAGACCGGGCCCCATGTCAGACACGGTTCTGACAATGTGGAGCCTGCTTGGGATTCTCCCTCTCCCTCTCTCTGTTTCTTCCCTGCTTGTGCTCTCTCTCAAAATAAGTAAATAAACTTAAAAAAAAAAAAGAAGACAGGGTAAGGCATTATCACTGATTTTGGTTGTTACAGAATGGCTCTGTGAGGGAGTACAAAAGGGCTAGCAGAGCACAGAAGAAAGTTCGAGGCAGATGACAGAAATCTTTCAGGATATTAGATCAGATGCTCACCAGAGTATAAAGTGAGACCACTGCTGGCAGTAAGAAGTCAAGGCTTATGAGGAAAAGTATCATGGCTCAGTTGGGTCAGATGGCAACCTGTCAGATGGCAGGCTGAAGGGAGCTAGAACAGTAAGGACAAGTGGAGAGGTCAGGGTCACAGTATAAAGGAATAGGTGTCATAGGCATGAGAGTGTGGGCAGTGTGGATGCTGTGGCCTAAAGGGGACCCATCTCCCTATTTCTTAAGCTTTCCACTTCCATTGCTGGCAGGTCAGAATTACAATGCTTATAAAAGTGCTTTCAAATATCAATATTCTTGTATTTTACATTAAAATAATAAGATACATGCAATAGAATTTTTCATATTTATACTTGACCATGACAATATAAGATAGATAAACAGAGTGTCTGTAACAACAATAGTTATGTTCAAAGCACTTTCCACAGCTAGATTAATTTTCACAAGCATTCTTAGAGCTCAGTACTATTAATATCCCATTGTACCTGTAAGGAGCCCAGGGCTTAGAAAAGTTAAATGACTTCATTTCAATTACAAAGATAGTAAATGGCAATCCAGAGATGCAAACTCAGGGCTGAATGATTGCACAGTGATTATGAGGGATCCTCATTTCTGTTTCCTGAGGGAACAGCTACAGTCTTGCAGTTGAGAATTGATATGCACCGTGTGAGATAAAGCAGGTACGGAGCAAGCACGCAGAGCTGAGGACATGGCCACCATGTACAATGGACCCCCACACAGGGCAAATCCATAAAGAGACCAACTTGTGTATCCTTCCCTAGTTCATCTGTATATTTTCCCTAATACCAGCTCGACTTGTAATAGAGGTGCTAGGAACATGTGTGTGGCTACATAACAGAGCAGTAGGCTGACTGCTCTATACGGTGGCCAGCCCCCTTGAAGCCAGGCATCTGTTGTGAAAGGGCCTTTTGATCACTGGCAGGGATCCGGATAGCTCTGAAGACTCTCATGGCTCTTAAAGATCCAGGCCTTGCTGAGAGATGGAAAAACATCTTTATCAGAAAGAAGACATGCCAAACCAGGGCTCTTAGAAGGTATTCCCAGGAAGGTGGGGGTTTTCTCGTTTGTTTGTTTTTGTTTTGTATACTGGACCAAAGCCAGTATAGCCCTATCTCCTCAGCCTCTACAATCAGAAAAGAGAGTCCAGAGAAAAGGATGGCTGATGTGGAAATCCATTGGCAAACCCATTTTAATTCTATCCTTCAACAATTTTTAGTGAGCGCCAAACGGGTGCAACACACCATACCAGACAATGCAGTACCGGCCACCATGGAATTTCAGACTGGAATTAATTAAAACCCACACAAGTAAATATAATTCCAAACCTAATTAAATATGTAAGCGGCATTTTTATCGTTAAACTGCATTTTTTTCCAAGGTAAAAATTGTAAGTATGCACCCATCATTTTCTGAATTTAATACCTCTCCCGCTCCCCATTTCAAGTCAGATCTATAATAATAATTAAAGGAAAGGACCTGAAAAACATGAGTAATTTTATAGTCTAATAATCACATCTCATTCTACCACCTGTCTTTGAAAGCTTTTATAGTTTCACATAACATTTGCAAGTACAATAATATTTCTGTACTTATACAATGCTCTGTGTAACAAATTTGAAAACACAGGAACCACTTAAGAGAAATATTTAGATTGTGTCTAATTTAAATAGATAGACCAATGGGCAAGGACTATGTCTAATTCTATGTTAGGTACAGCACATTGCAAAATGTTGGCACTCAATAAATGTAAAATAATAACAACAGTCTTTTCCCCTTTAAAGTATATAATTACATCTACCCCCTACTGTGCCCCAAGCTCAGTGACAGATCTTTTGTTTATTAAATCCACAGCCCTGAAGGCTTACAGTACTGCAATTTCAATACAGCTTCAATACGAATTGCAGTGAAGTCCTCTCCACTTTAGGTAAAACTTTAAATATCTACAAATCCCTAAGGAACATCTTAATTTAGCCATCCACCATCTATATTACTTAACCAAATGCAGGAAACCTTTTGTAAGTCCCCGAAGTGGAATCCAAACACTAAGTGGAAATGTGTTCTCAAAGTTAGTTTGAAAATATGTCATGGAATAAAATTACTCCCAGCTAATTTACCATTTCTCTTTCCTAAAGAAACATGTCAAGCTGCTAAGCAAAGCTCTGAAGGCTTTATGCAGGAAACATTCAATAGGTTCCCATGCTTGTGTTCAAAGTGCGCTATTATCCAAGTAGCCTGAACTGAGGAGGAAAAAAAAAATGACTCATGTACAGCTTTATTTGAGACATTTGCACTACAATGAACTGAGCAAAGCAACAGGTCACGTTAAAAAATATTCCAGAGAGCAACAGCAGCCGAAGCTGCTTCAAGGGGAATCTTGGACTGGAAAGCACTTTTGCTTCATCATTATTTTCTTCTTGTTTCCAGTGTTTGTATTTGAATGCTTGCACTTGAACATTAGTTTCACAATCACCTATTCTACATTTGGTATTGATGAAGTTCAACATATGCTCAGCAATTCACCGCTACTAAAATAAGAAATGCAAATTCAGCTAAGTGTGCTCCAAGTCTAACGTTAAGCTGGGCCCGAGTTCCTTTGTAGTTTTTGTGGAGTATTATCATTAGTAGAGAAGGGTTAATGGCAAAGGCCGATGATTGTTTAAAAATTCACATTACCAAAGTGGATTACATTGCATCCACTAAGGGGATCAACAATGTAAGCCTACACTAAGCCATTATTGCAGAAACAAAGCTTTCATTTTAAGCCTTTGGAAACAAGCATAAAATGGACAAAAGAAAAAATTCTTCTGATGTAAGAACAAGGCAAGCACTACATGCTTTTCATCCTTACTCAGATTAGAGCCATGATGAATACGTAAAAAACGGACCATCTCCCCAAAGAACGAATCATTAAATTATAACATGTCCACATTTTGGAAAATGCTTCTTGTCTACACAGCTAAAACTCCAAGAGAAATCCCTTATTTAAATGTCTTTCCCCTTTTGTTGAGAATCAGTCACAACACGGAGATGCGCATTCTTTAGGACTGTCTCACCATTTCTGTTCTTTTATCTTCTAATGAGAAGGAGTTTGAAAAATACATTCCTGCAGCCAGTGTCAGACTTTACCCTGTGCAGTAGTAATTCATTACAAACAGTATCAGTATGTGGTAACTGAATGTGAAACCACCAGCTACTGACAGCACCAGGGCCTGGCCCCAGGCTAAATGTATTTGACAAGTATTGTTTTCTACCACAAACTTGAAGTATTGATATCCCATCTGGCAGATGTAGAAACTGAGGCTCAGAGAGGTTAAATGAACTCACGCTCCCTCACCTACTAAAGAAGCAATGATTCAAACTCAGATCTGACAAAAACTGCAACTCATGCACTCCGACTTCCCACAGTCCCTTCCAATGGCAAGAGAAGTCCTTGTAAGTGGAACATTATTTTATTTTTTAAGTGTTTGTTTTTGAGAGACAGAGAGAGCTAGGGAGAGCACGCGCAAGCAGGGGAGGGCGGTAGAAAGGAGACACAGAATGCGAAGCAGGCTCCAGGCTCCAATGCAGGTCCGTACATTGCCCGATGCAGGACTTGAACTCACGAACCATGAGATCATGACCTGAGCCAAGGTCAAACGCTCAACTGACTGAGCCACCCAGATGCCCCAAGTTGAACATTACTTTAATAAGTTACCCGAAATAGTCTACATGAAATTGAAGGCTCTCTGATATTTTCTTTTTCTTTATGAATGTGAACTCAACAATGAAGTACCTGTTCAATGTAGGTAAATTAGATTTAACTATGTGGTGTCATCACAGATACTGTATGATATGTGGAAAGAACCTCACAAATTAGAGCACCTTAAAGCTCAAGGAGATAGTAAAACTCTCCTATAATATGGCATATATCTGTGGCATCACTTGATACCTTTAATTCTCCAGAAAATGGCTGAGAACTGGTAAGTAAAACAAACAGGAAACAACAAATAAATAAATAACAAGGCCCCCAGCAGTCAAAATACTCCACACATTCCGTCCATTAAGGCCATGCACTTCACACAAAAGAGAAAACTGCAGGTCCTCCTTCTGGGTTAATTAACAGTTATTTTAAACATGATTCAGCAAACTTACGTTGTCTGTTTTCCTTGCTCAGAACTAAAAAAAATAAATTAGAAAAATAGGAAACTAAAAACAATGAATTAGAAAAATAGGAAAAACTCCTAGCAATAACAAAAAGTGCAAGTCTTGCCAGAAATATAAAAGAACAATGTTAACCAAAAATAATCACAAAAACTATGGTCACTAATGCATAAATTAAAAACAAAAATCATAGGCCTTGTTCTGGTGTTAGTAGATTTATTGCAAAATATATATAATAAGATAAATACAGACAAAAACAACATTTTGTTACTTTAAATAATTGTATTAAATATTAAATTATGTTTATTAAATTATGGTAAATATGATTATTTAAAATATATAACTGATATAAAATAAAATTTATAGAAACTACCTAAACTAATGTAACATTCTTTATGATACAATCCTATATATATTTTGATTACTATATATTTCAAGATAAATATATAAAAATACAAATATATTAAACGCCAAAACTTTCACAATGAGAGGAATCCTGGAAATCACTGTCTATTATTAGAATGCTTTTTTGCTTAGAATTCTGAGCTTAAAGAATGAAAGTGCTATTTGATGGAAGTTTTTTAGCAGATGAATCTAATCTAAGTTAGGCTTATTAAACTACAATATGAAGCCTGAATATACGAGGACCCAACAAGGATAGTGTCGATGAGAGTTGCCATTTTGATGCTATACCCAAGCTGTCTTCTGTATCTTACTGTTTTTTTATACATCTTCTGCTGATCCCTCAGCGAGATCATGCCTTTGCTTCAGCTCCTTCACTAACTTTGTATTTAATGGTTAGGAATTAAGGGGTCTTGATTTTTCTGTAAAAGTTGATAATAAGTATGTAATAAAACCTTAATCTATGCTGAAGAGAAAAAATTAAGTGAGAAGGAATTGATGACATGTTTATAACCTGCAGAACTGTAAACCCCTTGTAGGTAAAAGATCCATGAATAAATCTTCGTTTCCCCCACAAGGCTTAGCAAGCAATAAACCTTGGAATAACCAAGTGAATGAGTGCATAAAGTTCATTATGCTTTGCCCAGCTCACATTTTTGGAGAGTAGGAGGAAGCCAGAGGGAGGTGACTTTATTACGGGCTCTATTGCTGTTCTTGCTTGGCTCACTCCCACTACACCAAGAAAATAAAACTCCAAACTAGGAAAATCATTTCTAGGAAAAGTATCTTGCATGCAATAGCCCTAAAAGTATTATTTATAATATATATGTGTAATCATAAGCAATATATAATAATATAATATGTAATTATGAATATCATTATATGATATATAATAATATATAACATATAAGTAATAAATAAAAATTATATATAGGATGAGATACACATACAAACATATATGTGTTAAAAGCCCTTAGATATAGACTTCTCAATACAGTTCAATTAATGAATGTTTGAAATACTTAGTAAATACCTACTATAAGGCAAAGCATTACAGCCGATTCTGTACTAACCTCCACACTGAAAAGATACACCAATGAAACCATAAATAAACCATTTCTAATAGCATGAAATTCTAATTTTTCTATTTTCTATTTCTTTATTACATCATTGTACATAATAGTTATAACAACTCATAGAAATCAGAGAGGTTCAAGTGCCATGACTTCCCATCTGCCACCAGCAAGCCCTACCAACAGCGCCCACTTAAGGTAACAAATAGTAACACTTTGTATGCATTCTTCCCTATCTTTCTCTATGTTCATATTTGAAATAACCATACATATAGAAATATTAATACAAAAATGTGGTCATAATAAGTCCATCACAACCCTATCTGCTTTATTCACTTTACAGTGTATCATAGATATCCATCTAGGTCAATGCTGATAGCTCTAATTCATCATTTTTAATACTGATACAGTGCCGCATACTTTGGGTTGAGCATAATTTGCTGAACTCCTCCATTATTGATGAAAACTTGTATTTTTTTTCCAGTTTTTTGCTCTCACAAACACTGATGAAGAATAGCCTTGGAGACATATTTTCTACACAAATGCACTGGTGTTGAAATGACCTTTTATTGAGTACCTATGTTCATTGTTTATCTTTTCTGAATTAATTCATAAGACCTCTTTTTATATGAGAAATAAATCTCATCCTGTGCTACACTTTCTTCTTTCCACTCGTTTATGGGAACATCCATATGGTGTGAACCAACAGAACAGCCAGCCAAGGCTGCTGAAATGGCTAAAAATAAACATTAGTTGGGCGCCTGGGTGTCTCAGTTGGTTAAGCATCCAACTTGGGCTCAGGTCATAATCTCATGGTTCATGAGTTCGAGCCCTGCATCAGGTTTGGCACTGAGCGTGCGGAGCCTGCTTCGGGATTCTCTCTCTCTTTCTCTCTCTCTCTGCCCTCCCTCACTCTCACTCTCTATCAAAATAAATAAACTTCAAAAACTATATTGGCATTAGTGACACTAAAGGAAAGTTGCAATATTCAGGGTCTAAAATATCAAACTCCACAATGACAGGTGTCTTTGTTTTGTTAAACCATGTGTCTCAAGAATCTAGAACAGAGCCTGGCAAAGAGTAGGAACTCAATATATATCTACCTATACATAAATATACCTATGTTTATTTTATAAATAAAATTTATTGAATAAATGTATATATGTATATAAATAAAATTTATAAATGTATATATACATACAAATATATGTGTATATATATGTATGTATATATACATACAATAGATACACACATGTATGTGTAGTCAAAGTTGACCTTTGAAGAGCACTGGGGAATCAGGGGTACCCATCCCTCACACAGTCAAAAGTCCACATATAACTCTTGACTTCCCCAAAACTTAACTACTAATATCCTACTATTGGCTAGAAGCCTTATTAATAACATAGACAATTGATTAACACATATTTTGTATGTTATATGTATTATATGTTGTATTCTTACAGTAAAGTGGGGAAGAAAATTTGTTACTAAGAAAATCATAAGGGAGAGAAAATACATTTCCAGTACTGTATTCATTGAGAAAAATCCACATTGAGTTGGTGCCCACATAGTTCAAACCCCTGTTGTTCAAAGGTCAACTGTATATTAACCTCTAAAACTGTAAAATATTGTTTTCCAAATAAAAGGAAGGTTATTTGTACTTGACCATCACCTAGTGTGTCTAATTTTTACCGCGTCTTAACTTCTCACTTAATCCTGAGAGGCAGATACTCTTATTTCCGTTTTACAGATGAGAAAATCAAGACTCAGAAAGTTGTCCAAGACAATACAGCAATAAATAAGAGAGCTGAGATACAAATCCAGGGTTTTCTGACACGAGAGACAGATACTTTCCACTACGTCTTCCTGTGCATCAGTATGAATATCTGACCTGGGGCTGGCAGAAATATGCTTATCACTGAATTTTCAACTTCACTTGCCCTGGGACTGAGAAATAATCTAAGATTTATGAACCAAGAATAGAATTCTATTTGTAGTCCTAACACATGAAATATTTGCTTTCGTGACCCTAAAAATAGCTATAAAAGCATGGGCTCTAAGACACACAGTAGAATGGAGAAATTTAAAAAGAAAAAATAGGAGGCAGAAAGCAATCAGAAGGCTGCTTTCTACAAAAAGCCAAATATCTTCCCTGAGACTACAGGAGAATGTGATTATCTAGATCAACGTATTTTAGGAACAAAATCCTGCAACTAGTCCAGAAATACTATCCCAATTATACAGCTGAAAAATCTCTTAATCATGTCAAATTGTAACACAATCATGCATAGATTGTCAAATACACATTTTTAAGAGTTAAAAGAATAAAAGCATTTCAGGCTACAGAATAAATTTAAAATTAACTTGAAAAAAGAAGGATATAAAAAGTGTGTTAACCAAGTTTGTATGTGTATGTGTGTGTATGTAAATTAAATCTGAATTCTTTATAGAAATGATTGCAAAATATATGTATTGTATATATGTATATACATATATATGATATATATACATGTGTGTGTTTGTGTGTGTGTATATACGTATATACATACATATATGTATATGTAAAATATCCAAACTGTTAAGTGGCATAACTTAATAATTTCTATCGAATAAAATTTGATTATCATTTATTGTACTATTTCCTGTAACTCAAGAATGTTCTTATTTATGCAGTGGAATAATTAACTTTTTTTCTTCTCATTTTCTTAAGTGCTATTTCTCATACAAGGGCCAGGGCTTATTAGTATCGGCCATCGCAAGTTAACCTATATGTTTATAGTTTAGAAGATATGGTAAAAAATTTCCACAGCAAAATATAGGCTTATTATTATTTTTTTACAATCAAATTCAGTACCTTCTGTTTAGGTCAAAATACAACTCTGTCAACTAAGAGCAAACAAAGACACAGTAATGAACTATTACCAAAAAACATCAATGGTTATATTTGGGGCCTGTGGATACAACTGCCACTAAAATGCAATACTGTCATGGAATCACTTGACTTAATACCGTTAAGTGAAAATCCCTCCTACCCAAAAGCCACGTAGCTGCTGTGGCAATCCAAAACCTTCGGCCTTATATTTGGTTAGGGTTAGAGTTCTTTTCTTCCTTCCTTCCTCCCTCCCTCCCTCCCTCCCTGCCTCCCTCACTCCCTTCCTTCCTTCCTTTTTTCCTTCCTTCCTCCCTCCCTCTCTTTCTTTCTTTTTTTTTTTTTTTTTTTTTTTTTTTTTTTTTTTTTTTTTTTTTTTTTTTTTTTTTTTTGTCAATCTTCTGTGTGAGAGAACATTTTTAGAAAAAAAGAAAGCTTGGATTAAAGGTTAATGTTAACAAAATACATTTTAAATAGCTGAATAGTAACGATCCCTGTGTTAAAAATTCAGCATCAAAACTCATAATCACTTTCTTATAGACACAAACTCATGAAGATTTCTACCAGAATAATAGCTATCTAAACAAAAAAAAAACCTGTTATAAATTTGTCATTTAAAGAGAGATGAAAATATCAATTATAAGTTCTACTCTAAATAATAATTTTTCCCCTTAATATATATTTTAACTTTATTTGAAACTGTAACATATAATTTCTATAAGATTCTGTGACTGGAAATTACTCACGAAAATGTTTGGCAAATGTTAGTGAAAATGATAATCTAAAATAATTTATATTTCTCTGACAGGCAAGCATTTCTATTTTCAAAGGGTATAACACATATCCACATAACGTTTATAACTTCTCAATATAAAGTTATGAAGTATACATGAGACAAATAAAACAAGCTGACTGTTAAATGAGGAACTCATAATATGATGTAATCATGAAAAGAAATGCCTATCTAGTAATATAAAATAAGTTATTTCTCACATTTATTCTTTTATCACAATGGCATTCATTGAATTTTTATGAAAGTGTCAATTTAATAAACCGCTGACATGACTAAAACTATAACATTCTTTCCAGAAGATACTTCTAGGTTTGTTTGCTTTTTTTTGTTAATATTTATTTATTTTTCAGAGAGAGAGGGCGCGACAGAGTGTGAGCAGGGGAGGGTCAGAGAGAGAGGGAGACACAGAATCTGAAGCAGACTCCAGACTCTGAGCTATCAGCACAGAGTCCAACGTGGGGCTTGAACTCATAGACAGCGAGATCATGGCCTGAGCTGAAGTAGGACGCTCAACCAAATGAGCCACCCAGGTGCGCCTAGGACTTTTAGGAATGTTTTCATAGAAGTACTTTTCTTCTCTCTTTGTACTTTTAACAAATGTTCACGACCACGGAGACACATTTATTTTACAGATTACAAGAATTTACATAGTCAAATTTGCCATTTCTAAAATTCAGTTGTGATGGGACATATCAAACATTGTTTCTCTGAGCCTCCTTTTCTTTGTGATGGAAAGAAGTTGCCTCAGAGAAGAAGACAATGTTCCAAAGCCTCACCTCTGGCCCAGCCATCCCAAAGCTGCCCCCTTCCTCTGCCATCCTTCCTCCAACCTTCTGGCTCAGATTTTCCAGACAGCGAACTATGTGCGGGGACAGTGGGGAGAGAGTACAGGAGAGCAAGAAACAATGTCCCCAAGATATTCTGAGAAAGAGGAAATTACAAAATCCTTAGTATTTCACTAAAGAATGATTCAAAGTCACACTATCGACACTATAGTCAAACTATGCATGACAGTTTTCGATTATAACTATTAAACTCTTCTTGGTTCACATTAACATGCCCAAATAAGTGAGTAACCTAAATTTCCCATACTGTAACTTAAAACCAGTCATTTAACACAGTTAGTGGAAACCTAATAATCTGATCCTATAAGAAAGAGTTTCATTTTCTTTAAAATAACACTCTGAGAAACTGTTCTGAAAATACAAACTTCTCATGTTGCACACCTAAACCGTCATGGTCATAAAATGAGACTAAATTCTTTAGCTAATCTTATTCGTGAAATATTTCATGTGCTTTTAGAAAATACCACACTGTAGCTAAACACCATTATTCCATTATGCCTGAAAATAACCAGTGGCTTACAGCACTAAACAATTCAAATTGCATTCCTTGTATTAGAAAGCTAAAGTCATACAGAAATAGAACCGATATTGAAAGCCCTGAGAAATTCAATATGTTTTTATCTGAACACCAATTCGAGTAAATTACACATTTATAGTGACTTAACAGAGTATATTTCAAGCAAAAAAAAAACATTAATTTTGCAAGCAATCAAGCCTCAATATCCAGTATAATTTACTAAGTATTCTATAAAGAATAGTCCATTCTCAATTATAATCGTAAAACACAACAAAAGCCTTTCAACTAAACTAGTACAATTCACTGCCAATACAGTTGGTAATACAGCTTTGTGAAAGAAAATCTATAAAAATATTAAGAACATATAAATAAGTTTTCATACCAACTTGTATTTGAAATACAATAGATAGAATGTCTATCTACGATGCACCAAAGCCCATACTAAGATTATTACCTCATTTTTAATTAATAATACTACCATCTGAATACAATGGAAAGATATTCCACATTATTTCATCACACTTTCAAAAAGTTATTATAAATATTTACTTGTAAACATAGTATCTGAGGGATAATCTTGTTATAACAGCATGGTTTGAAAATGGAATGTAGAATTTCAAGTTCAAAGCTGTCTTCGAATTTCCCAACTTTTCCTACATGTTCACTTTCTGTCAAAATTATTTTAGTATTTTGATGTATTCCCAATAGTTTATTTTTGCTTTAGTTGCCCTTGTCTCAGGAAATGTATCTAGTAAGAGGTTGTTGCTATGGCCAATGTTAAAGAAGTTACTGCCCATGTTCTCCTCTTAGACTTTAATGGTTTTCTGTCTAACATGTAGGTCTTTAATCCATTTTGAATTTGTTTTTGTGTTTAGTGTAAGAAAATGGTCTAGTCACGATCTTTTGTATGCTGTTGTCCAGTTTTCCCAATACCATTTGTTGAAGAGACTGTCTTTTTTTCCACTGGATATTCCTTCCTGCTTTGTCAAAGGTTAATTGGCCATCTAGTTGTGGGTCCAATTCTGGGTTCTCTCTTTGTCTCTTTGGGCCAGTACTGTTTTGGTCACCACAGCTTTCTAACATAACTTGAAGTCCAGAATTGCAATGCCTCTAGTCTTGCTTTTCTTTTTCAAAAAGGTTGCTTTGCCTATTCAGGGTCTTTCATGGTATATAGATATATTGATATATATATAAAATATTACTCACCCATAAAAAAGAATGAAATCTTGCCATTTACAATGATGTGAACGAAGCTAGAGAGTACTGTGCTAAGCAAAATAAGTCAGTCAAAGAAAGAAAAATACCACACGATTTCACTCATATGTGGAATTTAAGAAACCAAGGAAATAAGCATAGGGGGAAGAAAGGGAGAGGCAAACCAAGAAACAGACAATTTTAACTATAGAGGATAAACTGATGGTTACCAGAGGGGAGGTTGGGGGAATGGGTTAAATACGAGATGGGGATTGAGGAGGGCACTCGCGGTGACGAGCACTGGATGTTGTACAGAAGTGCTGAACCACTAAGTTGTACACCTGAAAATAATATTACACTCTGTGTTAACTAACTGGAATTTAAATAAAAGCAAAAAATTATCTTACTGTAAAATACTGAGTTCAGTTCACAGGGATTTATGGGCTACTTATATTGTGATAGTTTATATGAATATACATAATAAACATATTCCCTCCTTTTGAAACTTGTGAGTGGAAACTGACTGGAAAATTCAGTTACAGAATGAGGCCAAACAGCATGAAAGAGCTTTCAGGAGAGTTACGTGGGTTTGGGACACAGTACTCTGCAGCAATTGCGCCAAATTCACTGACGGAAAACATCTCTCGAGCAAGCAAGACCCTTTGCGACCAGTGCAGTCATCCAAGGCAATACAGTAAACAGGACTGGAAAGGAGGAGAGAGGTTCAAGAAATAATACGGCGTCAAGCTATCAGGGATGATGGTTTATTGGTTGTGGGGCAGAGAGAATAGTCTGAGTCTCACACCCAGATTTGTGTCCTCGGTGACTTTGAGGATGAACGTCCGACGGACTGCAGAAGAAAGTAACAGAAAACTGAGCAAATAACTGAGCAAATTGTTGATGGGGGTGAAGGAGGAGATGATCAGCACAGAGAAAGAGAGAGGCAGCTTTATCTCAATGTATGAACCCGAAGTTCTGGGACAGAAATTTATGCTTTAGCACTCTCAGTTGGTGGTAGTAGTTTAAAACGTGAAAACTGAGGGGCGCCTGGGTGGCTTAGTCGGTTAAGCGTCTGACTTTCGCTTAGGTCATGATCTCGCGGCTCGTGGGTTCGGGCCCCGCGTCGGGCTCTGTGCGGACTGCCAGCTCAGAGCCTGGAGCCTGTTTCAGTCTGTGACTCCCTCTCTCTCTGACCCTCCCCTGCTCACGCTGTCTCTCTCTCTCTCTCCTAGAAGTAAATAAAAACATTAAAAACTAATAATAATAAAAAAAAATAAAACGTGAAAACTGGTGAGCTTCTCCAGAAAGTATGTATACAATGGCAGTAAAAAGAAAGAAAAAAGAAAATCTGAGAAAATACTGATGCATGCAGGGGAAGATGAGGGTAAAATCATATCCAGTGTAACAGACAAAGGCTAACACTGGACCACTGGCTTCAGTGAGTGGAGACCAGGAAGATTACCAATGATTTTAGTATAATGGGAGCAACAGTGATGTAGCACAGGCCAGAGGTTTCTCAAAGTGGATTAAAAAATTAATGAGAAATTAGGTAGCCGATATAGTAAATAAGTAATTACACCAAGATGTCTAGCTGCAGAGAGGAGGACTATAAGGTTTTAACAAACAAAAAACCCTAAGAAAAAATGAGATTTTATTTACTGCTCCCTTTTTCTTTTCCTAAGGACTGAAGAATCTTGACCATATTCATGGGCAGAAGAATAAAGTTCACAGTAAGTAGTAAGTTAAAGGTAAAGGAGAAATAGAAATAATTGGTGAGAAAGGATCCAGAGGGCATCAAGAAAAAACAGCTTCGTTATAAACAGAAAGAGACTCCTTTATTCAGAGACAGGAAGTAGAGATGTCAGTGTGTGGAGAAGTTTCTATCCTAGGGAATTCTTACTTGAAAACCTGCACACTTTAACTGGTGTCTTATTTGAGAACTTTCACTTGTTTGTGAAATACATAAGAAAAACGTCACTGTAATAAGACTATTTGTTCTTTTAACTTAAAAACACTTCGAATAGCACTTCTGTCAAACATTATTGCAGTTACAAGCACCAGACTATTGATAATTGTCCATACTTGAAAACCAAGAAAAATGGTCTATAAACTAGAAAAATCATCTCACTTATAATTTTGAATTTATAATGGTAATAATGGATAGTAATGTTGAATCTGCTGTTAGAGGCCTAACATGTCTTCAGAATGGCAGAAAATTAGACTTATTCTCAAAACTCTCCAAAATAAGACTCAATGAAGAATGATGAAATCATTTTTATTTCATGCTAGTAAAGGCAAGAAAATGAAAAATATGTGAACTTTCTTGCTCTTACAGTATCAGAATTTCACTAAATTATGTATAAATAAATATATATATTTATATGTATGCATGCATGTATGTATGTATATAATTAGCACCTTGAAATTACTTCATATATCAGTATAAAAAATATAGTCTTAGAAACTTAAGAATGCTTTTCCAATACGTCTGCAAGTATAATGATAGGGAGAAAAGCGGAGCTTGTAACAGAGGCCCATGTTTACCTACACCACTGTCCATCTACTGGATGGTGCATCTATCTGTTCTCCAATCCCCACTATGAGTCTTGAAGGAGTTAATATTCCCATTTTACAGAGGCAGTGATTGAAAGTCAAAGAAGCTGGGTTCCCCGTCAAGATCACATACATAGCTAAAAAATGTCAGAACTAAGAGGTACCTAGGTGGCTCAGTGGATTGAGCATCTGACTCTTGATTTCCACTCAAGTTGTGATCCCACATGGGGCTCCGCAATGAGCGTGGAGTCTGCTTAAGATCCTCTCTCTCTCCCACTGCCCCCGTCCCTGGCTTGCGCACGTGCACACATGCACTCTCTCTCTAAAATGAAATTTAAAAATAATAAAAATTTAAAAAGTCAGAGCTGGAATTCAGGGTTTCTACTAGATTTCAGAGCCCATGCTTTCTTTGCCACATTGCTTCCTCTCATGTATTTCATGGCTGACCCTACAGATCGAGTAGAAACCACCACTCTGATACCTAAGTCACAGACTATGAACCTCTCCACTGTGAAGAGATACAGTCGGTTCTCCACCGGTCCCTTGGAGCACGGGGTGACCTTCCACTCTCTTCTCACCACTTCCAAAACTGTGAAGCCCACTCTCAGCTCACAAACTGATATGGTCAGGCTGTGCCCTCCAGTGCCTTGACCTTAGACACATCCCTCTGCCCTAGGAGCCTTTCTTCCTTCTCCACTTGGTGAACTGCTAATCATCCAAGGCCCCATCACCCCCCACATCGGACCTCCAGCTCTGTGCGAGGCTCATCTTTCACCTGGCAGAGCTAATGGTCCCCTCGCCGTGTACCCACAGGGCACGCTGCAAGCACTTATCACTCAGAATCATAATAATTACTTTAATCTCTCCCCTGCTGGAATGTGAGCCTTTCCAAGACAGGGACAGTATTTTATTCAATGTAGAATCAATAGTGCATAAAGCAGTGTGTGGCACATAGTAGATAATAAATAACTGTCTGCTGTGTAGTGAAAACACCGCAGGCTTAGGAGGCAGTGGGGGGAGAGTGGGTGGGTCTGAAATGCCACTTCTGTCTCACACCATCTGTGTGATCTTGGACAAGCTACAGCCTGTGAGCTACATATCCTCATCTGCGTGGACATAATATTACTTACCTTAAAGAGTTGCTAGAAGGACTTAAAGAGAACTGACTCAGAAAATTGGAGTCCATAATATGTAATTAAGTACTTAATAAATGCTCGTTTACTGTCCTCCCCCCCCAACCTTCCTGAATACCTAAATGCACAATAGATGAGAGTGTATTTACTGACTGAACAAATCTTACTCAAATGTGTAAGAAGAGTGTGAAATATAGTAGGTGCTCTGTACCTGTGTCAGAAGGTGAATATCTGTACTCAGAGAACTGAGAGTCCTATGAGGAAAACACGAATTTTAGTCAAGTGAGGATTTTTTAAAAATAAGGTAGAAAAGTGAGTACTATAAGCTGAGCACATGGACCCAGTGGAGGACCTAGTGGATGGGAGGGAGTAGCTGCTTCGCAGGTTGGGGGAAAACAGAAGTGGTCACCAAACATCTGGAATCTGAAATAAGTTTTGAAAAAGTGACTGTAGCTGGAGTCACGGATATGCAAGAGAGGAAACCCTGGGGAAAGGTTCAGTAGGAGAAAGGCACAGAGGTAGGAGAGCAAAGGATGTCTCTGCGAACAGAGATCAGTTTGGGATGACTTGCCAAAGCACGAGAGGCAAGAGAGAGTGTCCAGGGATAAAGATAAACTGCAGAGAAAAGAAACCTGCACACGTACTGAGAAATTAAACACTCGACTCATTATCTGGCAACTAATGCTCACGCTTCCTGATGGAGCCCCCTCCCCCCAGTTACCAGGATTTTCAAACACAGTTGCACACAAGAGGAAAAGGGAATTAAAAAGCAAATTAAAAAGGTATTATATACTGTGCAAGCAAGCCAGTTCTGTTTACTGATTTAGTTGAGGAGAGAGCAAAGGCTATTTCTCTAAATGGGTGAGTTTCTTTTACCATTAACGCTGATGTTACATGACTATACATCCCGGCTTGTGAGAACAATAATGACTCTGATCAAAGAGAGTCTTTTTGCATAAGAAATAAAGTAAAAATAAAACAAAAATGCATCCTGAGAGATGCCAGTGTCTTTCTGCACTGACCAGTCCTTTCAGTTTCACACTCAAAATGTTCTACTGCCCCCTGCTGCTTTAAGTTTCTGACGTAAAAATAAAATAAAAATAAAAAATAAACAAACAAAAAAACGAGTCATCTTCCACTGATCTGATTCCACTCTTATACTTTCTTCCTTTTTTTTTTTTTTTTTGCCATGATGACTAAGATTTTGGGGGCTTGGTTCTTGGCCAAGTAAAATTTTAATAGCGATGACTGTGTAAGAATTATGTAAAATTTGGCAGGAGGAAATTATAGCTTTGCTAGCACGTGAAAGTAATCCCCAATAGATATCATAACTTATTTATGACCCATCAATTGTACATTTTCATCAGGAGGTAGTGACCAATCCCCAAACACACCATTTGCTTCCCATTTAAATGGAACCTCAAACTTTCTAACCCAAGTATATAATCTGAGTGCATGATTAGGCTTCCCATACATGGTATTATGCATATGTTAGATTACATGAAATATAAAGGATATGTCTGGCTTATCCTATTTTATTGAACCTTGTTCATTAATTTCCATTTCTTAACACATGATATAGAACTTCATTCTTTTTTTCCTTGCGTTCAGATCTAGCTAATTTCAATGTCACAAATATTTATCTTCCTCTCTGGGCTCTGTGTGTTTGTGTGAGGCTTGTTTACACTTTCAGTTACTGTACAGTATGTTAGGTCATGAGGATCTATATGATCACCAGAAACAAAAATGAAAAAGAAGGCCATCTGGAACGTTTTTTTCCTTAACAGTGATCAAATGGTGCACCATTATCCTAAGTCTGGCTTTCTTTCAATGTTGTTTCCAGCAAAACAGTTTTTTAAGTGCCTGCAGTGTGCTGAAATGCAGTAAAAATATTTATTCTTTTCAGTTCGGTCAGGTGTACTAGCAAGGGGACTATACCTCTTATATTTCTGTTCCTAGCTAAATGAAGGTGTTTATAATCCTTTTTGATTCCTCTTTGAGTTACACACTGCTACATAACAAAGCATCCCCAATGTGAGGGACTTAAAATGACAAGCAGCCATTATCTCTTTAAATTCTGTGGTTTGAGCAGACAGCTTCTATGCTTCATATGGAGGGGCCTGGGTGCTGGGGTGGCTGGAAGTTGCAGAATGGCTAGACAGGGCACTGGCTAGGAGTAAGGTTGGGGTGTTGGCTGAGGATCTGGGTTTTTCTCCATGCATCCCTGGGTTTTGTTTTTTTCTCTACATCTCTTCTGTGGCTTCCTCCTAGCACGGGAGCTGCTCTCCAAAGCACCCTCTAACTTCAAGCCTTGCATGAGGACAGTCCCCAAAATGCAAGTGTTCATGATCAAGCCTCTGTTTGCACCTCGCTTGCTAATGTCTCATTAACCAATGTCAGTCACAGAACCAAGCTCAGATGCAACCAAAGGGACTCCACGTGGCCATGGATACTGCGAGGGGTGTGTCATAGGCACCAATATCACAGTCTGCCACAACTCCTCTCCTCCCACACCAACGAGTACCTCTGAGTTGTCCTTCGAAGTGTTCCTCCAGTGCCTGTAAATCACTGTTTCAATCTGCAGTTCTTTATCCCATTTTCTTCTTCTTCTTATTTTTTTTTTTCTAAAAATCTAAGTAGGCTTTTAATTAAGGATTGGGGGAAGAATAGCAGCGTTCGTTCAATGAATAAGCATGCGTTGAGTAGTAGTGAGGAACACACCGTGGTAGGAACCTGTGCAGCACGAGGTTGAACAAGATCCTTCCTCTACCCTCACAGATGAAGCCTCGCAGGGGAAACTAACAGATGCCCCGAGTCCCTGAAACCTGCCCTCCTAACTATCATTTTTCTTGTTTCCGGATTTCAGCACGTCACAACGTTGCTGAACATTTTCCATATTTTCCCCAGCCTCCTAGAGGAGACCCAATCACTCTGGCACCTCCTGGAAGGTGCCTCAAGCTACCCTTTCCAGGTTCATCTGCGACCATTTGTCCTCACCATGCCTCTTAACTCCCGTTTATAGGCCCATGTCTTTATCTGTGCCATTGTCTCTAGCTGGAAAGCTCTTCCCCAGTCCTCAGTTCCAAGAACATACAATCTTTCTCTTTAGATCCGCACTTTAGTACTTTTCCAAAAAGATCTCCACTAAGAAAGGACAAGTCACACATATATGCCTACAGAGACACCGAACATATCTCTAACTTAGTATCGATGCTGTTCCATATCTCTGACTTAGCATCAATGCTGTTCCAGGTTGTTTGCATGTCTGTCCTTTCAAGGAACTACAGACTCCTTGAGGAAACCATGTTCACAGTTAGACAACTTGGCATTTTCTACTAATACAGCTTGATACGTAGGAGGAAAAAAAAAAGGGATCTTGTGATTCCTTTCATTTCTATGAAATATACTCTATTTTCTTCACTGCCTTCAAAATAAAAATACCACAGTTGTAATTACATATCAAATTTAAAACCTCAGAGCTTCTCCAGGATGAAATGTGGTTTAATGAGAAATAGAGGCTAATAAATCCCTGTTCAGTAAAAGTCAATTAATCAATCAGATGGAAATATAAACAGCCACTACACCTGTTTCAATGACTTATAGTAAGCAACATGGCTGACTTCTAAGGGTCCTGATAAGATAAGGGAACTCTCTCTAATCTGCCACTGAAAACCTTAGAATCAAATTCTACATATTTGTCAATAGAACCTAAACAATGAATCTATATTAAAAGGAGGCCTTACACAGTATAAAATTCAAATATCCCTTATAAGTCTAGCTTCATTTTAAATTCATCATGAGGATGTATCGATTGAAGTTTTCAAATGTATATTTGAATGATATATATGTCTCATATTAACCTTTAATTGTGATGTAAGATTGCAGTAAGTGACTAGACTTTTAACATAGTCATGTAGATGATGGAAGTGTGTGAATTCATACCATGCAAGTGCCATATCACATGTAATCCGATACAAACAATTGTGTAAATGTGTAAGCTAGTGAACTCATGGTAAGGTAACAGACCTTACCGGATGGTAAATGCTGGCTTTAGAAACACTAGACCTTCTAGGGTCAGGAAACACTTAATATTCCATCTTATTCCCCAATCACTTGCTCTTTCCTCCTGGTCCTTCATCACATTCGATTGTACATGTCATTTCCTCTGGTGGATGTTACGCCCCCACCTTCACATCCTTCTACAAATACAACTCCTTTTTCATGACCCACCTAAGTACCGGCTCCTCCGTGTAGCCCTCCTGAACCCTTTAGCTGTACGGGGAAGCTCTCACATCATGCAGCAGTTTCTATCTCAACCCTGAAGGTTGGCCACTGTTTTGTACATGTGTCCTTCTGTCCCTCCCATGTGGTCTGTGTTTTATTTACCTTGAATAGTCCACACTGCCTTGCAGGTAGTAGGCACCAGATGAATGTTTGATGACTGATATAACAAATGGCAGCATAAAATAAAATTTGAATCTTGTCCAGTGTGAACAGTCATTTATTTAATCATGAACACTCAATAAATGGACTGACATTTGTATCAGATACTTTAATTTTAGCTAAGTCTTCATTCATATACTTTGGAATACAATATCATAAATGGAAAAGACATAAATTCTAGGATATGAAAAAATGGATATATATGAGTGGAAGCACAATTCTAAAATGTGTCTTATGCTTCTGCACCCTGTGGCAAAATGATGAAAAGAAAGAACTAATCTGCATTTCTCTAGTTCTATTTTTGCCTCTTATTAGATAAGAAGTCTTTCTATAAAATGAGGTCAACACTATCTCCTTTTCTTACCTCACAGACACCTCATATGAAAACGTATATGAAAATCTTTTCCCTAAGCTAAAAGGTAAAGCCCTTCTTAACACTGAGTCAAAAAGTTGATAAACGGTGTATTTTTGCATTAAAAATGATTGAGCCTGATAAGCATTTAGCCCAATCACTGTCTGGCATACTTAGGGAGAATTTCCTTTGAGAAATAAAATATTCATCATTTCTAATTATAAATGGTACTGTTGTCAAGACAACTTTTCTCATGAGAGATGGGATTATTCTAAAATGGTCTTTTTAAACAATTTTTTAAATCTCAATTCTTATTTACGAGTGAAAATACATCATCCTTGTTAATACCTCATTACTCAAAACACAACAATTTAAGAGAAATGTTGTTTGAGAACGGGTTCAATAGAGTTCTCTTCCTTAACTCTACTAGGGAATTAGAATGCATGGCATGAGAGTTCAACTATGTAGCACTTCAATTAAACGCAGGGAGTCTGGACATAATGGAGTTAGCATGCCTCATTAAGGCCTGGCCATTGGGGCAAAATGACATCCCGAGGTATGAAGAACAAAAGGGTAATTGGATAGAAGAGGGATCTCATTTTAGCAAACATGAATCTAGAGGGCCGTTCCTACAAGCATAGTTCACTGTGACACTCCAAAAAGGAGGCATTCTTACAATGAAACTTTAAACAGACCACAATATACTTACCTCTTTCTAAAGACTGTAATAAAGGCATATCCCAAATAGTCGATATTCTCTATTATAAAAGCGTAGTTATCATTATTCATAATAATCTCACAATTATAAAGTATTTATAATGTTTAAAGCTCCTTCATTAAACTCTGTGAGCCAACAGAGCAGTAAGCATCTCATTCAAAACAGGTAAATATACCCTTTAAAGCCCCATAGCCAGTATTCACCCACTTCTAGACTCATTCATTTACCCACCTTTTACAAAGTATCTACTATGTGGCAAAAACTATTCTATACACTGACAGAAGACAGACTAAGGAGATCACTCTTTTAATTAGAAAGTCCTGTGGCAGATTCAACTTTTTTTAACTGAAAATTTACTAAGTGCTATTGCATTTTAGGCTCCTAATGGCGTAACAATACCCTAGTGAAGCTCGAGGTGCCACAAAGACTAAGTTTAAAAACAAAAAAATAAACAAGATTTTAAAATTTTTATATTTTTAAATGTTTTAATGTTTTATTTATTTCTGAGACAGAGAGACAGCATGAGCAGGGGTGGGTCAGAGAGAGAAGGAGATACAGAATCCGAAACAGGCTCCAGGCTCTGAGCTAGCTGTCAGCACAGAGCCCGATGCGGGGCTCGAACCCACTAACCATGAGGTCATGACCTGAGCCGAAGTCGGACGCTCAACCAACTGAGCCACCCAGGTGCCCCAAAAAAGCAAGGGGCACTTTTACAGGGGACAAATTTATGTAAATTTTCTCTTTTCCTGAAATCAAACAATAAGGAGATTTACTTCTCTTAAAATTTAAAATAAGCAATTAATTAGGTATTTAGCATATAACACATATCCACTATGTTCACCACCAAATGCACAGGAAATAAAGGCCAAAGTTTTTTTAGTATTTGAGAACCAAAAGGCTGTGTATTTATGTGTGTGTCGGTCTATCTGTCTGTCTTCTATCTAAATCTGAGACAATCTAAATATAATTATAATTTGTTATCATCTAGAATTTAAAGATAAGGAGATAACTACTGAATGAAGGTTTACAAAATTTACAGTTTCACACAAAATTAAAAACAAGTATTCTGAATTGTAAAAACAGTGTCCTTGTACAATTCTATGTACTTTGTCAAGATAAATGTAAATACCGGGCTGAAAATGTTTACAATCTCTGAGAATGTTTTATGACAAAATATACCCTACCCTAATTCAAATAAGCAAAACTACTTTCTTCCTTGAGAAGAGAACACAGAACCAAACAATTATGGAAATTCAATATCACCTTAAATGATTCATTGCAGAGGCTGACTGTAGTCCAAAAATCTTTAGTTTTTTAAACTTTTTAAATGTTTATTTATTTCTGAGAGAGAATGAGAGAGATACAGAGCACAACTGGGGGAGGGACAGAGAGAGAGGGAGACAGAATCTGAAGGAGGCTACAGGCTCTCACATGTCAGCACAGAGCCTGACACAGGGCTCAAACCCAGGAACTGTGAAATGATGACCTGAGCTGAAGTTGGATGCCCAACCGACAGCTACCCAACAAGCACCCCCCAAAATTCTTTATTTTAAAGAAAGCAAGGTATGTTAGTTTTTAAAAAGAATCCATATAATAGCATAATGTAATTTTAATTACTTTATACATTTGATGTATAAAGAGCTGGGGCGCCTGGGTGGCTCAGTCAGTTAAGCCTCCGACTTCTGCTCAGGTCATGATCTCACGGTTCATGGGTTCGAGCCCCGCATCGGGCTCTGTGCTGACAGCTAGCTCAGAGCCTGGAGACTGTTTTGGATTCTGTATCTCCCTCTCTCTCTGACCCTCCTCTGCTCGCTCTCTCTCTCTCAGTCTCTCAGAAATAAATAAAACATTAAAAAATTAATAAAAAAATAAAATAAAAAGCAGACAAAATATTTTCCATCTTTATTAACCTAGTCATAATATACTAGATTCAAAGGAATTTTTCGAGCATTAAAATGTTCTTTTCTACACTGATTTTTGTGTAGAAAAAAATCAATGATATTTTAATATCATATCATATATTTGAAAATAATGACCTTTATTTCAGACTTTGCTAGGTATGACTATAACAGATTAATAAATCTAGTATTACATTTATTAATTAAAGATAATTAGTATAAAATAGATAATTAGTAAAAAATATTGCATCATTTTTTTAAAAAACTGTATCATTTTTAATGAAGAGCATCTGTTATGGGGTCTTGTGAATGTCCAAGGCAAAGAAAGTATTTTGGCTTTGACAAATGGGTAACCAGCAATAATGCCAAGCAACCTTAATAGAATATGGAATTGGCTCCCCCTGTTGGGCCTGCTAAGTTTACATTTTTAGCCAACACATTATACATCTTAAAACAAATTTTTTTAAGCAAAATGAACAATAAACAAAATTAAAAACCTACAAGTGCATTGGAAATGTATGTGTTTAAAAGAGATGTAATTTGATTTGATATGTCTCTTTGTTTCTAGATTTAAGAAACTATGAAAATCAAGTTACTGTAGAAAATAGAAATTAATTTTCATTTTAGTGAAATCAATAAAATGTTCAAATGAGGTCTATAATCTCATGAATGCTACTCTGTTCTTTCATAGTCCAAAAAACATAGGTCATCCTTTAAACAAAACACAAAAAAAATAGAACAGTTATTCCTACACTCAAAATGAAATTTGTTTTTACCCTTGTTAATAGATAAATATCAAGAACTTGAAAAATAAGTATGTACATTCTTACTGATTGGAGCAATGCAGAGGTTTCTACCTTTAATAAACAGCTACATCTCTTTTTTTAAATGTTTTTATTCATTTTTTGAGACACAGAGAAAGACAGGCCATGAGTGGGGGAAGGGCAGAGAGAGGGAGACACAGAATTTAAAGCAGGCTCCAGGCTCTGAGCTGTCAGGACAGAGCCTGACATGGGGCTTGAACCCACGAACCACCTGAGCCAAAGTCAGCCGCTTAACAAACTGAGCCACCCAGGCACTCCAAAAGAGCTACATCTCTTAAGAATATCTATGATGATTCAACCAGTGGGTGGGTTGTCTAACTTGCCTGCCTCAGTAGGTCTGAGAATATATCGGGGTGGGGGTGGTGGTGGGGGTGGGGTGGGGTAACAAGACCTGGAATTACTACAGACCAAAGAAAGCAATCCAATCCGTACTTGCTTATGAGTAACCGTGTGGAAGGGCAAAGAAATACAGCCACTGAAATAAATATACAATTACAACTATGAACAACAATTTTATATTACTGAAAAAAATGCAAAAAATGACAATCTCCAATTTGCAAACAAAATATTTATCAACTCGCCAGATGGAGCACGGCCTCTCCCCAGCAAAGCCTCTGCCAGCCTCCCTCTGAGGGCTACTGTAAAAAACTACAAAACTGTTATGCAAACGAGGTATTTTGAAGGGGAACTAAATAAAAAATATTAAAAATCACAAGCCTTAAGACCTTAGATATCCAGCAACATAAAGATATTTCTGCCATATCTTAATTGCCTTTTATCATACTTCGTAAATAATTTTTTAACTTTATCTTATAACTTTTATTAAAATATTGTCATTTAGAAAGTTAAGATTAGGGGAGCCTGGGTGGCTTAGTCGGTTGAGCGTCCGACTTTCGCTTAGGTCATGATCTCGCGGTTCGTGGGTTCGAGCCCCGCGTTGGGCTCTGTGCTGACTGCCAGCTCAGAGCCTGGAGCCTGTTTCAGAGTCTGTGTCTCCCTCTCTCTCTGACCCTCCCCTGCTCAAGCTGTCTCTCTCTCTCTCTCCTAGAAATAAATAAAAATATAAAAAAAAAAAAAAAAAAGAAAGTTAAGATTAATAAGCCTTATCTAAAAGTCCAGAACAATAGAGGGGTCAAATGCCATAAGAGTAAATCTGTGCAATCTAATTGTTTTCCTTTCAAAGAGGAGGTGAGATAGTGGGCCCTGCCTTCACAACAGGTTTTCAGGAAAGTTCCAGGACAGCTGATTCGGAAGCACAGAAGGAATGGACAAATGTCAAATCGTTTCTTCTGAAAATTCCTATGGGACCGTTGTCTTTCTAGAAAACTGGGAGAAAGTACCCATCACTGATCTCTTTCTTTCTTTTTTTTTTTTTTAATATTTTCATTTATTTATTTCTAGGAGAGAGAGAGAGACAGTGTGAGCAGGGGAGGGTCAGAGAGAGAGGGAGACACAGACTCTGAAACAGGCTCCAGGCTCTGAGCTGGCAGTCAGCACAGAGCCCGATGCGGGGCTCGAACCCACTAACCGTGAGATCATGACCTAAGCGAAAGTCGGACTCTTAACGGACTAAGCCACCCAGGCGCCCCCACTGATCTCTTTCTTGCAGTGCCTCTTAGGACCCAGCAAGCAAGCAAAACACTGGTACAGTATCTTAGATACATATGGATTAAATAGGCTGTATGCACTGGCCTGGGAACTGAACCAATGTTTACAACATTGTTTCTATGGGAAAACATGTTCCAAATTCTAAATAACTTACAAAGGTTTGGAATATACTGATATAATTTTGTTGCTGTTAAGAGATGCATTATGAAGACAGGGTACGGATTACAGTTGACTTGGAGTCAATTCATGTTGACCTCCTATTTTTACTTCCCATTTCTCCTTCTCAGTCTGGCAAAGGAATGAAAAATGCCATGAATTTACACAGGAATATATATATATATATTTTTTTTTGCAACACCGATACATAAAATCTCTAGCAACTTTAGTTCCACCACAGCCACCCTACCCTACATTTCAGTGAGCCCTACTGACATTTATTAGGCTGACAATTTTGCCCCGGGTATCTCAAAAATGCCATTTTCCAGATTTTGCTGGTTAGCAAACACAGATTTTTCTGTACTTGGTTTCTCTTTTATCTGGAATGAATCGTCATCTTTTGGCAAATAGCTCATTTAAAACATGCAAGTTCTTGACATTCAAGTTGAAGAGGAAAAAAGAAAAAATATTAAGAACATTTTGCCTCCAAACTCTGAGGCAGTCACTAGAACATTTAGAAATGTAGAACAGTTACAAACAGAAGATTTTCTTCCAAACTTTAAAAATCGGGAAAATGCAAAGTTTCACTTCAGATAAATCCTTTAATTTAGAATTTATTACTAAAATGTGAATTACATTTAGAGTATCATAATTTATGATAGCACTGATCCTTTTTATTAACTATTTCAAAATAGTTTATCAAAGTGGGCTATAATAAAGATTTTTAATAAAGAAATGAGGACTAAAAATTACAGTTAAGGAATGCATATGAATTAAGAAATTATAAAGTGGCAAAAGAAAGTCTTGATCCAAGGGAGAAAAAACTGGCACTCCAGAAAACCAAGATGTATTCACAGTAAGCCACTTCCAAGAGCCACTACGGAACTTTCTCTGCACATAACCTAACGCTGTATGGACGTGCTGAGCTATCACCTGTACTGCAAACGAGAAAGAGCAATTCCATACTGACACCGGGAAGTCAGGAGCAGAAGATTTCAAGTTAGAAATGCTATCCTTTGCGTTCACTTTTAGTTAGTTTCATTTCAATCTATTTGATGAAATCTGCACTTTGTTTTCCTTTTCAGAGTTTAAATTCAGCTAAACATATTGAAGGAAACATCCCCATTTGTTCATTTCACAGATAGTCCGCCACTCGGGGGAAGGGTGGTGTGGCAGTAAAAAGAAAAGTGGCACATTTAGGCAGCTAAAGCACCATGTTGTTTACATCCAGGAAGCCGAGCATTTAATAAACGGTGGGTAGCGGTAACTTCCTGAGGCTTACTTAGGACCTATAGTCCAGCATCACAGAAAGGAATATGAGGGCACGGAGGGGCTGTTTACACATCAATCACTTGTCAGCCTCACCAGGACTCCACAAACACCCCTTGTACTCAGAAACCTCTTTACCCGTCGCTGTAATTAGAAATTTTAAACACAGGAATAGACACTTTTTCTCAAACTACTAAATTAAATCACCCACAGGCACAAAAAGAAAGATAATCCCATGGTAACTATGGTGCAATTGAAAAATTACCTTTTCTTAACTTCTTTCCAGTTTGGGTCACTGGTTTGGTTTGGTTTTTACTCTCTGTTATGCACCATTCCACTTCCACACCTTTTTTTTTTTTTTTTTTAAACATTTGACAGTATTGTAAGCAGGTGGAGTAATAAAGCAATAAGTTAACTAACATGTCTGTGTTCAAAGGTAAAGAATATGAACCATATGAACCATATTACCAGTTTATTCTCATAAGCATTGCAAGAGGTAATTAATGCATATTTGTTTGATTTGCTACCATTTAGAATATCTAGAGTATGTAAAAGGTCAGTGGGCAACAATAAGAAATTTTGTCTGTTTTCCAGACATTTTCTTGGATTGAATAGATTCCATGTATGACATGAAACATCGTACAAATAAAGTGAAATGTAGTCTCCGCTACAAATTCTGCATCAAAGAAATGATAATTTGAGCATTTACCTCTGCTAACACCATTTAATAATCTCTCTCCTGCCATATTCTCCATTACTTTCTTTTCAAAAGTGGTCTGTGAAGAAAAATCAAGCCTGTACATTTAAGTAGATTTACTTACACTTATGCCTTCTCAACTGAATACAGATTTCAGATTTTTAGAAGAAAAAGATCGCTCTGCACAGTAAGGATGTCTGCACATACTTCCTTAAAATCCTGAGAGTAAGATTTTATTTTGTTCTTTTTCCCTTTATTGAGTTAAAGAGCTTCTCAGGCAGCTCAAATAATTTTTGAGGGATTTCAGGGAAAACTTCGACTGAACAGGCAATACATAGAATTGGGATGACTCGCTGTTAAGACAGCTTATGTGCCTTGTGCTCAAATACAATCCCGGGTGAAGATTTTTCCCTAAAAGTCATGTACAAAAATCAAGACTTACTAGAGGGGAGGTAGGTGAGGGAATGGGCAAAAGAGATAAAGGGGATTGATTAAGAGGTACAAACGTCCAATTATAAAATAAGTGAGTCACTTAGATGAGAAGTACAGCATAGAGAATATAGTCAATATCATAATATTGCTGTCCTCTGGTAACTACCCTCACCGTGGTGAGCACGGAATAGTGTGCAGAATTGTCAGACCAGGCTGCTGCATACCTGAAACTAATGTAACCCTGTATATTGACTACACTTCAATTTAAAAGAAAAGTCACTCACACAAATTGACCTTTTTCTAACTTAAGGTTAAATTAGTATTTTTTCCATTGAAACACAATTTGGAAATTATTTTCCCCAGATGTTTTCAAATTAAGATTGTTGTGTACACAGCATTTCAGAGAGGAGCCTCGGTGGGGGGGTTTCCAGAGTTGGGGTGTCCTTATCATCCTTCCTTCAGAGAAGTCTTGGTTAATCTAGGTTTTATATGGTCATTTTGAAGTGCACTCAGTTTTAAATGACAGAAAGGATTTAAGTGACAGAAAGAATTAAAAGCACTGAAGACACAGATCTTCTGCAGTTTTCCAACAGTGTAGTGACGGATCGTTGACAGTCAATCCCTCTGTAGGGACTTTTTGAACCAAATGGTCACTTCCAACACCAAATTACTTTGGTTGAGCTACCTAGCATTTGATTCTCCTCTGAGAGGATAACACCGCTGAGGTTTTAAAAATTTTTTTAATGAAGGGGCACCTGGGTGGCTTGATCGGCGAAGCATCCGACTTTGGCTCAAGTCATGATCTCACAGTTTGTGAGCTCGAGCTCCATTTCAGGCTTGCTGCTGTCAGCCAGCCTGTCAGCTCAGAACCAGCTTCAGGTCCTCTGTCCCCCATCTTTCTGCCCTCCCCTGCTTGTGCTCTCCCCAAAATTAATAAATGTTAAAAAAACTGATGAGGTAGTACTAGATAAGTATCTCTTTCTTCTAAATATCTCACATTTCTTCAACTGAATCTCATATATCATTCAGCCTTTTCAATATCTTCTGTTTTGCTCCAAATGTCTTTCAGTTTCTATTATGATGACATGTCTCAATAGGAGATGGCCTATTTTATGGGAGACAGGAATTCCAAACATGGCTTTGCCTTTTAGAGTGAGGCTGATCAATTTTAAGCATTCTCATCTGTAAACTAAGGTGGCAGATAGCAGCTCCTTGAAAGAATGTTACATGTATAAATTGAAAATCCACATATTTAGCTTCTTGCAAAAGACAAACAACATGTGAATTTCCTTTCCCTCTTCCTTGGAGCCAAACTACCAGAATTAAAAACAAAACAAAAACCTTCTAAGTAATAATGGAGAATTTATGGGAGAAAATCTATACTTAAACATTTTTCCCTGTCGCCTCAGGACAAAAACCTCAATGTATGGGGCTTTGGGGTGGCTTACTTGGTTAAGCATCTGACTTCAGCTCAGGTCATGATCTTGTGGTCTGTGAGGTCAAGCCCCTCATCAGGCTCAGTGCTGTCAGTTTGAAGCCTGGATTTGGATTTTGTGTCTCCCTCTCTCTCTGCCCGTCCCTGGCTCATGCACTTGCTCTCTGTCTCAAAAATAAAAATTAAAAAAAAAAAAAAAAAAAAAAAAAACTTCAGGGGCACATGGGTGGCTCAGTCAGTTACACGTCCAACTTTGGCTCGGGTCATGATCTCATAGTTTGTGGGTTCGAGCCCCGCGTCGGGCTCTGTGCTGACAGCTCAGAGCCTGGAGCCTGTTTCAGATTCTGTGTCTCCCTCTCTCTCTAACCCTCCCTTGCTCATGCTGTCTCTCTCTCTCTCTCAGAAATAAATAAAACATAAAAAAAAATTTCAATGTATGAAACATCAGGCACAGTGGACCTAAGGCTTGGTGTGTTTATCTGGTTATACAGAACCCAGCACAGTACCCTTAACACACAAGTACTTTTTAAAGACAAAAATAATAATTATTATTCCATGAATACAATTCCATGAATTTGAGGGAGACGACTTTAAATAACAAATGAAAACAGTATGAAATGGTATTAAAAAGTAAGAAAGAGGCTCTTGGGCCGTAGGGCGGGTGTAGGTTAGGCAGCACAGGCAGTTAGGAGCCTGGGCCCATATGAGTTATGCTGTGGGTTCCTTCCCCACAGGCTGGGCAACCTTGGGCAGGTCACCCAACATCACTGTCACCTGTTTCTTTTGGCACAATTTCTAAGGTCTTTTTAAGCATGAGAGTTATATCTTTTTATTCTACTATGAAAAAGGAAGGCCCCATTATAATACATCTACGCTTCTAGTTCTTCAAACAGCAGAATAAAGGAAACAGGTATATGGGTCAGGAATAAAGGTAAGAAGTGATTCCAAACCCTGAGACAGCAGGAGTACTGCCTTTCCATTCATGATTCTAGTTCATGGTACTGTGAAAATTTAATAAGGGAAAGACACACTAAAGTAGACACAGGGGAAGTGGTAGCCTTCAACATGAGTTACAGGAAGAATTATTAATTGCAAACCTCAACCGAAGAATAATCAACAGGAAAGAATCATCAATTAAAGCCCAACAAGGAAAGGTATACACTGCATCTTCCACAAGAAACTGACTACCCTGCAACTCAGCCAGTGAGAACTGTATCCCCTGAGCGCCTGCTTTTCTCCAAAGGACTTTCATTCAGAACAATCCCTCCCAACTCCCTCCTCCTTCTCCATAAAATAAGCTTCATATCCTTCCTTAGTTTTGCCATGCTTCCTTGTCCTGAAATGCAAGTCTCTGTTTTTCCTGAATAAACACATTTTGCTGGTAAAATAACTGGCCATTTTAGTTTTAAAATTAACACAACTAAAGGTTAAGAACTCCATTTGAGAATCATCAGTACCTCAATCAAAATTCTTAGGGAATTGGCTTTCTTTCTTGTTTACATAAGCTTTGTTTAAAATTTTAAAATCTTGTTCTCCACCTAAAACCTATCATGGCTCTACATGCAATTTCACTGTAAATACCTCTTTTTTAAAAAAAGTTATTTATTTATTTTTTGAGAAGGGGAGGGGGAGAGATCGAGAGAGAGAAAATCCCAATCAGGCTCAGCACTCTCAGTGCAGAGCCTGACGTGGGGCTCAAACTCATGAACTGTGAGTTCACAACCTGAGCTAAAACCAAGAGTCAGACTCTTAACCAACTGAGCCACCCAGCCACCCTGGAAATACTTCTTTATGTGTCCTTTTCTTTTTCGAAATTATCACCCTGGATTGGGACTTTGGACCATGTCATTATTTGTGTGATTCATCTTTGGGCTTCAAGTCTCTCTCTACTTCAATTCACAACCCTCATCTTCCCCAAAAACATTACATTGTTCAGGTGACCCCTCCCTACCAAATAAAGCCTGAATGAAGTCCTTAGCCTAAGCATTTCAGAACCTTTAAAATGGTCAATTTATATTTCTTAGATTATCTCTCCTTAGTTTAATGCCACCAATGCATGAAGTTTTTCTTAGCTGATAAACATGTGTTTTAACCATTTCAACTAATGTCATTCTTTTTATACGAATGCCTCTTTCTCTCTCATGCTTCTGGAAAGTAGAGAAATCCATTTAAAATGGGATTTTTATGTCGCCTTGCTAGATACTGCAGATAGAAATGGTTTGTTCACTCTTCCAGAGCCTTGTGGCACTCAAATGAGTCAGCATCACCCAAGACACTCAAAACGCTAATGGAAGGTCTGTCATTGTTTCATTACTCAATCACAGTAGTCAAAAAAAAAAAAAAAAAAAAAAGATTAGGAGGTTGTTGTTTCTTCAACAAACAGATGAGTCCATTAGCCAGTCATCTAACCAGTCACATGCTAACAAGTATAATGCAGAGAAGGACCAAACTTTTATTTTAATCAGTAATCATCACATTAGATCTCATTCAAACAGCTGTTATTTTATTACTGCTAATAAACAGGAAAAAAAGATCCAGCAGTTAACATGTCCAAAACTCAAGAAATCCTATAAACACTGTCTACCTGGGACTGTGCCAACCACTTTCACATATCCTTATTTCTTTCTTGTAGCAAATCTTTCAATTAATTATTATTTTCATCTTAACAGAGAAAGAAACTGAAGCTGAAAGTAGTTGATTACTTTGCCCAAATCGCACCATTTAGAAAGTGACTGGGCCCTGATTCCAGTTCAGATGTTCTGACTCCAAGCATATCTGTCCATTTTATGACTAGGATTCTACCACCCATTCGTTAGTACCATCTCCCGGAGGCAGAGAAGAAATGAAGTAGCTGCTTTATACCTGCAGTTGTAGATATGCCAATGAATGAGGAAGAGAAGACTCCTCATAAACTACTCATTTGAAGGAGGAACTAGCTAATGATTCTTGAAATTAGGGTATGTGCTTTCCGGGAAAGGGAGGCATTGAGATGGGTGTGAGCAGGACCTAAAGACAAACCTTAACGACAGGTCATTCATTCTCTTCTTCAGCACATGCATGGGAGCATCTGGGAAACATATGGCTCACACATGCACATACACAAACACACACCACGGCACAGGACATCCTGGATGTCATTAACCTAAGCTCACTCTTACCTTTCTTATGGGATCTGAAAATGACATTTTAAAAAAGGTGAAAATCAGCTTGGAAACTACCATGACATTGGAATTAATAGTGAGATCAACGTTCTCCATGGATCACCATCGATACAATTTTTTGAGCACACACCCCCCATTTATAACTTATTCATGTACTTATAAATTAGTAGCACTATACTAATATGCTATGTATACATACAATATACTATGAATATTTTAAATGTAGACAAAAGCACAGGGTTTTCAGAATTGAGACAAAATTTTAAATAGAGATTTCAATAGAAAATTCTAACATGTTCTTCCTATGTCTTGGGCCATACCGTTACATACAGCACCTCTGTGAAAAAAAATTCTAAAGAAGGCCTCAGGCAGAGACACAGCATAATGAGTAGAGGGCAGGCTGGATTTTATCCCCCAAGGCTCTGCAGCCCGTCACTTGAATGCCTGTCCAGCACCCACTGCAATTACAAGATCACTAAAAAGTAGATTATTTTCAGCAGTCCTTGAAGGATGCTTTTGCCACACCGAAGACACCGAATTAAATTACAACTGCTTACTGAATGCTTTTCCAGGAATGATTTAGATATCTGGAAAATATATTGGAAGTGTAAGACACGCATTCAATCATTTAGAAAAAAATCTCTCCGGCACCTACCCAAGCCAAGTAAGTACTATGCTAAACACTGGGCAAACATCTCAAGCCTACAGCCAGTCTATTTTTCAGGTCAAAAGAGAGACAAGTGAGAAAAACAAATGAGAGATGACAACATTAACAAGGTTCTGGGGCCACCCAGATGAAGGACATTCATTCTAGTTGCAGGAAAGTGAAGCCCAGTGAAGGTAAACTCCAATCTGAGCCCTAAAATAAGAGAAGGAAATGCAGATATGGATTTCAGGCAGGAAAAACAGTAGCTGTTCGTGAAGACTCTCTTATTGTCCAGTACTTAGGTTCTATATAAGACCTATGAACAAATAAAGAACATTAATAAGGAATACAGAACATGAACCTCTCTTCTACAAGCTGTAAGTATAATGTAGTGAGAAACATGAAAGATGGCTGACAAGATAGTGTTTGGTGGCATTCATTCAACACATTTACTGAGCACTTAGGATATGCCAGACACTGGTCCAGCTTCAGAAGAAGATTAAAAATCCATCCCTTGTTTTCAAAAAGCTCTAGTGAAAAAAGAGCATTCATAAAATAATCCTACAATCCATGTATAGTTAAAACCAGTTATCCTATACTGTGGGGTTGTATAAAGAGTATATGATTGATCCTACAGGATCACAGAAGTCTCCCAGAGGAAATAGTGTTTGAACTGGAATATGAAGGATCTCAACAGAATAAAACAGGGATACTATGGGACAGTGACCATTAATAAGAAGGCAGAAGGCGGCAGAGTAGGTAGAGCTATAGTCCTGGGAATCTGCATATGCAAAGGCCCTGAGGAAGTGAAAGCAGTGAAAGCATACAGCTGGAACACACAGAGAGGACAGGGGAGTGAAGAAAGCAGGATGAAGCCAATGAGCCAGGGGCAGGCCGTGCAGGTCTCGCTGGCCAACTAACAATGGGGGTTTATATCTTCAGTGCAAGGTCATGAACAAAGAGAGTCCTTCAACCTCTGCAGACCACATATAACTCCCCCACCCTTCCCTCTCTCCTCTCCTTTCCTTCAACAAACACTGATCAATCATCTACCAGTCCACCATGTTGTTGTACTATCTGAAGTGTTGAGGCTACAATCATGAATAGGACTCTGTGCTCATGAAGCTCACATTTAGAAGAGGAGGCAGATTTTAAAAATCTGTTAAATGGCATAAATTATTTCTATGCCACAGGGTTTCTGTGAGGGTCTTGTGAGATTGCATGATTATATGCTTTATGAAATGTAAACAGTTATATTAAGAAAAAGATTTTTATGAGTTTTTCTCTTGGGTATATTAACTTAGATGTGGTAATGAGGCACCTGTGTACATTTGTAGTCTAAAACTTTGGAAATGGAAATTGGAGTATAAATGAGACAGAGATGAAATAAAGAAATTCTGACCATGAAACTACTAGCAGCAACTTGAAGCCAGCCTGTATCACAGGCCTGATGCTGCCCTTTCCACAGATTTTATTTATAAGCATCTCAAATACATGAAAGGTAGGTTTTATTATCCTTACGTGTGAAAATGAAGCATAAAAGAAAACAATTTTAAAAGGTTCAGTTTTACACACCTAAACTAAAAGTTGCTATAACAGCAACTTTTCTAACTCCTATGGTAAATTCAAATGAAAAATAAAAATTTAAGTTCTTAACTCTCGTGGACACTATTGGTTACTTCCCTGTATCAGTCAGCACCTCCTCATCTTTCCTAGTAGAATCCCGATCTGATTCAGTAACCCATCCATCCAGAAGTCCAGAAAAGTCTCTTAAGTTTAAATCCATCACTGTATGACATTTCTTTAGCAACTCTTGGTCTTAAGTTATGCACTTCATCTCTGTCATTTCATGGATTCAAGAAAGGGGTTTAGAATCCATTTGGTAGTGGGAGAGATCATTTCCCCTTTCAGTTTCCCACTCTCTCTTCCTTTTCTCCACCCCTTCTTTTTTTCTCTCTCTCCCACTGAATACGAACAAGGAAGCATCAAGCCTTGGTTAGCACTGATGGCCATTTTGAGACCAGGGGCAAAGTCAAGGAAAAGCTGACACTGAGGATCAAGAAATGAAGAAATAGAAAGAAACTGAAAGCTATGCCTTGACCTACCTCTGCAATTCCTGCTCTGTGAAATAATAAGTTTCCCTTTTTGAAGCCAGGTTCAGACAGGTGTCAGTTATTTGCAATCAAGAGCACAGAACTAATCCGCTGTAATCATGACCACCCATCGTCTATACTTAAATGGCTTATGTCTTATTGACACATTAAAGAAAACAAGCACTTAATATCGAAGAGCTTTTTCCACAGGCATTCACCATAAGCCAACAGACACAAAAACTTATTCTGGGTATAGTATCATTATCCTGGCATTTCAAAAATTTAAATGAAATGTTCTAATTTTCAAGCACACTTCATAGGTAAGGAAACCAGAAGGGGGGTTCCCACCCAGCACACACACTGCTAACACCAGAGCTTGAACACCTTCTTGTCTGCCACTGAAACTTGGCTTTTTTTTCTTTTTTACTACAGGATGCTGACTCACATGCCATTTTTTAAATTCTAAAATAAATTAACATAATATGTTCCCATAATAAATATGATGAAATACAAGAACGGTAAAACTTGTTTACCTGGACATATAAACATGCCGTGTTTTTTTTTTCTCCCAAATACGAACTATTTAAAAATCACATACAGTGATTTACTCTTTTTTTTAACTTAATTTCTTTTTCTGCTTCAATGATAGAAATTTGGCTTGGAGGAAAAGAATGAATAGTCCTTATTAGGTCTATTTAGCAACCATTTACTGAGCCCTACTATCAGCCCAATACTATGGCCGGTGCTTTGGGAAGCACCAAAATGAAAAGGACTTAGAACCTGCCATCAGAAGCTTGAATTCTAGAAGGAGAGACGGAGGAACAAACTCACTGTGCTATACAACAGCTGTCACATAAAGCTAATGGAGGCCTGAGAAAGACCACGGGCACAGGGCAGGCTCAGATGGAGTCCTGCATGAAAAGCCAGAGAAGAAAGACACATCTGAGTTCATTATGTGCAGTCTTTTTTTTTTTAATGTTTATTTCTTTTTTTCCCCTTAAATAGTTTATTGTCAAGTTGGTTTCCATATAACACTCAGTGCTCATGCCCACAAGTGCCCTCCTCTATGCCCATCACCCCCTTTCCCCTCTCCCCCACTCCCATCAGCCCTCAGTTGGTTCTCAGCATTCAAGAGTCTCTCATGTTTTGCCTCCCTCCCTCTCCTCAACTATTTTTCCTTCTTCTCCCCCATGGTCCTCCATTAAGTTTCTCCTAATCCTCCTATACATGCAAACATATGGTGAATGTTTATTTATTTTTGACAAAGAGAGACAGAGCATGAGAGTCGGTGAGGGGCAGAGAAAGGGAGACACAGAATCTGAAACAGGCTCCAGGTTCTGATTTGTCAGCACAGAGCCCCACAAGGAGCTTGAGTTTGGGAACAGTGAGAACGTGACCTAGGCCAAAATCAGACACTTAACCAACTGAGCCACCCAGGCGCCCCTCATTATGTACAGTCTTAAAGGAAGCTCATTTAGTCAACAAAGAAATTCCAACCATGGGCCAAGATCTAAGGTGGTAGTGACATACATAAAATATGAGCCCTGCTAGAACATTCTCTTTGAGACACAAGGCATACTACTAGCAAAAAAAAAAAAAAAAAAATAGATGGGAGGGATTTGGTCAGAGAGTACAGGCTCAGGAACAAACATTCCAGAGAAGGATCATCTGTGCTAGCCACTGTGTGAGACCTCTAAATGGAGAGCATCATTCGCTGGAGGCATTGAACATTTTCTTCCGTGAAATCAAGTAGGCCTTCATGGTGGAAGAGACATGATCTGGATCTTGTATAGTAAACAGAAGTTTGCCTGGTGAAGAAGGCCCAAGAAATATCAGAAGCAAAAGTCCAGAGGCTCACAAGTAGCTAACTTACCTGTGTAACTCTTCAAGTTAACTAGACTTCAAGTACATAGTAGAATAAGAAAACAGTAGGAAATAAGAATGATCACTTGGGGCCAAAGATGACACTTAAAGAAAGGCAGGAGTTTAGACTACAGATGCTGGGGTTTAGTACAGCTTTAGAAAAATATTAGTCCTATTCTCTTCTAGTCCTAAAACCATGGGCCAATAATTCAGTTAACCATATCATCTATAAAACTGTGGCAGTGATTATTTTATCAGAATTTCTCTGCATGTAGTACATGGGAAAATGTTTTGTTAAACCTAAACAATAATGCTAATATAGAAAATAACTTCTAACTAAGCAAATGACATAATCCTAGAGGTACTTTAAAAATATACCTCTGGGGGGCGCCTGGGTGACTTGGTCGGCTCAATGTCCCACTTCCGATTTTGGCTCAGGTCATGATCTCAAGATTCTTGAGATCAAGCCCTGCCTTGGGTTCTGAGCTGACAGTACTGAGCCTCCTTGGGATTCTCTTTCTCCCTCTCTCTCTCTGCACCTCCCTTACTCGCTTGTACACACAGGTACATTCTCTCTCTCTCTCTCTTTCTCACTCTCTCTCTCCCATTCTCAAAATAAATTACAAAAAAAAGGAAAAAGAAGCTACCTCTGGCCATTAGGCAGAGGATCCTAGAACAGAAGATCTTAGTTCCTTTAGGAAGTAAGCTAAAGGCAGGGGAAGGAGAAGATGACTGGATGTGGTCTTCAGGAGGAAGAATCAGCAGAAACTGACAGTGGGGAAAAGGGAGAGGAAATGAGTCAAGGTGACATGAAGCTTCAAGTTAGGATAGGTGATGAGGTGGGGGAAAGATAGATGGGCCCCTACAAACACCTATGCACATTAGCCATGCATAAACAAGGCAAGGATTTAAAATATACTCTAAGGATTGTGCACTTCGTAGTATTTTTGCCTATTTTTTAAAGTTATTTTTTTTTAATGTTTTATTTCTTTCTGAGAGAGAGAGTGAGAGACAGTTTGAACAGGGGAGGGTCAGAGAGAGAGGGAGACAAAGAATCTGAAACAGGCTCCAGGCTCTGAGCTGTCAGCACAGAGCCTGACGCGGGGCTCAAACCCACAAACAGTGAGATCATGACCTGAGCTGAAGGCAGACGCTTCACGGACTGAGCCACCCAGGCACCCTGTACTTTTGCCTAATTTTAAAAAGAAACTCTTGTCCCTAGTCCAGTAAATACGCATGGTAAAAGTACTGACTTGTATTCAAATGCCAGCCTGCCACTTGGGCAAATTACACCATCTTTTAGGTCTAAGCTTTCTCATCTGTAATTTGGGCTTCATTCCTACTGCCGAAGATCAAATGAGCAACTACTGATACGAACAATGCGCTTGGAAGAGCTCCAGGGTCAGGTACTGGATCTGTGAAGAAACTAGCTCAGAGCTACTCAGCTGACCTCAAGCTTTCCATCCTTATCACCACGCCCCCTCCAGTCAGAAAATATTTATCTTCGCGAAACAAAGGCTGTATTACAGCGGGGTACAGACGTTTCTACTTATGTGCTTTATAGCCTGCCTCTACCAATACATACCAAACGTTTGTGTTTAGCCCATTCGAAAAGAAAAATGGAGAAAAAAAAAAGGTGCTTTGCTTTGGGACAAGAAAGAGAACAATGGGTATAGTCTGGTCTCCTGAGTGGTTTCTACAGGCTACAACTAAATCAAGATTATAGGCAGAGCACACTCCCTGGGTGCAAACCTCCAAAGTCTGTGTGCGGAATGGTCAGTGGGGCCAGAAGCAGCAAAGGGCTGCAAACCTGTTCCGCTGCTGCTACACTTAGCAGAGCCCTACGCCCCAGGCCTCGTCGCTAATTCCCCAGCGCTGTCTCACCCTGATGCAGTTCCCTGTTCCCCAGCTTCCCAGCTGGGCTGTCATGATTCACTGTCTCTTTAGGGCTGTATTTGCTAAGATAAGATAATGGTCTTTTATGTTCAGGCGCTGTGAATTCTTCTCCACCCCTTGGACGGCAAAGACAATTTAAGTGGAAAGGAATAAATTGCTGGATTTAATACAGTGACCAAACACAAAAGCCTAATAAAAATGTCAGAAGTACATGCTCTAGAATGGCAAAGAGTTGTGGAAGCACACTAAACGATGTAAGCTGGGCTGCAGCAACTCCTGTAAGGGTACAAAATGATGACATTAAGCCAGCTGCCTCAGTTTGGGTTCTATCATTCTAGCAATTTCAACTTTGCAGTAGTTGTGTAGCACACTTGTTTTACTTTATTTGCAAGTTAAACTAAATCGCACGCACTCAAATGTGTACAAATATTAGGAAATAATTGACATACACTATAAAATACACCGAATGGCCTACACATAGAAAGCCACCTGCATATAAGTGCATACCTTATATTGATAGAAGATATAAAAAACATTGATTGGACAAGTTTACTGTTACTCTCTTTAAACATAAACGCTACCAAGGGACAACAAGTGCAAAAATATTAAGAGGTTAAGGCTTCAATTGAAAGATGGCTCCATGGAGCCTCTGTACTGCCGGTGACTATTTGAGGGTCCATACATGTGAATACCACTCTATGCTGAATAGAGATGAATATGCCCAAGCCCTCAAGGAATATACGACCTGGGGAGGGCATATTGTTAACATGCTAATAATTATGGCATAAAAATTAAACAGTTTCTATAATATACTAGACTTAGTCAAACACTTTTCATACTTTTCCCAGGCTAGAGGTATGTGAATTAACCATGTTAAAAAGTAAGCGAAAACACCTGCCTGTTGGAAGGTGGCTGCTATTTGGTGTTTCACAGCCCCTCAAGGGAAGGGACCCCACTCCCCATGCAGGGTGGTGGTACCCCTGAATGGGAACAGTACCTGTTTGAGAGAAACTAAAGCAGTGCCTGGTTAGTGGCAAAGCCAGGTTGGATTTCAACATTCCAGAAGCAGGACTGGGGAGATAAAAAATTATGAAAAAGGAAAACTCCTGAAATGTGAAGAGAAAGAAGGAAAGAATAAGTAGCTTCTACTGTGTCTCTGTGGGGTTTGGCTTCCTATGCCAATACTGAATGGGGGTGGAGGGACTCAGCCAGAAACCAGAAAGCAAGAACACAGCATTTTAACAGATGATGGCAAATGTTTGGTAATTTTTGCTAAACCAATTCAGGAAGTGTTTTTGATCTGTGAAAAATATTTAACATCCATTGAACTCTGTGGCACATCCATTACATCTTCTAATCCTGTCAAGGACTCTCTGACATTGATGTCCTAATTATCTCCATCTTAAAGAAGAGGATATTGAGTTAGAGAGGCTAAGTAATGTGCGATAAGTCACATAGCCAGGAAGCTTGGAAGCTAGGATTCAAATTCTGCCAGGCTGTTGCAAAGCTTACGTTCATTCATCAACCAATACTTCTTTTGCACTTACTGGTATTCTCTGCCTTTATGAAAACTTGTATTTTAACTAGGAGAGAACGACAACCAAATATATAAGTAAAACATAACATGATAGTGGTGATGGAGCCTAAAAAGAACACGGAGAAGTGGGAAGAAAGGGTTAGGGCACTCAGCTTACTGATGCAGAGAGAACCTGAATGATTACAAAATGTATTATATTTTATACTTTTAACAAAATCCACAGAATAAAGTATAAACACTGGTGAAGATGTGAAATAAATTATTTTCTTAAACCTGTTTAATATCAATTTTTGAAGTAGTTTTGGTTTAGGCATCACCTAATGTTTTCTTTGATATCCCTCAATGTTGAATTAAGAATTAGCCGTCAAGGGCACCTAGGTAGCTCAGTCGGTTGAGTGTCCAATTTCAGCTCAGGTCATGATCTCATCGCTTGTGGGTTGGAGCCCCATGTCGGACTCTGTTGACAGCTTGGAGCCTGGAGCCTGCTTCGAATCCTGTGTCTCCCTCTCTCTCTCTTTCTCTCCTCCCCCTCTTGTGTTCTATCTCTCTCAAAAATAAACATTAAAAAATGTTTTTAAAAATTGACAGCCAAAGCAATATGCCAGGGGAACTAAGAGAAGAGATCATAATTTTCAGTAAAGATCAGTATAAGATTCTATCAGATATATGAAAAAAAGTGGTCATAAGAGATTTTTAATAGTATTAATTCTTTTTTCCTTTGATTCCTACCTCTATCTCATCATATCTAAGTTGTTTTGTCATTTAGTCCTGGAGAGAGAGGTTTTGGAAAGAAATACCGAGCAAATGAAGCTTTATGTTGATTTCCAAGTCCACTGACCACCCACAAATTGTACATAAAGCACTTTTAAAAACTACTTTCGAAAAGAGTTATTCTTTGGAAGAGCTAAAGTTTGTTCTTGTTATTAGGACTAATTGGGATAAATGGGGAAAGTACGGAAGGGGGGAGCCTTCATAGTCAAATAACTTTGAGAAACAAATTTTTACAAGTCAAACAGATTTCTTTATTGCGTGATGACTTAGAGATAAATACACAAGCATATACACTGCAGTCACCACAGGGGATATGACTTTCATTATTTCCCAACACATTTGACCACAGATTACTTTCCTCTTGGATCACGGGAGAGCACACACTAGGAATCACTGTTTTGAGATATAATACACATAAAATAACCAGTACAGAAATAAATACAAGGCACTAAAGTAGCAAGTGTTTGAGAATGGGGAAAAGAACTCTACTTACAAAACATCTAAACCTGAATCATCTTATGAGAATATAGTGAAAGCAAGTACTTTCCAACAGATATCACACTTATGATGTGGACATAACATTTATTTATAAGTAAACATAATATTTACACATTATATATTATAATAAACATAAATAAATATTTATAAACATTTTATATGTAAATAAATAACATATTTATCTGCAATTTAATAGTTTCAGGCCACTCAATTTATAAAATAAACCAATATCTGGATTCTTTGCTGTCTTTAAGTTAGTGTACAGTTTCTGAACAAGAAGGGGTTGAAGAATAAGATTGTCCATTTAAAAAACGTTCCATTATATTTATAGTGCTGTTTTGTTCCTCTATCATATTTACTTCAAGTTTTTATCTGACTTTCACCTACTATCCTATCTTAAGACAATAGAAAGATATCTGATGAATATGCCCAAGTCCTCAAGGAATATACAACCTAGAGAGGGCATGTTGTTAACATGCTAATAATTATAAAAATTAATCCATTTCTATAATATACTAGACTTAGTCAAATAGTTTTCATACTTTTCCTAGGCTAGAGGTATGTGAATTAACCATGTTAAAAAGTAAGCAAAAACACCTGCCTGTAGGAAGGTGGCTACTGTTTGGTGTTTCACAGCCCCTCGAAGGAAGAGACCCCACTCCCCACGCAGGGTGGTGGCACCCCTGAATGGGAACAGTCCCTGTTTGAGAGAAAGTAAAACAGTCCCCCGTTAGTGGCAGGGAATAGTTGGGCTTCCCTATAAGAATAAAGAAAAATTCCTTCCAAATATCCTTGGGTGCAAAATCTTTCCCTGAAATATGATTATTGATATATGTTGTGAATTTTAAAGTAATTATTATAACTACATGTGTTAGTCTTGTTCATACAACTTCACTTGTTTAATCACACTATTTGCTGCAGTAATTTCCCGCCTCAAGTAAATTCCAAGGGATTACATGGTGGGTGGGGAGAGGAAAAAAGGTATTTCCTTTTATCAAATGTAACTATGTTGCTTTCTCATTCCATCACGTTCCTGTGTAATAATAGAAGAATCCAGGGTGGTCACTTGGAGTACCTGATTAACAACTTTCCTTGAAACTATTAATTAGGTGTGGAATTCATTCCTCTTAAAGACAGGGAAAGAAAACCACACCAACTCAGAAAGGGAGCTCGCCTTTGGAAAAAAACTCCAGATTTCAGTTGCCTTCAGGGTATTCAGGTTCTGCACATTTTATTCTCCTCAAAAGGTCAAGGAAATTAACTGTCCAGCGCGCACGATGCATGCCCTAGGGAGAATTATAGAAAATTATGGTCCCTACTCTCAAACCTGTTACAATCAAAAGATGATAACACAAATATGAACATAACCTGCATCAACCAATGCCATTCTTCTCCTTTGATTTGCCTTGTTTGATTCTTAAACTCATCTCTTCATGCTACCATTGGCGATGTTTGAGAGGCGGGTGATTACTGAAACTACTTCAGTTGTATACCACTTCCCTCTTACCGAGGGATTATCAAGTATCAGGATAACCACTTAATAATGCATAACCATCAAATCTCATTTAATCATTTTTTTAAACCTAAGCCTTCTAACAATTCACATAATACCAAAGCCATGCAAAATATAACAGGCTGTATTTATCTAGAAAAGAAACTGCCTTTATTTTTTAAATTGCTAATGAGGGAGAGAACAATCTCCAAATCACTCATTCACAATATAATTATCTAATTCCTGGTTTATTACCATGAATAATTCCACCATTATAATTCTTGCAAGTCCTGTGAAGAGTTCCTTATAAATTTCTGGAAAAAAGCTACAATTTTGTGATATATTTTGATCTCGTTCCCTTCCCTCAATTATGTCTGAGCATCCCCTAGCGACCAGGAAACCTGTGCTAAGTTCTAGTGATAGCAGGTGAACACACCAGATGTAGTCACTCTCTTGCCTGACTTCCTATGTACTTTTATGAGCAAAGAAACATCTTCAAAAAGAGATCAAGTACCTTTGTTCAGTATCTGCCACTATCAGTGACCAACAGAACTAGGAATGTAAACTAGGATAGCTTCTAACTTTCTGATCCAGTGTTTCCTTCATAGCACAGTATATTTCATTCCAGATGCAAGCTACTGTTAGTCTTTTTCAGGCTTAATTTCCATCAAGCATTCAGTTGGAAAGTACTGATGAAGAGACCTGCACTAGGCTAGATGCTGTATGTAAAACAAAGACAAGTAATGAGACAGAGGTTTTTTGCAAAGTTAACACACGTTATGATTAATGAATAATATGTAATGGCATGTTGTAGGACACAGAAAATAATGTTTTTAAAAAATTTTTTTAAATGTTTTATTTATTTCTGAGAGAGAGAGAGAGAGAGAGAGAGAGACAGCATGAGCAGGGGAGGGTCGGAGAGAGAGAGGGAGATACAGAATCTGAAACAGGCTTCAGGCTCTGAGCTGGCTGTCAGCACAGTGCCCGACATGGGGCTTGAACCCATGAACTGCGAGATCATGACCTGAGCCGAAGTCGGATGCTTAACCGACTGAGCCACCTAGGTGCCTCGGTTGTTTTAATAATAAAAGCAAAAATTAAAAAACACATAAAATACGCAGCATATACTGTGTGTCAAGCATCATACTAAGCCTGGTTTATTTAGTGAATAATTTGCTGTATACATCATTTCCATGATCATCCTTTTTTTCTACACAAGGGGAAACTGAGGCTCAGGGCAGGTAGCCAAAAGACATTCTCAAGGCTACACATTAAGTGATTCACTCCTACACAGTAAATCAACAGTCTGTACTTATAACCACCATCTTACAATGAATGACCATTTGGACATAACTAACTGAAGCAGCTGTGAAGGATTTAATAGAGGAGGTTAGACTTATTATGTGAGAAGGTAAACTATGCTACTATAAATTGGAGGCAAGAGAGGAGGCCAGAAATGTACTGAGAATTTCTGGGGAGTAACAGTAAAATCTGCTTGTGTGGGATATAGTATATATGCTGTAGTAGCAATAATAAAGTTAAAGAAGAAATATAGAACTAAATTATGATTGGTTTTGAAAGGCAAGCAAGAGAGTTTTCTGCAAAAGGGAAGTTAATTTTATTTTTTTAAATTTTCTTTAATGTTTATTCATTTTTGAGACAGCAAGAGAGACAGAGCATGAGTGGGAGAGGGGCAGAGAAAGAAGCAGACACAGAATCCGAAGCAGGCTCCAGGCTCCAAGCTACCAGCACAGATCCCAACGTGGGACTCAAACCCACGAACCTTGAAATCATGACCTGAGCCTAAGTCAGACGCTTAACCAACTAAGCCACTCAGGCGCCCCGGGAAATTAATTTTAACTCACCTAATCGCTGCAGAGGAGGATACAGAGTATTTCTAGATATCTTATCCCCAAGTCCCCTCATATGCAACAGTTTCAATAGAATAACTATCAAATATATTAGTTACAGCATAATTGTTTGTATTTAGAGCAGTTATTCCTATTTGTTAAGAGGAACACTCAGAGACTTTTCTGACAATAAATTCCAGAATCTTTCTTTTTATTTACTAGTCAGGGATTCCAAATAACTAATGTATAAAACTTAACACGGAGTTTCTCAGTATAAGAGTGTATCATTGACTTTTTAAAAATTAATTAATTTATTTATTTTGTGAGAGAGTAGGCAAGGGTGAGAGACAGAGAGAGGGGGGCAGTGGCAGACAGAGGGGGACAGAGGCTGTGAAGCAGGCTCTAGGCTTGACAGCATAAAGCTTGATGCTAGGCTCCAACTTATGAACTATGAGATCATGAGCTGAGCAGAAGTCAGATGCTTAACCGTCTGAGCCACCCAGGAGCCCCTCATTGACATTTTTTAGCATAAAAGCAACATAGTTATCTATGTTAAGTGTAATTTCCTATAATTACCCTAAATTTGTATTCCTCAAGCTCAAAATGCTTTGAATGTTCAAAATACATTCAAAAAATTTTTAGGTTTCTCTAGCTTTCAGTGTCCTCACTCCCCAGATACATAAGCGTGCATGCGCATGCACACACACACACACACACAGTCACCACACACACACACACAATATCTGGTAGGCTTAGAATAGCTATTAGTATAATAAACTATATGACTTAGAATATACTAGCTATTCCAAAATGTTAAATAACCAAAATATGTTACTTCTTTCCCTTTCATAATTTTTAACTTCTGAGCGTTCTGAGTTTTGCAACTACCTCAATCTGAAACTGGATTCTTATACGAAGGGAATAAAATTTAAAGCAATATTCCTATTTGTCGGTTTTTATTATTAGACACTGAATAGAGAAGCAGCTTTGGGAAGAAAAAGATCAGTGGATTAAAAACAACAACAACAACAAGGACAGTTTTGGAGAAAAGCTAAACTTTGATAGTAGGAGAGCATGTAACATGTGGAAAGTGCCTATACTATGTTCAGCAGCAATTTGTGAATGAAAATATAACTCTTGGTTCCAAGCAGGGCTTTCTATTAAGAGATTTTAATAACATTTCTTCCTTGCACTCTTTTACAATGAATAATACAGAGTGTACGCTTTACCCTGAGGCATTTGAATTTAAACTTTTAAAAAAAGGCATAAACATTTTTAGTTTCGGTATGAACAAAAATAGTGTCCTCTGAAAAATTACCCTATAACAGCATGCTTATTTCTGCAAAAAAAGAAAGATTCTACTTTAACAGCAAAGACATAGTAAATATTTTTTAAATGTTCATATACTTGACTATGAAACTGCATATCCAGATAAAATGAAAGGAGTTAACAGATGTAATTTCTAATAATACTTTCAGCAAAACACAGTGTTACCGAGTGAACAGCTACCCATGGCTGTACTTATCACATTTTCCAAATGTTATCAATTTGCCTCAAGACCATTCCTTTTAGGTAACTGGTTTTTTTTTTTATAAAAGATCAAGAATAAATTAAGATATTTGACAGCATCTAATTACTTCTCGTAATTAATGAAGTACATCTGAATTTAATATTAATGGTGTCATTCATCCCACTGTCTGTATGTAAACATTTTTTACCACTATTTTTACCATGATAGTAACTAACTCCAATTAGAAAATCATGATGATAATATAATAATAAGGTGACTTTTTCCCCATATAATTTGCTTACCTGTGATTACATATTTTGACCCTGATTCTTAAAACAGTGTAACCACAGTGGTGGCTTCAAAGACATAAACATATGTACAATTAGTATGCTAAACATATTTAAACTTCTTATGATAAACTAATTGGCATTTTCCAATGTTTTACAGTAGAGAGGGTAAAATGGAAATTTAAAAATATTTAAATGTTAAATGTTAACACAAAAATACAATGTTTCATTAAGATGCATTTTTAATATATTAGTCTAGACACCTTTTAAACGAGCATGCCAGATTTAAAATGTAATTTAAATTAATATTTTAGGGAAAAAAAGGGTCAAGGTTAAACTGTTTGTCTTCCTTAAAAAGTTTATAATGTCTTTTGTGTCTCTACTTACAAAAAGAAATCTCAATGAAACTTGGATATTAAAACCTCCCAGGAAACCAACAATAAAAGCTGCTAAGAATTTCACAAGTTTTTTTTTTCCTTAGGTGTTAATTAAATGATCATTTAACACTGCAATGTAAACACAACATTTTCATCTCCTGACAGCACAGCCTATTATAAATCCCGGGTAATAAAAGTCTTGGTGTTAACGCTCTGAACCAAGTTCCCACCACACTCTAAGACGCCTTGTCGTGTCTAAGGTTAAGCATCTAGACACAAAACAAAGCTTGCGCCTACTCGACTTCCAGTCCAATTTTCCCATCGCCCAGTGACCTAGGTAACACTTTGAGCAATAAAGAATAAATTTAATTTCTCCAGCATTTTGTGAGGATTAGGAACAATTGTTGGCTTGCAATGACTTTTTATCCTTGGATTCTTTTTCCTCCGGAGCATTCCTCCGGTCCTAAAAGAGAATTCTGATGGTTTAAGACATAGAACAAACAGAACTTTAAATTAGGCTTTTTTCAATCAATTGGAACTGTTGGAGGGGAAGCAATCAACCTTTCTCTGTGCTGTTCTCAGCTATTCACATACTTCAAGCTTTAATCTTTCACTAGTAGAAGAAACCTATCATGACGGGGCAAAGCTATCTTTTCCCATTCTGTTTCCAGACGTATTTATTTCTCTTTTCTTTGAGATTTTTTTTAAACACTTAAATCAAGTTGCCATACTTAGCTGTACACATTCATTTGGGGGAGATTTCAAGAGGCACAGATGTTCTCTTAATAACATTTCACACAGCCATGTGGTACCCTACACCATGGGTATCGCCACTAACAGGACTTTTTTACTTTGCATTGCTTCCTTCTGTAGAATTTAGTTTTCAAGGGGAAAGAAAAAACCTTCCTGCCTGAAGTTTCTTACATCGATCACAATTTATCAACTATTTATCACAATTTTTCAACTTTTTATGAAGAATTCAGTGACCGCGATCAACTTGCCTATGGGGATCAGGACATACACACACTCCCTCTGCCTCCAAAGCTTATGTACACATGAAAAGTATTGGAGTTATAATAACAACAGAACAAAACAAATGTAGCTTCTGGCTTACATCTATTCCATTATCAAATATTGTTTAAATCCAAAGTGCTAAACGATTTGCAATTTGCACTGCATTTTTGACGTATGTTTAAGCTAAAAATGCGCTTACAATCACATATGCAGTTTATGTAAAGATGACAGAATGTTCCACAGATCACATCATATTTGCATATTACAAGATCAATGGGTTCATTATCTTATATGGTTTCAAAGACTGAAATTTTAATTAGCAATAAAAATGTTCTTTAGCAACATAGGCAAATCTTCTGAATAACTCACAATAGTTTACCTATGGTTGGTGGAGTTTACACAGCATTTTCAAACTAATTCGTATTTTTCTTTTTTTAGGAAAAACACATCAAGACAACAACCCAAATATACAGACTTAACAGAGCTTCTGAGTCACAGTCTCTGTTTCTACAGCTAATTCATTTTATATAGAAATTTTAAAACTACAGGGATCATCAACTGGGAGAGGGTAAGATATCTCATTAAGAACACGCTGGCCTTAATGCACCTTGTGTGGCCAAGTAAGGAGAAATAAAATGATGCATACTTTATGTTAATGTTTAGTGGTAAAAAAAATAATGCGGCTGTGCTTATGTCTGTGTTATTTCACCGTGAATAATTGGAAGACAGAGGTGAAACAGAACAAGGAGATTTGACGACTGTGAGCAGGTTGCAAAGACATCTGTGTGACTATTTTTTTCATCTGATTTTGCAAGGACTAGACAATAATCATGTAATACAATTTCCACCACACTGGAAAGTTGGCAATGTTCTTCCGAATACAGAATCTATATTATGACTGGAAATATCCCCAGGAGGAATATCTGATCATTCCTATTTTACAGATAAGGAAACTGGACTCCAGAGGTGTCACCAGATTTCCAAAAACAACAGACCTGAGTAAGTATTTAAACACTAGTGTTTTATGTCCCTTCTCTTAGGCTATAAATTAATTGATTTCAGTGTGTTAAAACATATGTCAATATGTTATAATGAGCTAAATAGAACCAAAAATCCTATCGACACTTATTCCTGGAATTATTTCTGCAAACTGCAGTCTCCAAATGATACTCTTGAGAATGCAGTGGCAATTTCATAATTTGTCACCAAATTTTAAAATATTCCCTGATAATGCATATTGAAAAATGTCTTTTTCACATGGAAAACATTTATTTAAATTCATGTTTCAACAAACACAATCCCTCTTGATGAACTAAGTTTAAATTTATATATTACAGGTCAGATATTAACCATGATGGCGGCCCACACATCCTGCCTATTATATGGGGCCAAATGTTATGCTAGTTTCTCTCCCCAGTGTCTAGTACAGTATCTCCAAATTCAAATTAGCCTACAGTGAGTACTTCTCGGTACAGATAGAACATTTGCATGTTTATCATGCAACTATTTAAACAAGTACACTTGAACGGAAAAGATTCTTATACTTGATGCAATTAATTATGCTGTAGACATCACACTCAGTGTGTATTCTGTGGTTGGCAACAACAGAAACCTACTTAATTTCTGACTTTTTTAAGCAACAACCTTTAACTTGTGATCGCTTTGAAATAAGAGTGAAGCCTGGCAAAAATCTCAAGTACAACATTAATCCTCATTGCATTTATAACTTCTGAATCAGAGGGTTGCATGTTGATTTTAAAACAAAATCAAAAGTAAGTCCTCCTCCATGGCTTGCCTCTTTTCTTCATGTCAAGTGGTAATGGCTACTCTGAATTGTGTTCAGATGACCCTGTATCAAGTCTTGGGTCTACCTACCTTCAGTTACATAATTAGTAATCTATTTATTCATTTTTAATTTTTTTTATTTTCTGAGAGAGAGAGAGCACATGTGCAAGCAGGGGAGGGGCAGAGAGAGAATCTTAACCAGTCTCCATGCCCAGAGCTGATTCTGGGCTTGAACTCGTGACCATGTGATTATGACCTGAGCCAAAATCGAAAGTCGAGCCCTCAACCAACTAAGCCACCCACGCGCCCCACTGGTAAATTTAAAAAATTTTTAAACGTTCTTCGTAGATCTCTATTCTTTAAGTGGCAAGAACAGAGTCCCTCGGGCCCAATAATAACAGCTCATGAGTAAGTTACTGAATAAATAATAGGGGACTTGGTGTTTTAACCACTGACAGTTACCACATTTCTAAGTTTCACCTCACTTGTCAGTTCTTAGTTTTCAAAGACAAAAAGTCAATCCGTTCCCCCTAGCAAAGTATGAGCATGCGCAATACAAACAGCATAGCCTTGCACCAAATGGTAAGACAGACACACCACGTTCGGGGAACTTTTCTCGCGTGCACGCGAAGCCCGTGGGCAGACTCTGCAACGGGGACTGGCGGTAGCCACCATGGCAGCTCACAAGATGAGTAATGATGTGGGTCTGGCTGGACGACGGTAACCGTAGCAACTGTAACCTGCAATTCCAGCACAACCAGTGTGGGATTTATTGTGGCAGGGGCCGAACAGGCCGAGAGTGAAAGGGAGCAGGAAACTATGGCACCTGACACCTCGAGGAGCCCGCACTTTAATCAGAGCTGGCAGAAATGAATGCAAGAGGAATTTTGATAAAAGCTCCGCTGTTGTGCTCTGCTTTTATCCCTGAATACAAGAATCCTGTGAGACTAAATTATATAGTTTTATAGAATGCAGTATCATATTAAATTAAAGAATATTTTGCTTATGTGCAAAACAGATTGTTTTTATTTTGCTGTGTTGACCCAAACCCTCCAATGTTTAGAAGACCTAAGGGGACTAACCATTTAATTAGCCAAGTTACCCTTTAAATTTAATTTGGCTCTCTATTATTCATAATGCCTTCCCAGAGTTACTGTTTGCTCATTCACGTTACAGACCCTGAACCCCACGGAGATTTAATTCAATACATCAAACACTTACTGAGAGGTTTCTAAAGGTCAAACCTTATACTAGACCCTGGGGACATAAAAACACAAAACAAAACATGTTTTTGTAATAAACGTATATCAGCATTTATATGCATAATCACAGAAAAAGTAAACTAGGTTAATAATAATTGACAAGTTTACTGGTGATTATGTCTGAATGGCGAGATAATGAATAATTTCTACTTCCTCTTCTTTTTTAAAAAAAAATTTAATGTTTTATTTACTTCTGAGAGAGAGATAGAGACAGCGTGAGCAGGAGAGGGTCAGAGAGTGAGGGAGACACAGAATCCGAAGACAGACTCCAGGCTCTGAGCTAACCGTCAGCACAGAGCCCAACGCGGGGCTCGAACCCAAGAACCGTGAGATCATGACCTGAGGTGAAGTCGGACGCTTAACCTACTGAACCACACAGGCGCCTCTTCCATCCTCTTTTCTATCTTTTTGAACGGCCCAAACCTTTCTAAGATGAGGGCATGTTACTCTTACAACTATTCAAAAACAAAAACAAATGGTAAAGCTCCTTCTGTGGAGCAAGACGAAAGGAAAATAAAGATTGCTTCACTGTATATGTGTTATACTTCGCAAATTAATTTTTATCTCAATAAAACAAAAATCAAGTCTTCTTCTAAACAAAAGCCCCAATTATTATTATCAAAAACAATTTTGAGCCTCTGAGATCCTATCTGACAGTAAATGAACTGTGACCTGACCAAAGAAATTAAGCGGTCAGGATGTATTTGTCTCAGGTAAGTGGTGAGTAGGCCATAAAAAGTCCTTGAATTTAAAAATACTATTTATAATGTTAGATAATTTAGAGGCTCCAAAGCTCATTGAGGAACAATAAATGCTACTTCTGAACCATAAATAAAAAGGTTTTATTCAAAGAAGTAGAGAAAATGAATCACTGGGACTTAACGCGTTTACTTTCATTTGTTAGTTTTGTTTTGTTTCAGTAGATACATGTGAAAAATGAGTTTCTGCAACGTGCCTTGGATACTTAAGCTTATGTTAGAAGTCTGGGTAAATATAATAATACTCAAAGAAATAAACTGAAAACCACAAAACAAATATTTATAACCAAAGACTCGACCGCAGTACTACCAATGAAATTCCTCTCTAATGAGCCTGGATTAGTAGCTGAAAACTCAAGTTGAAAAGTGTGACTCACTCACTGGTAAATCACCTTTAAGGTAACATTTATCAGGAAGATTTGTATATGCTACTCATATGTATAATTGCCACTCATAAATTTCAATCAATCAGGATCGCCCATTTCAAAAGTCACTAAAATCTCAGTCAGTTAATTAGCTCCAGATTACTCCAAAAATGATTTTCTCTACTATCAAATTGATAATAAAGAGGTAACACTGGTTTTGGAGAAGTAGCAAGAGGGAGAATGGCGTATCTACATGAGTTAAGGAAACTATGTGCTGTCTCTTTTAACCTCCAACCTAAGGCCCTTTACTTACACTTTCCATCTGTCAACAAGTGCTTGTAATTTTATTACACTGTCCTGTAGTTTAGGCAGAGTTGGTATTATTTTACAGAGTTCTGTTAATGGACTGGATAAATGGTAATGCTATTTAAACTAGTCTCCTGCTCCAACAAACACAGCTGCAACTGTACTACTATTTCTGAGCAAACATCTTGACCTGAACATGTAGTGCTCTCTCAACCCGTCCAAAGAGAAATTGGAGCAGACAGCAAAGGAAAAGCATATTTGGCTGCTAGCAGCAACCAACCGTGTCAAATCATAATTCATATACAGTGTACCCTCTTTTTCTTTTATATCACATTTAGGGTCCAAAAAAAGCACATGTGCTTCTTCACCTGGCATCTCATTCTCCGCCGAGAGTCAAATGGTGATTACTCATTACAAAAGTGCAAAGAAAATCTGCATAATGTCCAGTACATCAGACTAGCTTTAATCCTAATGATAAAAATCAGACATCAGTAATACGAACTACACATTAAACTAGTGAAATTCCCCATTGGCTACATACTGGGATAAAAGAGCATTACCTGAAAGTATTAAATAGCTAATACAGTAAGTTAGAAAAAGAAACGGAGATACTAATCAAAATTATCCAACAATTTTAATAAAGAATAAACTATAAATGTGTTTCCTTCATAAATTCTAGACGTGTCTCTACTGCATTATATAGAAGGGCAATTACGGATTGCTTAATAAGATGTGGGACAACCAGCCTAATACCTTCCCTGTCCCAACATATACTCTCGGCTATTTGTCAGAAATCCTGTATCCTTTGTTCTGTCACTTATCCTTCTTATGAAAGATTCATTTTTCAATGAACATCTTAAAGGACATTTTTGTTTATAGATCTGGGCACATTTTTCCATCTGGTGGAACATTTGTTTCGGGTGAACTACGAGGCACCTGTATTATAGGAAGAAAATCTGCACTTGAATCTTTTCCTCTTGGAAATCACACTTGCCAGGCAGTCACTCTTACAAGGTTTTGGTCCTTTATTTATTAAAGAAGGTTAATGTTGGTTGTTTAATCCAACTAATGATTACCATCATTAGAAAAAAAGGGGTCACATGTAGCTTATAACTTACCCTCTCAAGAGAAATATCATTGGCAACAATTTACTACATCAAATTCAGGTGGGACACACAGTGCCTTAATTCAAAGGACGATCCCTGATGTGAGTGTGCAGAAAAAAATTACACCACTATTTCTACGTGTATTCAGTGCTTATGTCAGGTGGTAAATCTCAGTCAATAGTAAACATTATACCATCAATCTCTAGTTTCAGGAACATCAAAGCATTCGAGCCCCCCATGCAACTAATCCTAAGAAATAAAGTTTTATCTTCCAAAACTTCCCAGAGGAGATCATTTACGCTGAACAGGTACTTCCCTATTCTGTGTATTTTCCAGCTGCCCATTTTCCCATATTTTTACATGCTTTTAATTAACTAAAAAAAATACTGCCTCAGAGTTTTATGGTTTCTGTTCCTTTAATTTTACTTCTTCCGGATTTCAAGTCTCTTTTCACATAGCAGCTTCCTAAAGTCACAAAATCATAACAAAATATAAGAGAAAAATCCATTGGTCCGCTATGTGATAGTGTCAAAGAGGGAAAAACGTTCCACGAAATAGACTTTGTTAAGAGAGGATTCTGCGCTTGATTATACCACCTGAAGCCTCCTAAGAAAAGTAAATCAAGTACTTCTAGACTAAATATCAAACATTCTTGTTTATCCAAGGTCATGTTGAAGTTAATTTTCCCCTCCTTGGCTTAATACTTTATATTGTAGATGACGGTCATCCACTTAAATGATATTTTCGTAGCTACCTAGAAAATGGTAAATTGCCTAGACTGGTGTGAATCTCGTTAATACAGGCCCTATCAGCAAGGTGGTGGTTTCATATCCCTCATCGTACGCCAAGGGTCCATTCCTCAGTCTCCTCCATCACCAAAACAACGCACAAAGCAGAATGATGTCTAAAACCCTCTCTGTGGCCCTTCTTAGAAACGAAGCGCAATTATTTCAACACCAGTATCGACTTACATGCACACACAGCATCTTTAAAATGCTCTATATTTTATTGCCTTGGTCAAAATAGTCCTTAAAGTATTCTTATTTAAAGGCTGATCTTCAGGTTTCTTTGATTTTTTTTTTTCTTTAATTTACTTAAATTGCTGGCCAATTAGCCAGCACTGAACACAAGGAAGAGGTAAGATCTGCCAGGAGGCTTTGGCTGACCCCAGAGGACCCATGCCAGTGTGGCCAGACTGCAGAGGGGAGATGTGCTGTGCTAGCTTGGCTGCACATCCGCCCACGGAGTTCTCTCTGTAGTGAGCTAAGCCGTCAGGAGGACTGAACAGAGGTCCTGGCCGCAGTGCAGGGACAGCTCGAGGGCAGTCTTCCCACTTGTAGAATTGATAACACTACTGAACTCATAGGCTACGACAAAGCCAAGTTTGGAAAAAAAGGAATCCTCTCACTTCCCCGACAAACACGAACCTATGGGACGTCCCCTACCATCCAGGTGGAAGGCGTGCCGAGCAATTTATTCTATATGTCCCCACAGTTTCTTTCACGACATCCGTGAACATCAATAATCATCGTTATTTATTTTTCCAACCCTTTGTAGCTTCTCTCCCATCTGCACAAAATCATTCATAGGGCCACAAATCTAATTTTAAAAGCTTTCAAAAATGTGTTTTCACTATTACTTATTAGGTCAGTGCACAAGCATTCCAGGGAGGAAAACCTGATTCTGCCTAAAACGCACATTATGCTCTTTCCAAAAGAGCACTTCCGTTAACAGTCTATGACATATTTGTTAGGAAACCTTTACGGTCATTCCTATTGCAAAGTTTGGAATTCTGGCATTAAAAGGAACATTTAAGGGGAAACTTACAGTCCTCTTTAAATACCTTATAATAATATTTCCAGACTAATAAACACTGCTCCAGTACAGAAACAATGTCGAGGAAGGTGACACTAAGAACCCTAACTTTACAAGAAAACACTGCCAACTTCCTCTTCAGAGGAAGTATAGAGGCAAATTTTCCCCTCAGAACTTAATCAAAAGTTTCCATAAAGAAGCAAGGTAAATCTCCTCCTCATCATCACATAACCAAAAAAGAATAATACAATTACAATGACACATACATGAACCACTAAATGCTAACCAAATAAAACAACAGGAGCCACTGGAAAACCAATCATAAATTTCCATAAGAAGACCAAAAACAAAAACAAAAAAGCAAGCTTTTAATCCATTAATCTATCAGTGAATAGATTCCAGGAAAGCACAAGGAAACAGATCCAAATACATTTATTAAAATACAAGGTACTACCCAAAGCAACAATAACTATTTCTGTCTACTTACAGCCTGTAGAGCTTCGAAGTCCCAAGAAACAGCAACTCAGGAAACAGCTGAAGGTGATTTCTGTTCAAACGCCTTTTGAGAAAAACAAAAACAAAGCATACATTACATAGAAAATATCCAACAATGAGTCTGTGATTTGGTAGTGTCATGCCTCATCCTGTATTTCAGGAAAGGGAGAAGTGACATTCAAAAGAATTCAAGCTTTGCAAATCAAAAGTTGGTTTCACCTTTTGTTACCTGACTCTTTAAAGCAATTTTCCATTATACGCTTACTCAGATGATTACTGAGACCTAAACCCTAACCTCACATGGTGTGCAGTATCAGTCATCCAGAACATACACAATGAAAAAAGATTTCTTGCCTGAGACTCTAGTCTAGCTTAGGTGAGTTCGATATACAACACAAATACCACAGTAAATGGTAGCCTAAAATAATTCATGTGCTGTCCCAGATGACCCAAATTTTTATCCAAGGCATTGTGGGGAGATGGAAATTTCAATTTTGTTAGCATTTTCTTTAAGTGTGGGGAAAAAAAAGGTGTGAGGAAATATCAACATGATTTGCCCCTATGGGCAAATCCACCAAGTCCAAACCTAACCCACAGTTCTTGACCCAAAACTGAAAATAAGGCTGAATGAGAACTAATAGTAGTGGCTAAAAATGTTTAGATCACGCTTTTTTACATGTTTACCTGATATGAATGTAAATTTAGAGTTTAAAAAATAATTGACTGCAACTCTAACTCAATTAAGTCCTGATGCCATGTAACTAAGTTCTTCTGGACTGTGCACCCTTGCTAAAGGCTAGGTAGATCCTGGCACTGGTACTATGATCTCAGTCCCATTCAGCTCATGTGGACATTTTAATATTTCAGTAAAAATAAATGTTCACATCCCTGCTTTTCCCAAATTTAAATTATATAATAAGCTGATGCAAAATGTACATTTACATGGTTTACAAGTTGAAAAAAAAATGTATAAATTGCTACTGCTCTACAGGAGAGTAAGAAGGTCCAGAAAACTAACATCACTTTAAAGAAAATTGAGTATTAAATATAAATGTTAAGAGGACAGGCAAAAAAGGCATGTTAAACTTGACTTGTTTATCTATCGATCTATCTATTTATCTATCAATCTTGACATATTTAACAGGCCATCGGGTAGAAGCAAAATTCTATGTAATCTCCAGAGGGCAGAACTGGCACTAGTGATTACATTTCTTGAGAAAGGAGATTATAAGGAAGACATTTCTAAGAATTAGTGAATTTCCAAGAATTAGAAGAAATGGCATGTCTGCCTTGAGAAACTTTCAACTCCTGATCCCACTTTTATTCAGGCAGAGGCAATGTGTTGTGTTGTGTTTTGTTTTCCTGCAAAGGATGTAATAAAAAGAACTCCTGCATTAGGTGAAAAATTGCATGAGCTGAACTTCAGAACTTCAAACTCCAAACTGCCATGAGGTAATGATGAAGACTGTAACTCTTGTTACATAAACTCACATTATAAAGAAGTTCATTATCTACAGAAACATTCTCGGCACTTAATAAAACGCACACTTATAAAAAAGTATGCCAAGACAATTAGGGGGAAAATGGTAAAATTAGTGGTGAAAGGGTGGAATTTCTTCCCACTTACACTAATTTTTATAAATAAAGCGTATAACAAGGTTAAATTTAAAGTGAAACCAAAAACTTTTACTTATTTATTTTCCTCTGCTGGGAATGGAGAAAGGAAGGAGTATTACTAAGGAAGGACGACTTCCAGAGTCTACTTAAACAACTGTCATAAAATATAACTTAGCTATGGCCTTGTTATATTTCTTCTCTCAAGAAATAGACAACAAATATTCACAACAGTGGCAATTAGATTTTTTTTTCCTAGAAAAGCAACCGCTCTGGGATTGACTCCCATTATTCAAGGAGACAATCTCAGTTTCTAAAATGGCAGAGATGGGGCGATCACACTGTCATCCAAACTACTGGACTCATAAATATCCTCCAGGATTCACCGGCCACAACCAGTATGCTCCTTCAAGCCTCCAGTCCCTGCAGAGCCCCCCAGCTGTTTGGAGAGCTTTCCCTTCTCTGTGGGCACTTTCTTACAACCTCTGTGAAGATTCCCTGATTCCCCTACAGAGAGGTAGTTCCTCCCTTGGCTGTGTCCCCATACCTTCATGGAATTTGATAAAGAAGAGTCCTTAACATTGTATTATATTTCTTCACCTACTGGTCTGTTTCTCGGTGGGCTGTAAGCTCTTCAAGTACAAAGACCACATCTTTGTATTCTTTCCTTTCCTCTCTGGCACACAGTGGGTTTTTAGGAAATTCTAAATGAGAACATACTTGTCTTTTTGCATTTTGATATACTTCAGCAATGCTCTCGCATATGCATTTTATATTCAGCCAACTATTCCTCTGGGATGCTTCCTGAGGATCCTGTCTTAGTTTTTATACCACTTTCCAAAGCCCCACCACCAGCACTGCTTTCATGTGCCGTATAAAGCAATTACATCCTTTCCCTCCCATCAACCTCAACCTCTCTCCCACTGCCATCCTCAACATCATCTAGAAGTTAAAAGGAACTTGATATGTTTAAACAAATCAGACATTGTGATAAAGAAGATAATTCAGATTGGATGCAAGCGGTGTCTTTTTTTAATGTTTGTTTATTAATTTTGAAACACAGAGAGATAGACATGGACAGAGAGAGAGAGAGAAAGAGTGAGAGAAGTGCAGAGAAAGAGAGAGAGGATCTGAAATGTCAGCATTGAACCCCACAATGCAGGGTGTGATCTCACCAATTTTGAGATAAGGACCTGAGCAGAAATCAAGTCAGACACTTAACCGACTGAACCATCCAGGCACCCGAATTATTGCTTTCATATTCCCAGCCATTCCTAATTCACTCCAAAAGCAATAGCTAACATATGCTAAGCTTACTACATGCTGATCACTGTTCTGAGAGGTTTACATGAATTACCTCCTTTGTTCTTCAGAACAACCCCATCGGTAGATACTACTGTTACTGCTGTTTAGGAGAAGGGTACACAGCTCAGAGAAAGTAGAGCTAAAACCTGAATTCAGGTAGGGTGATTCCAGAACATATCCTCTTAAACATTTCTCTCAAAGAGACACTGTAAATATTTCTAAATATTAATTCAAAATAAGGTAATACTGAAATTTCACTTCCCATCAATCTTTCCTTGGGAAAAACATAGCTTTATAGAGCTCATTTCTTTAATATCTATGAATGAAACACCTGAAAATAAAACATCTTTATTAACCAAAACTAACTCTATACTCAGCTCACTGTTTTTAAAGACCCATTTAAAATGCCTACTGTTGAGAGAAAAATGAAAATACGTATAGTTTTCTCTGAATCCAGGTAGTTTATCATCTTTTCATGAAAATTACTGTGAATGATCTTAATATTATCTAAATCAACCATGAGTGTAAGACAAGGTAGTATACTAGAAAGGCAGATGATAAATGATGTGATTACATGTGGAGAAAAACAGTGTTAGGTTTTATCCCTTTATAATAATATCAGCAAGCCCCTGGGTGGCTCAGTTGGTTAAGCATCTGACTCTTGCTTTCAGCTCAAGTCAGGATCTTGGAGTTGGTGAGTTCGAGCCCCGCATCAAGCTCTGTGCTGACAGTGCAGAGCCTACCTGGGATTCTCTCTCTCTTCCTCTCTCTCTCTCTCTGCTCCTCCCCCATTTGTGCTGTCTCTGTCTCTCTCAAAATAAGCAAACTTGAAACAAATAAAAAAATACATAAAAGCTTTCGGTACACTTTAGTTCCTGTTCTTTCTTCCATCAGTGCTACAAATAAACGGAAATCACAAACATTAAAATAAAAGGTGAAACTCTTCCAAAGTATTCAATTAAAGGAAAAACATTAAAGCAGGGGTTTCTTGTAAAATGACCAGAAATTAAACCCTTTTTTTTTTAATTTTTTAATGTCTTGTTTATTTTTGAGAGAGAAAGAGAGACAACATGACCAGGGGAGGGTCAGAGAGAGAGACACAGAATCTGAAGACAGGCTCCAGGCTCTGAGCTAGCTGTCAGCACAGAACCTGATGCAGGGCTCGGACCCACGAACCGTGAGATCATGACCTGAGCCAAAGTCAGACATTTAACGGACTGAGCCACCCAGGTGCCCCGAAATTAAACCCGTAAAGAGGATTCTTTTTTAAATACAGAATTACTTTAAAAATCAGTAAGGTGCACAACAATTTCTAAACAGGGCTGGAATACAAGTAACGTGCCATGACACAGAATACTTGTAAGCAGCTTAAAAAGAAGAGTGCCACAATGCTAATGCTAATGTAAATGAATTAAAGAAGCTAAAATCGGATGCTCCCAGAACAGGAAAGCAACATGTAGTACTGAAGTGTATCTCAGAGAAGGATTTATGGGAGCCAGCATAAATTAGCTCCACTAAGCAGATCAGGTGGGTCAATCACCTATTGTTCAGAGCAAGGACAATTGTGTTCAAGGAAGATTCGTTATCTGCAGCTCTTGTGCCAGCAGCTAGAAACAATCTGCCCACAAGACCTCTGGGCTGACTGAGTTTCTCGGGATGATAATGCGTGATTTCAGAAAGGTGTGCGAAGTGTGTCTCAAAGACATTTTTCCTTAGGGCAAAGATAAGAGGGATCCAAATGACTGTTTCCTCTGTGTCACTGCTATTTTGGGGTGTGACCTTCAGTGGAGTGAATGATCTTTCTGTATCACACAAGACACCACTGGTCTCTGAAATGCTGATTCTTAACAATCTCAATTTGAAGGGCAGCCTGAGCATTACTGACAAGCACTGCCTCAAATTATTATCTGTCAACTGTGTCTATGTCTTGCCCATTGGTCAAAGTGACACCCTCTTATTTCCTCAACTTTTACCTGAATTCAGTGAGTATCTGCAATCATCATCCCAATTCAAAATGTAAAATGAAAACAATTTTACAAAAGCCAATGGAAAATATATGTCTTGTATCTACTGTTGTTATAAATATAAGGTATTTTAGCAGAGTGTTTGGTCTATAATAAGCATTCTATAAGCGCTGCCTTAATGAGTCTATCATGTACAATCTCCTATTTGTCATACAAAAAAAAAAATGCCTTCTTTTCAGGCAAGTTTCTATTCCTTCTTAAAATGTTTTCATTCTAACATTTTTAAGGCAAAGGTTTTAACATTCATGCATTACAAAGGTGGGTAACTCAAACTTCTGAGTAAAACTGCTGCTTCCCCTTTACTTCCCGTACTTCTTGGCATTTCTTTGTCTATTCAGAGCAATTATGAGAAATACTCTGAAAGAAACCTTGAAGGAGTTTTTGTACATTCTTTCCATTTCTTCTATTGCCATATGCCATGTAAGAAAATCGCAATAAAAACGGTAATAAAATGTGAATGTACAAAAGTCAAATTTATTACATACACATTTTATTAGCTCAAAAAATAAAATAATGCCTAAACTGAGCTCTTGAAAAAACAAGAGAAATGTTGAAATGCATGATAATGGTTCTTTAAATACTAACCATGTGACAAGTGTTTTGTGAAACTACGTGCGTTATTTCATTTAGACCATGTACTGCTAGCATGCAAGATACTAATTATCTCTGTTCGAAAGATAAGGAAACTGAGGCTTTGAAAGATGAAGCAAACTGATCAATATCTCACAGTGGAACTGAAACCAAAGGGTTCCCAGTTTTGCGCAATAGCAGGATAGTAGGTAAATGAGGCTTATAAGTCCAAGGCATGATTATTGCTAATTAGAAGGAAGAGTTTTCCGATGGCACTCTTACCTAATGTTTCTGATTTTAAAAGGGGGTACAGGAGTTTGTATCTGTTTAGAAAGCATATTCAACTGCCAGCATGCCAGCATGCAAGATACTAATTATCTCCATTCCAAAGATAAGGAAACTGAGGCTTTGAAAGATGAAGCAACATCTATAGAACCGGCAACAGAAAATATAACTACAAAGTGCCTATGCAGAGGGGAGTCTGGGTTCTCTGCACCCTGTGCTCACTGCTGGACTAGAACGGCAGCACACACGGGGTGTTCCAGAGCTCCCCACCTGCATCCAAGTGCATGGACACTGCAGACAACAATCAGATATTTTTTTTATAAATGTTCTCTTAAAGCAATATTCCCATTACATCAGTACCAAATCATCCCTATTACCAAACTGACATTCTGAAAACATTTTCCCCAACATTCTCTCTAGTCCCGCAGATATAAATTGCTCTGAAAAAAGATAAAGTGCAGTATATATGAAAGTCCATGCAGAAAAGTCTCTAATTCCATGTAAAGTTGTGAGATTCCGTCTAGCAGGCATAATTCAAGCAGAAAGGGATCCAGCAGGAATGAAAGACAGAATTCAATGTAAAATATTTGACATTCACTGCTTCCACAAATACATTGTAACAGTGCAAACTAAACTACTCATTTCAGGGGAGGTAGAAAGGACACAGCATCCAGCAAACACTGTCACAAAGGATGAGCCCAAAACAGATGTGGGAAAAATAAACAGCCTTGCTGCTTCAGAATTTATAAAATGGCCCACAAAGAGCAAACAGGCCTTCTCACCACCCTTCAACTTCAACGCCCATAAAAAATGTTGCATGAGAAACCCTTTCGGATGCATTCCATGTTCTGCTAAACTTTCAATAGCACACGTGCATTAAAGGCTCCTATGATCAGTCAGTATACGTAATTTAAAATAGTCCAACATCCCTTATAAACAAGTGGGAATAATTCACACTGAACAGATACCACAGATTAAGTGATACACTTGATCATCCATAGCATTTTTATCTCACGCAGGGTCTACTTCAACCTCTGCTAGTAAGTTTGATAAGTTCTTTAAAGACACACTTTATTTCCCAGGAAAATAACTGCCGTGATTTTAAAGTTGGCAGTATAAAGAAGCCAGAGAACAATTCTTTTGAGATGAGCTCGCATTCTTTTCCAAGGAGATTAGCGCTGTTAGTTTGCCCTACTTTAAGAAAAGCACTATGTTATGTGTTGCCTGTAAACTTGTAGGATTAGTCAGAAGAGGGATTCTCCACATTCTTGATAAACGGGATGCTTCCTTCAGACCTGTTCCACGGCATATTCTCTTCTTGAACTCATGTGTAGAGGCCTACAACATAAATCCTGAAGTACCCTAATCCCTCAGCCTCGCACTGGCTGTCACATGCTTAAGAATGGTGGGTGCACATGGGAAAACTAATTCAGCACCACTTTAAATACAAAATTAACATGTCTTTTAGATAGTCTCTCCTGAGAGTGCATTGTTTGTTCAAATTTAGGTTCCATTGTAAAGGGATTTAGGTTTTTCTAAATTAAAATGAGTGTTTTCTTGATATTGGCTTGATAGAAACATGAAAATGTCTGCATGTACAGGTTTCTTTTCCAGTGCTCCCTGCATGGCTTCATTATAATACTTTAGGAACTATTTTTTAAGAAGAAAAAAGTATCTCAAATGACAAAGTTAGTAGGAAAGATATCATTTCAAATCCAACAATAGTAAAACTTGGAGAGTTTAAAGCAATACTTGTTTTAAAAGAACACGTTTGCACATTATTAGTATGAAAAGAAAAGCAGTCCTTGGCTTTATCACACTGCAATTTCCTTATTGTAAGATGACTGTAAAGTTAATGCAAAACCCAATACTCAAGATTTTCTACTGGCTTTCATTAACATAATCTAGGAATATCAGCGTTCTATTTTGGACACACACATTTCATTGCATTTAGGACTTAATGTCCTAAATTTTTTTGTACAACCCAAACAATTTCAAAACTTTCTCATACTCTTGCTTTCACACTAGGAAGGAACCTGTAAACGCAGAAATTTTCACTGGTGGAAACTGAAGTGGCCTGGGTCTCCTTGAAAGGTCATAAAACAGAACTTTAATGACTGCAGTATAATTCCATAAACTAGAAGTGAACAACAGAATTTTACACAGCCTACAAAAGTTCGGGGCCTCAATATGATTTTTTTTAAAAACCTTGAAGACATTTTTCACCAGTCAAAAATCACTTCGAATTAACAATTTTGCATGGAGACTTTATTGCAGAGATACACAAGTATCTTCTGGGAAGGATAAAAACGTATATTTTATAAATGTTCTGATTCTTTCTTGTAGCTTATTCCTAATTAGTTTGCCTTAATTAATTTCCATTGAATTAACTAGTCACATAACTACATTAGATTTCAGTCAAACACCTCAGTTAAACAAATAGGAGACCTCCCAATACAATCTACATGAAGCACATTTCTCAAAGCTTCTGTTCCTTCCCAGATAACAATTACTAGTGGCAGAACGTGGAAATCTGCCACTACACATGTTAGGTCTGAAAAGATGGTAGGAAACTATCAAGACAGGAAGTAACCTGTGGTCATGGTGTGTAACCATGATTAAAACATACTCGTTTTACAGTGATTCATAACCACATTATTATGATGATCATATTATCTAATGTTGTTTCCCATACAATAGAAAGGGAGGAGGGAGCGAGTATGGAAGGAGGAAGGTTGTTAATATTCATCTATTTCTTGACTTTTGACTGATATAATCTTGTATTTATTGATTCTGTGAAGTGCGAAACAATCTTTCATTTTGTAGCTATAATTCTTGGATTTACAAATAATGACTTTCTCATTTGATGCTAAAATTAAATTCAACCTAATAACATGACTGTTTCTTACAGATTAAAAGTTGGATTTCTATAAAGGCACAAATCTTATCTTCTGTTTTCAGATTTGTCTTCTTTCTCTAGATCAAGTTAAAACTCTATCAACATAAAACAAAAAGAAAAAACTTGTAATTTTTAAATGTTCACAAGATAGCCTTTTGGAATTGTTTTATCATTTTAAAATGAAAAAAAAACTTAGATCATATATGGCACACAAAAAATTAATATTTTTATTTTTTTCTTCACATAAAAAATGAAAATGAAGTTACTATAAATACTATGTGAATGGCATTCATAACATAAGCCTGCATTTAGACACCTTTTTCTTACTTAGAATTTGAATGGAAAAATTCACATCTAAATTGCTAAAAAAGAAAAAACAACGTAAGTTCACACAACGTATAATTAGTTAAAAGTTAATTCACTGATTACTTCCAGTTTCTTACATGGTCTCTTGCAACTTCTTAGGGGAAAAAAAGGCAGTTTTTGAGATGTTGGCACCACCTACTAAAATAAGGATATATCCCATTGTCCATAGTAATTTGTTTATGGACCCCTCTGGTTAGCTATTTAATTTGTATTTTTTAAATAATATACTGAACAAAACCTATAATAGTTTATTTCACAATAGCTTGAATGCATTCATCAGCAAAATCATCTTGCCATTTAATGTATTTAAAAAAATAAATATTTGAAAAGTGTATCCACAATGTTCCTAAGAAATGGTTTTGAATTCCAGAGTCCCAAGGAGATGAATTGGCTGTCAGATAGCAATGTGCTTCCATCAGAGAGACTTGGCAGTTGTAAACAAAAGGAATTTTCTCAGCTTTTCCTCACAAATATGAAATATTTGCTCTCCGCCAACAGCTGGGGTGATTTAAAGAAGTCCTGCATATATATTAGCTTCATTCAAAATTACAAATCTTCCTCCCACTCTGAAACATCTGACTGCATCTTAGTAGAATAGAAAACTGTTCTGAGATGAAGTGACATTCTCAGGGGAAGCAAAAGCGAAAAGCGAGTACCTACTTACAACTCTAATCAAATTTCAGATCATAAGGCATCTGTTTAATACTTTTTAGTAAAAGTGAATCTGTTCAAGTGATATTCGAAGTGGCTTGAAAAACAATGAAAAGGTCTGGTTTGTTCTAGCATTTCTAAAAATATTTAGAATGACATATAACCAAATTGAGACTGTATGAAAAGTCATCGAAATTCCTTCTATTGGATGTTGGTTAAGGATCCAAATATATACATTTCTGTATGATAGTTAAAAATTATTCATGAAAAAAGTGTTAACATTTGAATTATAATTTTAAATTCTGTATTCCTCTAACTGAATATTTAAATTATATTGATACTTTTTCAAATGGATGCATTAAAAATACCTTTACAAGATACTCAGTAGGAATTAACTATTCATAAAGTCTACGAAGGAGATCAAAGAATACTTTCAGAGTATTTTTATATACCAAGGGATAGGTTATGAACTTATGAACTTTGTAATGAACTTAACCAAATGTTTACCTCGTTTTTATTTCTCTCTGAAAACTAGCTCAAAGTAGTGATTTTAAATTTATTTTAATTATATTCCCTATTTTGTAATATTTATCACCGACAAAATATCACAATAAAATAGACATCCCTTGGTTTAATATTACTTGCGGTGATAAAAAATGATGCCTATATATTTAACATCTTAGAAGTTGACAAGCCATTTTTGTCTACTTAAAATTACACGGAATTAAGTTTTGCCCTTGGGCCCGGTGAATCTGAGTAAGTGCTATGCCCAAAATGAACTTTATATTTCATTATTTTAAATAAAATTTTTATTTTTACCTAAAGTGCCTATTAAAGCAGGCATGGAAATTGTTGCTACTTTTAATAGAGCTCTTACATGCCCTTAAAATGAAAACTTACTAAACTTGAGTTATCAAAACATATGAGACATGGAATTCGTACTTCAAATTATATGCTGTGTAATTTATCTTAACTATTTCAGACAGACATTTTGCCCTCTGTAGATATAAATTAATAATGGCCCTCAAGTAGTATATACCAATCCATAAGATTCTGTGTCTGAAAATATAAAATACATTTTAAACTCTGAAATCCACATGGCCTTCTTGGAAAAAAAAAATCAATCTTAAAACAACCATGCTTTAATACTATAATTCTTGCTTCCATTTCTACCAATCTTTAAATTATTTTTCCAGGAGAAATACTTAGAAAGCTGCTATAAAATAATGAAAAGAAGTTGTGAATAACTGTTAGTAACAATGTTCACCATAAGTGATAAGTATCAAAAAGCAAATTTCATCACTAAGAATTTAAAACATGTCCTCAAGTGTCATGCGAGGCAACAGCATGAAAATTAAAAAACTACTAGCAAAACTTTTCAGTAGTATACTGTAAATGCAAATAAAATGACCACCTTTCTTCCTATAAAACCAAATAAAACAAACCAGATGAACATTAAGGAAAACATGTACCTCTCAAAGTACCAAAGCAATGGTTATTCAAGGAAATCAATGTCTCAGGAAAGAGAAGTCTGTTTTTTTTCTTTAATCTTTATTAAAAGTTAGTACTATTGATGCTAAATCCTACAATTTGTAATTGTAAATTAGTCTGCAAACCACTTATTCAACCTTTTATTTCTGTAAAACTTTCAAAGACTAAGACATGAAGTTGAAGACATGGCCCTTGAAATCCAAGTATTTTTTAACAAACACAGTTATGTCGTCATAACTTTGGAATTAAAAATACTTACAGTCTCTCCAGTTCTTTAAGATCCTGGAATGCCCCTCGTTCAATGGTGCTAATCTTATTCTCCATAAGCTGACTGAAATGCAAAGTATAACAGGGTCTTAATGTTACCACTCCCCATCTAATAAGCAAGTTTCACTTCAGCCACTGAAAAATTCATAACCTCTTTCCCTTTATAAAATTAAACCATGCTCTGGTTTGAGATTTAATATGAAATTTAAGGATGGTATATTTGAGAGAAATTACAGAGGGCAAACAGCATCCACAGCACAAAACTTTCATAGAAAATCTAAAATACTAGTAAAAGTTACTAGTCAAAACTCTAAACCTCCGACTGTAGCTTATCCTGAAGGGCGACCCATGACATGGCAGTTTTGATGGCTGTTTTTGGTAAACTGATTTTGGAGTGAGTTCTTAACTCAAAGAATCCACAGAAAGCATGTCACCACACTTTAATTCATTTATGGATATGCACTGGAAACTGGAATATTTCATCATGGCCAAAATGTGTCTTTTAAAAGATAAACACTCAACACACAATGATCAAAAGTATATGTTCCTTGCAATGTATATATTTACAAATCTGTAGGTAAAAACAGTTTTACATTACATTGACTCTCACATGATGTCTCCCTCACAACAAAGTTAACTCACTAATTAAAAAAGTAATCGTATGTCAACAATATTATAAAAACGACAAAAGGTGTAAAATACAACAATTCAAAATATGACCAGTAATATTTTTATAGAGAAACATCTCCCATCAAAAACTGTGAAGAGTTGGATTGCTTGATTTTAAAGTTAAAAATCATATCTAAGTGCTGTTTGTTTGTTTTTAAAAAGTCTTTTATATTAGTAATAATAAAATGCAGACCCACTTAAATTCTTTCTAGTTAATCTCAAATCCTAAAAGTGTATCAAATGTCTCACATTACTTATTCATATTGTGGAAGCAATTATTCTACACTTTTATATGCATGAGGCACTTAGGGTATGGTATAGCAAACATTTGAGGTCATTTCTATAATATTGTTTCAATGGCAAGCATCCAACCTTAAAATAAAAGCCTACATTTTCATCAAAAGCTATAATACAATGATAAACAAAAAAGAAAGGAAACCAAGACCTTTTAAAATTTTGTTTCTGTCATTGGGACAGTTTTTCAAAGTGAGGCCAGTAACAATACAAAATATGCAGCCTTTAAAACAAAAGAAAATGCTTCAAAATACAGAAGAACATACTTACAGAACTCTTAAGTGTCTAAGACCAGCAAAATCTGTCTTGGTAATCCGTGTGATGTTATTTCCATTCAAATCCCTAAGAGAAAACAGGAAAATGACAGTTCCATTTTATTTCTATCAAGATCTAGTTAAACAAAGAAACAAATAAAACTTTAAGGTGAAAGATTAAGTCCAATTACTAAAGTAGTTTACAAAGTAAAAGACACAAGGGAGTAGTAACCTTTGAAAGATCTTTTTCCCCCCTAATGATTCTTAACAAGTTTACAAAGTCCATGCTTAGAGGCATCTGACAAGAACATGAAGTGATTATGTTATCAGGAGAAGTCCTCTTTTGTGTGTAAATGGAAGTGCTTTCAATTTTTGTTTTTACAAGGCTGTTGTCTATTAATTTCACAGGTATTCTGCTATTCGACTATTATTGTTAGGCACGCCCCCAAAGAGTTCCCTTCAGGCACGTAAGTGGAACAATTTTCTAATACTACTCAGAGAGAAATTTTTAAAATTCAGAACCCTGTCCTTAGGTGGCATGGTGGCTCAACTTCCTAAGGCAAAGGAAAAAAGTTAGAGTGCTATCAAAGGAGCTGCACTTCAAAGCCTCGCATTTATAGGCATTTACCTTCCAACAATTCTATGTTTGTAGGAAAACTAAACTCTTCATTTGCAGCTCAGGGACCCCCGCTGTGACTGTAAAGTGAAAACTACTAGCGGGGGCAATCATGGAAATAGATTCAGGCCTTCGCATTTTTGTTCGGATTTCAGCACCACGTTTCCTTCCAGTCACCACCCCCTTTTCTGGCATCTTAGGTCAAGATCTCAACTTGCCCTGGTTCCAATCATTTCAAGTAAAACCAGGCTTTGCTGCGGTTTGCATGTTCTCCTTCACGGAAGTAAGTTTTCTCTTACCCCTGACTTGAAAACATCGTGTTTGAAATTCGTATTGAAAGCGCGTACTTTGTCCATGGTAGAATCCTACAAGCCAGCGCTGAGTCAACTGTTTTCGGAAAACTTTACTGGCCCCTCTCCCCATCCCCCAAGGACCTGAAACTCAAATTACTATTTTGTTCTAAGTGCACTCCCTTTTTGTGGAGTGAGACGTGTCAGTGTCTCCACTTCAAGCTGCTCTGAAGAGCAGGCGGTGGCAAGCGCGGACACAGAATTCTGCACCGCTTTCTCCCCAGCCCGCTCTCCACGCTGAGCGAAGTGGCACCAACTTGCTCCTACAATTGTTGGGGTCCTTTACGGGCTGTTTGACAGAACGCGGATCCCTGCCCTCCATCCCAGACAAATGTGGTAGATCACATTCGGACAAGACGCCCTCGGTCGGGCCCCAACTAGCCCAGCGCTTCGGGCCCGAGAAGGAGGGAGACGTGGGGGGCAGGCCAGGGAGGCTGCGGGTGGGGGAGCCATTTGCAAAGGAAGAAAGGGCTCAACTCTGGCCTTGAAGCCGAGGGCGAGAGAACTGGGGGGGGAGAAGGAGAGCGACCTGAGGCGCTGCGGGCGGCGCGGGTCCCGGCGGGTCCCCTGCGCCGCGAGCCACCCTCACACCCCGGGGAGGGGGGGCGGGGGGCGCGGAGGCCGCGGGAGCAGAGGCGGGCGCGCCGACCCCGCCGCCCGCGCCCCGCGCACGCCGGGCCCACGCGCAACGGCGCGGGGAGCGCGCCCGGGGCGCTCGGGCGGCGCGGGGCGGCGGCCTCGCGTTCACAAAGGGAACGGCCTCCATGCTCCACTTCCCTCAACTCGGGAAGTGCCCCACCGGGAGCGCGTGGGCCGTCAGCACCGGGGCTGCGATTACTTCTTCATTAGAGATTCGCGGCGACAGGGAGGCGGGGATGTCTGCGGGCAGCAGAGCGCGAAGGAGGGAAGGGGAGAACTGCGGCCACGTGAATGGGCACAGAAACTGCCAGAAAGGTGCGCGGGGGGCGAAGGGGGGGGGGTCTGGGGCTCCGCAGGAAGGGCCGGAGGGGGCAGCGGAGGGCCGCGGGGTCGCCGTAGCCGTCACCCCCGCTCCGCTGGTTCGGGCTGGAGAGCCTGCCCTAACTTCGCCTCGACGTTGGGAAGCGGTCACCCTTCAGTCACCCGCTGGGACCGGTCTCCCGGGGCCGCCGCCGCCGCCTCCTCCCTGGGGACGTGGGGGGCGGGGGAGAGAGTCGCGGGGACGCCGTGCGGCGGCGAGACAGCTGCCTCGGTCCTGGGGCATCCTTCCCTGGGAGGCCGGCGGACGCGCCCCCGGTGGGGGGGGGGGAACCCAGGCGCCCCACGACTCCTTCTCCCCAGCCCTCCGTCCCCAGGAGGGAGACACTGAGCCGCCGAGCGGAGGTCTCTCCCTTCTGAGTCCCTCCGCCGACCGCCCCCCCCCCCTCCGCGCCACCCCGCGGCGACAAAAGCTGGGATTCGGCCCTGGAACCACCCGGTAGTGTTGACCACCGCAAGGTGACTCCGTTTACAGAGTCTGGGGGACAGAGTCGCGTCTCCTTTGCCCCGGGCATCCTCGAGTACTTGTGCCTACGTAAGAGGCGCCCCAGGCCCGAGAGAAGTCGCCCGCCCTGGGAATGGAAGTGGCTGGACGGGAGTGGGAGGAAGGGATCCGGCGCAGATGCCAGGCGGCCCGCCCCTCCTAGGGCAGCCCCCCCCACCCCAGCAGCGCTCTCCCGTCCTTCGCCCTCCCGGGGAGTTCAAGCCCAGGATGCGCGTGCAGGAGAGCTGCCTGATCCCTCCAGGCTGGATGGAGGGGATGCGCGACCCAGTGTGCCGGGGGGGGTGGGTGAAGACCCCATACTCACAGTCTCTCCGTGTTGCGGGGGATATTCCTGGGTACGCTGCGCAGCGCCAGCCCGTGACAGTCCACCGTGCTGCCCGAGCAGGAGCACTGTGCCGGGCACGCCTGCGGCGCCACCTCGTTGAGGACCGCCAGCACTAACCCCAGCGACAGGGACAGCGTCTGCCAGCCGACGCCGCGCATCTTCCCCCGCCGCCTCCTCGCTCGCCGGCGCGGGGGGTTCCTGCTTAGCTCGCTGTTCCGCGCGGATCGCGCTGTGTCTGAGGCCCAGTCTCTGGCGCGGGGCTAGGACCCCAGAGTGTCCGGGTGAACGTACGCAAAATAATTTGGAAGTGACTGATAATATTCAGGACAGTAGAGACGATACAGGTACGAGCCTCCCACTTCCCCTCCACTCTCCTCCAGCAGGGCAGGCGCTCCTAGGGTCCTGAAGGCGCAACTTGAGGTACTGAGGATCAATTGGCCAGGCCAAGGCTATAAGGAGACCCCAAAGCTGCGAGGAGGGGGTCACGCGTCGTCTGCCTCGCAGAGATCAACTTGGCGGTAAAAGAGCTGGGGTTTCTCAAGGCCGTGTAGATGCAGGGGTCGCTTGAGCGGAAAAGGGGGTGCTCCGATTCCACGGACCCCCTCTTCAAATCCGATCCCAGTGGGGAGGCTACGAGACAGAAGAGGGGTCCTCGACAGAAATGGTGGCCTCGATCAAAGTGGGTTCTCCGAAGCTAGAAGGCTCAAGAACCCCGCGGGCTGGGAGCGGAGCGCGCCGGACGACTGGGCATGGCGCGCGGGGGCGCACGGGGCGGGGGCGCAGCCCGGGGGTCGCAGGGCGGCGCTGCGGGTCTCCCGCGAGGTTCACTCCCGCGGCCTCCCCGCAGCCTGCGGCTCTTGCGCAGCCGGGACCGTTCCTCGCCGTTTCCCGACAGCCGAGGGCGATTTGCAAACACACATGCACTTCGCAGACGGAGATCTCAGCAATCGCGCCTCCTTCCTGGCGTCCTTGGCGACGCTCCGCACCAGGGCCTTCCCTGAGGTCACGCAGAAAAGACAAAAAGGCAGTGGGGCTGCCGCAGCCGGCAGGAATATCCACTAGTCACCACCCCAGCAGAGGAAATCCAAAACGCCAAGTTGAGGACCAGAGCTCCTCCGAGGATTGAGTCGGGGCGGGCTGGGAGGCAGGCCGGAGGGAGCGCAAAGGCCAAGGTGGATGTGGTCGCGTCTTGGGTCCTGCCGGAGAGTCCTGGGGGATGACGAGGTGGCAGTGGGCCAGTGCGATCCGCTACCCCGAGGAGAGCCCGGAAGGCAGCTGGATGGCAGTCCGGTGCGCGCGCGCGCGCGTGTCACCCTTCGCGTCTCCCGGATACGCCGCAGCCCCGCAGCAGACACCTGATGGCAAAGGTGGACGAAACAAGCGGAGGCTCCCGGGCAGGCGCAGCCCCTTGGCCGCCCCCCGACAGCCGCCCGCAAGCGGGCCCTCCTCCTCCTCGAAGTGCAGGAACTTTTCCCAGGCTTTGGATCCTGTACCCCACGGCCACGGTGGGAGTCCTCCCGCCGACGTCGCGACGCCGCCCGGATCCCGGTGCTGCACCTGACTCGGCGGCCGCAGTCCCGAGCAGCCAGTCTCCTTCCAGCCCCTTCCCGTCTCTCGGCTGCTCTCCGCGCCTCCTTCTCCGGAGAGGCAAGTGGCGGAGAGGGAAAGCGGCGACAGGCAGCGGGGACTCGGTGGCTCTCCTGGCTCCCGAGCTCCTGGCAAGTGTCTAAACAATAGGACGGACGCAGCAGCCCCGGTCTCGCTGGGCTGCGGGAAGGTGGGTTGTTGTTGTAACTGGAGTTGTTGGCTCGGGCTGCCTGGCGCTGAGCGCAGCCGAACAAAAACCCGCCCGGCGCCTCTGGAGCCGGCTTCGGGCCCCGGGACGCTCCCCTTTCTCTTCAGCACTCCCGCCGCGCCCGGAAAGCTCGGCAGCTCCCGCCTGCGCCCCGGAGCCGCGGCGCTCCCATCGCTCGCCGCCGCCGCCTTTTTAACCACCGTCTGCGGCAGCTACCGCCGCCACCGCCGCCGCTGCCAGCCTCCGCGGCCCGCGCGCTCCCCAAATAAATAACCCCAAGTCAGAAGTTAAGCCGGCGCGGGCCTTATATACCCAGCAGAGCCCCCACCCCTCGGCCCCGCCCCGCGCCGCCCGGCGCCGCCCACTGGCTGCGCGCGGGGCGCCCGCACCTCGCGGGGGAGAGGTGAGGCCCCGGCTGCCCGCGCCGGGCGGAGGCGGCGCCGGGCGGCGCGTTCCCGCGCGCCCCGGCTCGCGCCTCGGCTCCCACGCCGCGACAAAGTTTGCCGGAGGAAGGAGCCTCCTGGGCCCTTGCCCCCCAGCCGCGGGGCCCCAGAGGTGCCCCGGGCTCCGAGCTGGTGGTTCGCCGCGGAGGAACGGGGAGAGGGCGGCTTTGAACGCGACTCATAAATAAATAGCGCTGCCAATGCCTTTGCTGCAGCTTTTGCCACGCAATCCTAAGGGGCTGTTCAGTGTGTTTGCAGCTCAGCAAGACAGAGAGAGACAGAGATTGTGGTTTAAAATTAAAAAAAAAAAAAAAATTCTACCGAAATAGATCTGCCTGCGCTCACAGACACACACATGTGTATTTTTGGGAGCTTAAAAGTTCAGAGTTTTTGCAAGTTTTCCAGCCTTCTCGCCAGCCTTCCCATCTCTGAGCCACCCCCTTCCGTTTAACCCTTTCTTTATAGTCGCACACTTCACCGGGCTCAGTTGACATCTTAGATTTTCAGTATGCTCACAAAACCCTAAGGGCTTGGGTGTATCCGTGTGATTTTACTCTCTTAGGAGGGAAAAGAAGAAGCAAATCCCTAGCAACGCACATCGTAACCAAAAGGTTTCCTTTATTTAGGGGAAGATCTGGATATTTTTTCCTCCCACTATGAAAGAGAATTTCCTTCTTGTCTCTTTAGCGTGATGTGTGTCTGGCAACTGCTACCACTCTCCTGCCCCCCCACTCTTCTCCTAGCAAAAACCAATGTCATTATTGAGTTGAAATGATAACTAAAGGAGTCAACTCCTTCGCTTGAATGTAAAGCACCTCATCTCCCATGCCCCCTTACAAACCATTCACAGGAAGTGGTGCAAGCCCTTAGCCTACTGCCTGTCTCACAGTGTGATAATTATTTGTGTAATTATCTGTCATCCCTTTAAAAGCAAGAGAATCTGTCCGACTCATTTTTATATTTCCAGCATCTAACAATATGCCTAACACATAGTGGGTGCCCTGAAAATTGATCTATTTTTTTAAATGTAAGAACGTACTCAATCTGAAATTTCACCAATATCCCTATTAACTTTTTCCCAACTTAAGTTTTCCCACATGTCTTAAATAAGGCTATCTCTACCTATTCATTTTGCTTGCTCTGGAAATCTTAAAGCTATGCTGAGGATATTTCCAAAGAGAGGGTACCCATTAGATAACCAAGTTGGAACTCATTTTAATGCCATAGATTTATGTTGCTCTGCTCTTTTAAAGACTTGAAAACATTTAACATTTATTAACTCATTTGTCCTTCCAGATTTTAGCCTCAAGGTCTGTTATGTAACATCTTTAAGAAGGAGAGGGTGGAAGGCATAGTCACGTTTTCTTGTAAGGATCATGAGTTAAAGAAAGTGCCTCTGAATGACCAAGGATTCTTCTACCACCCTACCCCAACCCCAGTGAATTGTCTTTAGTCTGTACCAGCAAATTATGTATTGGAATATGTTTACTACCACACTAATTCATTCACTATCATAACTCTGATACCTTGTCAGCAATAAGATGAGAGTATTTATCCACCACGTAGAATCATTGTTCTGTATTTTAATTGCCAAAACATATTTTTGCATTGCAACATTTGCAAGTAATGCTGTTTATAATGTTGCACCAATGAGAGTCATAAACATGAGTTCAAGTTTGACTCTTTGTCTGGCTCACTTATTGTTGTGTAAAACCAAGAAAAGAACTGAAAATAACATTTGTAGCAACATGCCTACTGGAACAGATTTGAAAATTTGACGAAAATTTAAATAAGAAGCTATGTCCAGGGGTGCCTGGCTGGCTCAGTCGGTTAAGCATCCCACTTCAGCTCAGGTAGTGATATTATGGTTTGTGAGTTCGAACCCTGCATAGGGCCCTGTGCTGACAGCTCAGAGCCCGGAGCCTGCTTCAGATTCTGTGTCTCCCTCTCTGCCCCTCCTCCACTCATGCTCTGTCTCTCAAAAAATAAATAAATGTTAAAAAATTTAAAAGAAGATCTGTGCAATGTATATCTGAAGAGGAAAAGGAGGACGGCAGTGCATTCCTTAGCAACATGGCACGTTAATTTCTTTGTGTTATCAATGCTTCAGCTAATAAAGGGAAATGTATATGTGAGTGACCGAGTTTCTCATTTTTAAAGCTCTTAGTACAGTATTCCTTTGGTATCATTGTAGGATGTTTCTTGGAGGCCTTGCATGCTTCAATACCATTAACTTCTAGGTCTTCATTTTCCTGGATTATGTTGCTCCCAAATGAGATTTGAATTTCTCTTTGACTGTGCTGTACCCATCCTGAAGAAAGCCTTCTGTGGTGCTTATTGTCACCACATGAGGTCTCCATAAATCCTGACCTGCATTAAACACAAGTGGAAACCACTAGAATCAACATTCAAGTTTCCTATTATATTGAGAGAGGGGAAAAAAAATCTAGTTGCTACAATAATTTAGAAAACAATTTAGAAAATTAAATACTCATACAGTTAAAAAATAAAAAGGAAGCATTCTCTCAATGTGCATTTTCTTTGGAGAACAAAAAGCTTATGAAATTGGGACATAGGGAGAAAGAGAATAAGAAAAAGAATTGATGAAAAAGAGGTAAATATGAGTGAAAACAAAGGTGGTAACAGCATTGATCAATAGCAATAGCATCAATCAAATTCATGAAACTGACGGAATATTTTCCATGGCTTTAAGCCTTCATGCTACTATTTTCCATTGTCACAAAATGGAAAATTTTGTGCTCAGGTTAATCACCTAATTTTTTTCATGATAACTTGGCATTTGAAATACAGATATGGAACCCAAATTCATAGAGATTAAGATTTAACTAAACTTTTCTTTCATGTACCACAAGTGCCGAGCTAGAGTTAAAAATCACAGTGTAACAATAGGTGGGTGCTGTTTTACTCGCGTTCAGGTGAGGACACTGCTCTTTAGTCAGGTCTGATTAAATGGCAAAGCTGAACCCAGAGCCTGAGTTCTCTGATCTCAAATCTGACTTACGCACAACTGTATCTAGAGACCCTCTGAAACTCCCAGGGATCAAGGAATCTGTAATTCATCAGGTAGTGTCACCATCATATAGGAAATGTTCATGTCCCTCTGCACACTATTTATGGTCATCTAGTAGGGGAGAGCTAGGTCCACAGCAAGGCACCCTGAGGATATTAGTACCCAAATAGCTTCTGGAGTTGGCTTAAACTTTGAGATGATTCTCTAGGGCAGTTTTTCTCAGTGTGGTTCCTGTGTCAGGAGCCTCAGAAACACCAGAGCCTAGAGATGTAAATGTTCAGACCACACCTCAGACCCACAGAATCAGAAAATCCGGGGGTGGAAGACAGCAATCTGGGTTCTAACAAGCCCTCCAAGTGGTTTTGATGCTCCCTGAAATTTGAGAACCACTGCTTTCTCGAGCTACTTTGTGGTTACCTCTGAGCCACTTAAGTATAGAGAATTAAGCAGCACTGAGTGATGGACGGTGCCTGCTGGCTGAGCCGACTTCGGCTTCTCCTTGCCTGGCATTTGACAACTGCCTGTTCCTGATCACCTCTAGGGGGCACCAAAATATTTTTATGTACAGCCCCACAGAGGCAACAAAAGCTTAGGTTCATTTTCCAAAGAAATGGTCGTGAGAAGTAGAAGCAGCTTCAATCTCAGGAAGCTGCCCTGATTATTATGTCTCAGCCAGTTACAAAATTCACCATATTTATGGTTTTTTTTTCCAGTTTAATGTTGCGTGTTATGGGGATAACTATACCCACTGTTGAAGATTATTGTGAAGATTAAGATATTATCTGTCAAATTGATACAGCACAGTGCCCAGCATAGAACAAAGTGTTGTTTAAATAAAGGGCAGTATCACTTTTTTCATCATTACTACTGCTATTAATAGGTGAATATTCCTAAAACATTTGAATTGTGAGAATAGATTTTACATATATATTTAGATTAAATATTCCCATCAGTTATTACAATGATCAAGCAATTTCTTGTCCTGAGCCCTGGGAAATCCTGGGATGAGAAGCTTTGGGGCTATTCTTAATGAGTAGAAGAAAGATCATGCCCTGCCCCTGCCTACAGTAATCCATCAACAAAAGGTAGTGATGGATACAATTAGTTTCATGATATCATATCCTTTGTTATCCTTTGATATCCTTTCACATCCTTTGAAGGAGTGAAGTTGGTTTTTTTTTTTTTTTTTTTGGCATAATAAAATAGCTTGTTGGTGACTTAGTAACATTAAAATGAAAAGTTTAAAACCTGAGATATGATGCTAAGTGGGAATGCTTTGGAAGCTTTGGGTATGTCACTTAAATTTTCTGGCCATAGTTTTTCTCATTCATATAAAGTTGGGATTAGACCAGTTGAACCGTAAACAGTTCCTAGAGCTTAGTAGTTATATATTTATTCAATAATGTCTGTGTTCCAAACACTTAGTTCCTTGCAGGGCCACAACAATCTTCTGAGTTAGAGACTATTTTGATCCCCCATTAAGAGTCAACAAAACTTGGGTTTACGGGAACTCATTCAGTTGGTCAGGTTCTTACAGCTAGTAAGTGGCAAAGCAGGAGTTAGAGTTCTGTTCTGCTACCAAAAATCTCATAAACATCACTTTGAGTAATACGCACTTTCTCAAATTCTATCATTTGACTACACTGTGTAATGACTTGTTTTATATATAATTAAGACAAAAATGGTTTAGGGGATGTGAAGGTGGAGTGGAAAAGCATTTGAACACTATATAGTATACTTAGGCAAGAATAACAACAACAAAAAATGTTAAAGGAATAGTTCATACCCAATAATGCAGGTTAAAAAAACACATTAACATTAAAAAGCCCGAGGGAAAATACACATAAACATTTTAATGGTTTTATGAGGTTAAAATAAATTTGCAAGAATTTAACCATCAAGGGAGAAGTAAATACCATTGTAAATGATTTAAAGTTGCCTGATCTTTTGACTCTACTAAATCTAAAATGTGCCTCCTGGCTTGTCACAGAAGAAAAAATATCTTCCATTTTTACTTGGGAACAAAGGGACAGAAACCCCTCACACTTTCTGCAGCCTCCTGCTAGTTTAAGAAAAGTTGACCTTCCTCCTATGGGGCATATCAGGCTAAAATTACAAAGAATTTGTTCTAGTCTAACATAAATTCAAAATAGAATAGCTTCAAATTCCAAGGCTAAATAGTATATATTTTAGATAATACCAACTCTGATTAACAGAAACTATTGATAACCACTATTGGAAAATTACAGTTCAAATTTCATGTTCGCCTGATGGCCAAAAAGCCATTTTCTCAGAGAAAGGGTCACATTAGTGTCTTGGTCTAAGAGTTGACAAACTTTTTCTGTAAAGAAACAGATAGTAAGGGTTTGGGCTTTGCAAGCCATTGGTCAAAATTAAGGATATTTACAGACACTCATAGAATAAAGAGAAAACAAATTTCCACAAATGTTTTACTGATATAATTAAACACATAACAATTGGTTACATTTCTTTGAAATCTCAATCTACTTCATCAAAATTATGGAATTATTTTTAGGAGGGTAGCGTTTCCTTTATTTGGGTTCCAAAGTAAGTATTTTCTAGCATCATGTCAATTGCTAAGTTATGTATATAAAAATCATTTTTAGCTTCCTAGTAATACCAAGCATGTGACAGGTCCCAGTTGGCCTTAGTCCAAAGACATGGTTACTCAATGTGTGAGGTCATAGTTTCCTAAAGGGTTATGTTAAAATTCAAAGGGATGTTGTAAAGATAAAAGCTCTGAGCTCCGAAGTGGCTGCTCTGTGACAAGCAGTAAATGTCTTCCTCAGTATTATCTACTGCCCTCTCTATTTCTTCAGCTCTGAAATGCAATTCTGCAAAAGCATTTAAAGAAAATTTAAATTCATTTCATTTTAATATAAAATAAATTAGTACAAGATATGCTGCATATCCGTTTCTTGCATGTGCTTATCTGTTGAACCAGATGGTCTTCATATATAGTATGAAGATAAGAATAAGTAACACTTATTAAGTATTTACTATGTGCAGGCATAATTCCAAATGTTTTACTTTATAGTCTCATTTAATCCTCCTTGAAAACTGTATTACCTAAGAGATGAGGAAGTTGAAGGACAGGAATGTTGAGTAACTTGCCCACATTGCCATGGGGATGAGGCACATGAAGCCAGGAAAGGTAAAGTAGCTTCTACAAGGTTACTCAGTTAGGAAAGGGTAGAGAAGCTAGGATCTTAACCCAAGCAGCCAGAGTCCAAAACAGCAGGCCTCTTACTAATTTATGAATCATAGGAATTTCATGGTAATAAAATGAAAATTATAGATATCAAAGAACTATACAAACTGACAGATAATGTCCTAATATTCTTGTTTGCACTACGATTATTTTTAATTGAAGATGGTGAATGCAAAAAACAACATACAAACATTTAGTCAAGAATCATTGTGCTAAATATAATCTGACTTGAGCCAACCCTTTTTTCTCCTTCTTTCCACAGTAATGGAATTCTTTCATTTCTCTTTCATGACTTAAGATACATTGTCCTTTTATAAAAAGGAACAAAACCAAAGGGGTATTTTCCCACTGAAATGACATCGAAATTCCATAACATATTTTCTATGTCAGTTTAGGAAAAAACATTATATAAAGAAGAATCTCTAAGAAAAAACAGAGTTTAACTTTTCAATGTCTGAAGATACAGAAATAGCAGTTCAGGTGTTGCTAACTAGTCATATCTTACTGTGAAAGAAGAATCTACTCAAAGCTTCATGTTCTTTCTTATGATTTTAAGATAGCACAACTGAAAAATATTCTTCAGTATGATTGCCCAAGCAATATAATGAAAAATTATGAAAAATAAAATGTGAATGCTAATGCCATTTTAAAAAGTATATCCAAATAAAGTAACTTCTAAAAGTTGGTCCATTTATTCCAAATTGCTTTATTTGGGGCTACATCTACTTGGAATTATAGTCATAACACTTTGTCTGTGCATTTGTGTTATCTATATACTCCTCCTCATTAGTGTCTTTGCCAGGACTGTAATTTTTATTTTTATTTTTCTTCCTTAAACTCTCATATGTGGAAAATAAGAGATTGTTTATTATCCTATCTCAAAGAAGTTGTGAAGATTAAGAAAGAAGTTGTGATGGTTAAGTAAGTAAATACATAAAACACTTGGCAACTTCTGGTTCTGAAACAAGATGGCCTAGGCTCACATATCCCCACTTCCCGTCGTCAAGGACAACTAAATGCCCTCCAAATAATCAACGGGCATTAATAAAAGGATTCAGAGAACTACAATTTAAAAAATAAAAGACTGTCTAAGAAGCTCAGGAACTGAGGATTGACAGCACTGTGAGTTTCCTGGTAGTCACACTCACTCGTGTGAGTTTCACGTAGTGCCAGGGAAGGGCAAGCCCATGAGAGGCCTCGTGGGGAACCCGAACCCCCAGCTCCCTACCTCAGACATCAGCTGGCTGACGCCTATCCAACCACTGCTGCACAGTGGTCAGGACACCAGCAGACAAGCTGATTCGTCCCCAGGGAAGCACTGGTGGAACCTAGCATTTCCTTGCCCTCCTCCATTCAGTGGCATGAGAGATTAGGCCCAATGTCTGCTGGCTCTCCACTGTCCCCTCATTCCCTCCCTCTGCCACCTGGCTGATGACCTGGGATATTACTTCAGCTCCGACAGGCAAGACCCAGTAAGCACTGGGCAGGAGCCCCAGCAGCACCAGGAGAGCAAATCAGACCAGAACTGCATTGCAAACTCTGGAAACTAAAGTCAACATAAGTAGGCCAGGCCCTACATGCTAAATCTAAACACAGAGACTACAAGCTAAAATAGAAGATTTAAATAGGATGAAGAGTCTCCTAACATAACCAAAATGTCCAAGATGCAATAGGAACATCACTCGCCACACTAAGAACTGAAAAAAAAATCACAATTTGAATGAGAAAAAGACAATTAACTGACACCAATCAGATGGTGAAAGGCGATATCAAGACATTCTTAGGGTAAAAAAATCCCAAAATAATTTGTCTTACAGGTAGTCCTACCTTAAGGAAATGGCTAATGGAAGTTCTTTAAGACAAAAGGAAATTGTAAAGAAAGGAATCTTATAACATCAGGAAGAAAAAGCAATGGAAAGTAAAAAATATGGGTAAAGATAGTATATTTTCCTTCTCTTTTTAGGCTTTCTAAATCATGTTTGATGGTTAAAGTAAAATTATAACATGGTATTATGTGGTTCTCAGTGTTTGTAGAGGAAATAATAATGACCATAGTATTATAAACATGTGAGAGTAAAGAGAAAGGGAGGTAATGTTTCTGTACTTCATCCAAACTGGTAAAATATCAGCACTAAGAGAATGTGTTAACTTATGTATATACTATGTAGTACCCAGAGTAACCACAAAACAAAACAAAACAAATCAAAACAAACAAACAAACAAACAAAAATGTGGGCAAAGAGTTAAACTCAAGACCACTCTGGAAATACCAAAATGGAGTTCCAAAACATGTTCAAATAACCCATAGAAAGCCAGAAAAATATAACAGAAAGGAAAACCACTGAAAGCAAATAGAAAACAAATAGAGAGTGACAGACTTGAGCTCAAACATATATCAAGTATAACATCAAATATAAATGATCTAAATGTTCCAATTAAAAGAAACAGTTGGCAGAGTGGATTGAAAATCATGACCCAACTATGTGCTGTCTATAAGAAACTCTATTGAAATATTACAAATAGGTAGGTAGAAAGTAAAATGATGGAAAAATGTATGTCATGCAAACAATCAAAATAAGGTAGGAGTAGCTATATACATATCAGATAAAGTATATTTCAGAGCAAAGAAAATTACTAGAAACAGAGAGGGACATTGTATAATGATAAAAGGGTCAACTCACCAAGAAGACATAACAATCCAAAATATTTATGCAAAACTATAGAGATGAAAATACAATTAGCAGTTGAAAGAGGTCAAGGAAATACATGGCGGAGAGTGGATGTGGCCATAAAGAAGTAGTAAGAGGGAGCCTTATGGAGATCACACACACACACACACACACACACACACACACACACACACACAGTATAACTGGTGAAATCTGAATAAATTCTGTGGGTTGTATGAATGTCAGTATCCTGGTTTTGATATTGTATCCTAGTGCTGTTAGTTGCTAATGTTGGGGAGTCAGGATGATGAGTCCATGGGACCTCCCTCTACATTGCTTTGCAACTTCCTATGAATTGAAAAAAGCAGTCAAAAATCAAAAGCTATATACTGAAGTATTCCATCTGTAAATATTATTGAAATCACAAGTAGGAAAACTAAAATTCTTTATTCCTAAAGAGTAGGAAGAGCTAAGGACTGCATACAAAGATACTGAGGGATGGAGAAAGGAAAGCCCTTGAGGAGTCATAATTACTGACTTTGGACTAGGGACTGTGAGAGAGAGAGGTGTGGATGATCCTGAGTGGGGAACTATGGAGAAGGAGCAAGACTGGGATATGAAGGTAGCTAAAGGCTAAAGCCTACCTCTATAGGAGGAAGGGTAGTAAGACTGATTGGGAAGTGTGTGTGTGTGTGTGTGTGTGTGTGTGTGTGTAGGTCTGTGGGTGTGTGTGTCTGTGTGTGTATGAGAAAAGGATTTGACAAGGTGTAGGAAGGATTTCCAGAAGGAGAAAGGGTGCTGGCCATTTTGAGTGATGGTATGGGAACCAGAATTGTGCAGGAGAGATATAAAGGAAACGTGTGCACAAAGACACAAGCAGTAAACAGAGGAAGATGTAATATAACAACGGAAGAAGAGGGGGGCTTTCACAGATGGCCCAACAGTTTTTAGTGGGAAAGCTACGATAGCTGAGAACTCTACACATGTAAAGGTTATTCCTGTAACTGTTCTCAATTAACTGTGGGAACTTGTGCAGGTTATTTAAGCCAGCTGAACTTTTGGCTCTTGATCTGTGAAATGATGAGGATGGACTAGATGATTTTTCTAATATCATTCAAGCTGTAACAGTCTATGATTTTATGGTCACTGCATGTAACAAATAGGGAAAATGTGTTTAGAAGCTTTCTTCATTTTAACATCATTGACAACAGAGACTAAACCATCTTCAATGGTTTGTGGTTTTTCACTTTAGGAAAAGCAAAAATTGGGCAAGTGCTGGGTTGAAATAGGTTAGTGGGAACAACTAAAAGGAAGGAAAAACCAAAGTTGCTAAATATTTTAAGAGAAACTTTCCCTGCATGAAAAGCAGTGGGTTTATGTTGCCAAGGAGAGTGATACTTCAATAAATATTTCATCTTTTCATCTTCACAGGGACAAGGGTCATGTTGCCATTTTTCAGTAACATAAATAGAGATTCATGCAACTTAACATCCATATTACATTGTAGAACAAATAGTAGGCAAAGCCAGGGTGGCTATCCAGATGTCTTGATTTCTAGAGTGTCTAGAATCACTTCTACATAGACTCATATACACAAAAACAGTCCTCGTCCATGATGAGATATCCCTACACATGTACTAGCACAACTAAAAGAAAACATAGTTTTCTTGGAAACCACGTTTGGAAAGAATATTAAAAAACTGAATACATGAATTGCTTGTGGGAATGTAAAATGGTACAGCCACTCCAGAAAATATTTTAGCATTTTCTTAAAAAATAATAGCAATGAATAAATACTGACCATACGATCTAGCCATCACATTCCTAGATATTTATTCCCCCAGAATAAGAACATATCTCCACTCAAGAGCCTGTACATACATTTTTATAGCAGCTTTACTTGTAAGAGCCAAAACCTATAAACAGCCAAATTGCTCTACAATAAAAGCATTAAACAATCACATATCAATATTATAGAATATTATGTAACAATAACAGGGAATGCATTATTGATACAACCACGTGGGTGTATCTCAAAGGTGTTAGCCTGAGTGAAAAAGCTAGTCAAAAAGCCATATACTAAATGGTTAAATTTAAAGAACATTTTGAGAGTGACAAAATTAAAGAGGTGGAGACCAAATTGATGGTTGCCAAGTGCGAGGAATGGTTGGGAGGAAAGAAGTGGATGTTGACACTAAGGATAGCTCGAGGGAGCTTTTCATGGTGATGAAATAGTTCTGTATCTTGATTGCAGTGGTGATTATACAAATCAATGTCAAGAACTTTACACACACCCTCTATCAAATGTGTGCATGTATTTTGATATTGTACCATATTGATTTTGATACTGCCATATAATTAAGATGTAACCATTGAGGGAAACTGAGTGAATTGTATATAGGAGCTCTTTGTGTCATCTTTCGAAATTCCCATGAACCTATAATTATTTCAAAATAAAAAGTTAAAAATAGTGTCAATATCTAGAAGGTGGTAATAGTATTGTGATTAAAAACACTGGCCTTATACTTGATTTCCCTGAATTTCAATCTAGGTTATACAACTTAGTATGTTTCTGACTGTGGCTTAAATGTCCCCTCTTTAAAAAATTAACCTTTAATAATAGGATGATAATGGTACCTATTTAGAGGGATTGTTATGATATTTTAGTGAATTAATATAAGTAAGTTGCTTAGAGTGTGGCAAAGTACAGACTGCTCATTAAATGTTATCCATTATTACAGATAAATGTTACATTATAGATATAATTTTTATAAATGCTATTGGTTCTCTTTTTTTTAACAGCTTGAAAGCTCAAAGATAAATTTGGGTATGCCATTAGGTATTGTGTATACATTCATGCATGTTAGCTGTATGACAGTCTTCATGTTATTTTCATAACATTTGTACATACCTGTTTGCTTTTACTCCATTGCATTTTAGAACTTTGGGCTATTTGTCTACTCATTTTTTCAGTCCAATTTTACTTTATAAATTTTGACACTCTTTTCTAAATAAGTTTTTGAAATAAGGTGTCGCAGACTATGAGTCTGGAGTTCTCACTTGTCCAGCAAGACAGCAGACACAGAATTGAATATGAGAGAGGCTAATGTCTGGGAAGAGACGGGAGCCCCAAGCAGGGGTTTCGTCTCCATATTTATTGAGCTCACAAGATATTACCCACGTGGTGAACATGAAGAAAATAAGATCTTACACATGTGAACATGGAGAAAATAATCAGACAGAAAGCATTAATTTGTGTGTGTAGGAAGTAAAGGGTCTGGGGGTCAAGTGGAATTTGTGATCAAAGTACAGCAGTATATTGGTGTCAGATGGAAGGTAATTTTACTCATGATCCCATTACAATATCTCTTTACCTAACCTCAGGTGCTTTTGCCTTGCGGTGGCGGCTTTCCTCCCTAAGGAGAGGTACTGGTACAGATGCCAGAGAAACAAAGATAGAAAAGATATAAACCTTCCCCTTGGGGAGCTTATATACGACAGATGTCTTAAGACATTAGATGCAAATGTCTTAAGACATTAGATATCACTCAGATACATGTGATGAGAAAAACAAATATAGCAGAAATAAGAAGGACAACACTGCCCTGTGATGCCAAGGAAAAGGAGACAGTAAGTAGGGTTCAAAGAATTGAAAGGAGTTTTTCTGGTGCACAATTTGAATGATGACAGATGCTAACAATGTAAAACCATGACCAAATGCTTTACCCCATAAGAAAATATATCATCTCACATAACAATAAACCCTGAGGCACAGTGGCCCCAGAGTTGGTAGAACAGCTACATATTTATGTGTGTGTGTGTGTGTGTGTATATATATATATATATATATATATATATATATATATATGTATGTATGTATACAGAGAGAGAGAGAGAGAAAAAAAGAGAGAGATTATAAAGAATTCGCTTGAATAATTACAGAGGCTGACAATTCCCAAGATCTGTAGTCAACAAGCTTGAGACCCAGGAGAACCAATGGTGTGATTTCCATTCTGAAAGCCAGCAGGCTCAAGACACAGTAAGAACAGATGTTTCAGTTCAAGTCTGAAGGCAAGAAAGACAAACAAACAAACAAACAAAAACAATGTTCTAGCTCAAAGCGGTCATGAAAGAGGTATTCCCACTTATTTTGGGGAAGCTCAACATTCTTGTCGGATTCAGGCCTTCAACTAATTGGATGAGTCCCGCTACCTTAGGGAAGGTAACCAGCTTTGCCCAGTCTATCAATTTAAATGTTAAACTCATTCAACAACACGCTTACCGAAAAACCTAGAATAATGGTTAACCAAATATCTGGGCACCTCATGTTCCAATCAAGTTGACATATTCCCCAATTTATACTTAATTGATTCAAGGTGTGCTTGGGCATCAGAATTTCTTTAAACTCCCACATGATCTAATGTGCAGCCAAGATTGAGAACCACTTTACAAGAGGGTGGTGTTCAATACAGGAGACCTAGGGAATGTGGAGTCTGGTTCTAGGGTTTCCTACTTTAAGCAAACAGGGCTTTTTTACCGCTTCAACTGCCTGACCATCTTAGTTCAGGATTGCTAGCCTTAATACTAAATATAGGAAGAAAAAAATACTATTTCTTCCTCCAATTTGGAATCCATAGAGACAGAGAAATAGGTCATGGGGGAGGGGATCTACAAATCAATTTGCCATTAATAACAGAAAAAGCCATGTTCAATAATAATTTACTCAGATATTATTTTCCCTTAATATAATACATGTCTTAACATTGGAAGTACAGCAGGAACCACATGAGAAATCTTTATTCCAGAACCAATTAAATGAATAAACACTACCCCGCCAACCCAGGAAAATAGAGACTGTGAGTAATTTAATTGACTGAACACTGGCAATCAAATCCAAATATGAGTCCTTTCTAAAAATACGTCTTAAAACATTATTTTGAACATGAACATATATTTCATTGCTTTTTCTCTAAGAAAGTTGCCACTTGAAAATTTCATGTGTGTGCTTATACCTGACAAATATTTCTTATATGCGCATGTATGTGACATATATGTGTGTATATATGTATATGATATATATGTGACATATCATATAGCATTTTGATATTTATGCATTTGTACTAGTCAGTATCTTTTAATTAATTTACAATGATGATTTTTCATGTAATTTTATGCTTGATATTTCTATAAACATAATTCAATATTATTAACATTTGCACAAACACAAGACGTTACTGTACAGATATTTTACTTTCCTTCAACTATTTTATAAAGACATTTATTTTTATTTATGGCTGCAGATTAAAACTCTATTAACTCTATCTACTCAGGTAAGGAATGTGAAGAAGTCTTCATAGTGTTTAAAAACCTTTAAAATAAACTCAATTTTAATCACAGATGAAATGGATTCATAAATTGAAACCTGCTTAATTGGCAGTTAAAAGCTGTAGGACAATGTTGTCTCTCTGCTTTTTCAGAATTATGTCCCAGCTGTTTTGAGAAAGCAACCAGAAGATTGAGAGAAACTGCCAAGTATCCTGGGGAGAAATTGGGAGTAAAGAGTCACATTAGCTTCCATTATTCCAAAATCATTGTGCTACCAGCAGTAACTGTAAATACTGTAAATGAAGTAAAAGACCTCAAATGTAAAAGTTAATCTGCTTTTTACTGGGAAAAACATCGCACTTTTCTGGCTGAACTTCAATCAAACCAACACATTTCAAAAATAAATTTGAGATAATATGATTCACAATGTTTCTTCACCAGCATAAGCATTAAATGTTTAACCATTTAATTTGAAGAATGCCTTAATTTTATTAAAAAAGCTATAGCCACCATATGTCACTCCAGCCATCAGGGAAGTCTCCTTTATAATGTAATAAACAACTCTCATCTCTTTATGGCTTATAACAACAAGAGTTATTTCCCTCTCACTTACTGATCTGTTGGGGGTCAGCTGGGAGCTTTACTTCCTTGGTTAGTCTCTCTGGGCTGGGGCAGATGGAACAGCTACTGTCTCAAATATTGCTGGTCTTCGTGGACTCTTACACAGCAGCAAAAAGCTCCATCCTGAAAGTGACTTCCCACTTTCATCATCACTGACCAGATCTGGCCACATGATCCACTCAGCAACAGGTAGGAGAGGGTGTGTAATCCCCGCTGTGGTTAGGAGGTTGAACTGAAACTACTTGGAGAACACCATTACAGATTTGCACTTGTAGGTCACCAAATACGCAACTCCCTCTACCTCCCACATGGAAAATGTACTCAACTCTTCCCTAAAGAAGAGTGTCCACATGTCCCATTTTGCCACTGCATCAAACTCCAAGCCTACGCTTTCTGGGTGTGACGTGGCAGACTCCACATCAAAGTTGAGTGTGAATTCTCTTGCTCTGGACACTAATGAATGCAAAAGATAAGTTACTTTTCCATGCTCTCCAAATACCCAGTACTAGTACAGGGACAGAGTAACTGCATTAAACTCTCCCCTTTAGAAAGAGGAAGGATAACAGGTACATGGCAGAAACTAATCTGACTCAAATAATTCTGAAGTCCTACGAGGCAGAGGTGGGGAGGACCTTCCACCTTGGGAAGGGAGAATAGAATGGGACTGTTCCTAGAAAGTGACTTTGCTTCCTCACAGAAGAGTTTCAGATTGATTACTTTTCTCTGTGGTCTTTGGCTCTACCCCATTTGCCACATCTGTGGTGGGCAGTGGATAGGAATACATTTTATTTATGAGTTGAGTGATTTTTCTCCCTCTGCTGGATGCCTACTGAAGGACGGGACTCGGGGTCATTTTAAGTCTCTAACAGTCTCAGACATTTATAATTTGGGCTTATATATTCTCTGTACAATTTTCTAAACAAAGTTATAGGGTTTTAATCTATTTTGTACAGTTGGCAACATGTGATAGCTGCTCACGTTTCTTTTCTGGATATTATTTTAGATTGGTTGTAGGGTTTTTTGTTTCCTCAGACTGCTGCTTCCCCACTTGCAACAAACATAATTGTGGGAGGCAAACAAGGACCTTCCAAGGTTAGGAGGGAGAGCTGCATAGTTAACCTCTCTTCACAGATTTATTTTGTATAATTTTAAAATATACACCATAATAATCCACTCACATTTAACAAAGTGTTAACTTAATCCACTTAATAAACATGACCAGGAGCTCCTGGGTGGTTCGGTTAAGTGTCTGACTTCAGCTCAGGTCATGGTCTTGCCATTCCTGAGTTCAAGCTGGTGTTGGTATCTGCGCTGACAGCGGGGAGCCTGGAGCCTGCTTTGGGTTCTGTGTCTTTGGCCCTCCCCCATTCATGGACTCTCTCTCTTTCTCTCTCTCTCTCTTAAAAATAAATAAACATCAGGACGCCTGGGTGGCTCAGTCAGTTAAGCCTCTGACTTCGGCTCAGGTCATGATTTCACGGTTTGTGGGTTCAAGCCCCACGTCAGGCTCTGTGCTGATAGCTAGCTCAGAGCCTGGAGCCTGCTTTGGATTCTCTGTCTCCCTCTCTCTCTGACCCTCCCCTGTTCGCGCTGTCTCTCTCTCTCTCTCAGAAATAAAAAAAACATTAAAACATATAAACAAACTTCAAAAATTAAAATAAAAAACTCTATAAACATGACCCGACCAGTTTAAGACAAAAGAACAAATGGGCATGTATAGGTCTTTTGAAATTATAAATAAAGCTGTTAAATAAATATATCATATCTTCATATCTCGACCTTAACATGAATACAGCAAAATTGAAAACACATATAAAACTATGGCTTTCATTTATTAAAATAAGGAAAACTATCAAGAACAACTGTATTAATTATTACGGATTATGGTTGAGAGCTCTGGTGATGCACTAGAGATGTTTACATTAGTAATAAAAATGTAGATTCATAAAGTATTACATATTTTGAGAGAAATCATTTTTCTTTTAACTAATATTGTTACAGTTATAAGTTTCACCGATAGTAACATCAAATTAAATTGCCATATAGTGTTTAGGGATTTTTTTTCCTGGATAAATTCCAACTTCAAAAAATTTTGCTCTGCAGAAACAGTAGTGTCTGAAATTGTCATCAAATTTTATAAAGCAATATTTAAATTCATAAATGAGCTATGAATTTTACATGTCATGTTCAAACAGTATAAAGAAGCCATAGAGAAATGATCAGATCAGAGAAATATTTAAAATATTTTAATTTTGTATAATGAATTGCTATCATTTTTTTTAAAGTTTATTTATTTATTTTGAGAGGAGGAGTGAAAGTGAAGGTGGGGGGAGACAGAGAGAGGGAAAGAGAGAGAGTCCCAAGCAAGCTCTTCACCAGCAGCACAGAGCCCAATAGGGGCTTGAACCCATGAGCTGCAAGAGCGAAACCTGAGCTGAAGTTGGACACTTAACTGAGGCACCCAAGCATCTCAAATTGCTATCATTTCTATTGTAATTTCACCATCTTTTATATTTATACGTAAATGTGTTACTTATGTTCTTTCAAATCTTTAAAAGTTGGATGTTATAAAGGAAATCAAAAAGAGCAGCATTTGTTCAGTTTTATCAAATTTCTATTCTATTCTCTTGAGGCCACATTTTAATTGTTGTTGTCTAAAAGTACAAACTTGCAATGAGTAGTAAATAAGCCTTAGAAATATAATGCACAAGTTTAATGAGTACATATAATAATATTGCACTAGAATTATATAATATGGTAAATATTGTTAGTGGCAATCATATTGCAATATATAAATATATCAAAGCAATACATGTATGCCTTAAATTTACACAGTGTTGTATGTCAAACTTATTCCATAAAGAATAAAAGACTATTTTTAATCTTAAAGTGGCTAGAAATACAAATCAACAATAAAAAGATATTTAAAAGTCCAATTATAAAGGGGCATGGGATTTAATAAACATTTCTCCTAAGGAGATATATTAATTGTCCAAAAGCATTTAAAAAGGTGCTCAATATCATTAGTCATTAGGGAAATGCAAATCCAAACCACTATGACATACCATTCCATACACACCAAGGTGACCGTAATCAAAAAGATGGACAATAACAAGGGTTAGCAAGGATATAGAGAAACTGGAACCATCATACACTACTTGTGGGAATGTAAAATGATGCTGTTACTTTACAAAATGGCTTGACAGTTCCCCAAAAAGTTAGAATAGAGTTATCATATGACCCAGTAATCCATTTCTAGGTATATATCCAAGACAACTGCAAACATGTGTCCACATGAAAACTTGTACCAAAAAACAAAAAACAAAAAACAAAAAACAAAAAAACTTGTACACAATTGTTCATAATAACATTTTTTATAATAGCCCAAAAGGAGAAACAACTAAAATGCCTATCAACTGATGAATAAGTTAATAATATGTGGTATATCCATACAACTAAATATTATATATATATATGTATATGTATATATATATATATGTATATATATATATATATATATGCTACTACACGGATCAACTTGAAAACATTATGTTTAGTGCAAGAAGACAGACCTAAAAGGCCAAAATATTATATATATATGTATTTATATATAAAAGGCCAAAATATATATATATATAAAAGGCCAAAATATTATATATATTTTTTATATATAAAAGGTCAATATATATTTATATAAAAGGCATAAAAGGCCAAAATATATGCTACAACACGGATCAACTTGAAAACATTATGTTTAGTGCAAGAAGGCAGACCTAAAAGGCCAAATTTCTATTTATATGAAATATCCAAGAAAGATGAATCCAGAGGCAGAAAACAGACTAGTGGTTTACAGGGGTGGAGAGAAGAACAGGGAGTAATGAGCTGTTAGTAAGGGGTTTCTTTTCGGAGTGAGGAAATGTTCTGAAATTAAATAGTGGATATGATCGCACAGTTCTGAATATACTAAAACCTATTGAATTGCACACTTTAAAAAGGTGAATTTTATAGTATGTGAATTATATCTTAATAAAGCTGTTATTTAAAAAGATGACAAAAAATAGATTATGGTGATGGCTGCACAGCTCTGCATATACTAAAAGCCATTGAACTGACCACTTCAAATGGATGAATTTTATGATATGTGTAATTATCTCAATAAGTCAGTGAAAAGAAGTGGCCAGAAAACAGCCCCTATAGAAATTGGTGATTATTTGTAATATTCTTTCTCCTTTATATGCCTAAAAACATTTTTCTTCCTTGTTCTAAAGTCTTATATTTTGTTGCAATGTCATTTTTTGCAGCATAGTTCATGTTTACTTTCTTTTGATTTAAGAATACCTACCAAACATTTTTAATATGTGTTTTTTAACTTCTAAAAAGTAAAACAGCCAAATTTGGATTTCTTGGGGCTTTTTTGGTAAGCTGTTTCTAATGTTATTACCAACAAGCAACAGCTCATGACAAATAACTCAATAGCTCATTTCAGGATTAATTTAAATTTTCACCTGAGATTATGTTTCACTCTTTATTTGAGGGCTGGCCGTCTGTTAGTTCCCTCTTATCTTCTAAACATTTCCTGTCTTGCCTAATGAATTCTACTTGCTTTCACAGTATTGAGCTGACATTATCATCATGTGTCCAAGTGTGTTTATAAGGTCCATATTTTCAATTGGTTTATCAAGTTATTTATTTTATCTCTGGTTGGATTTAAAAAATCACCCTAGAATGTAGTCTCTGAATTTTTCTAAGGAGCATTAGAATCATTTCTATTGGTAATTTGTGGTCTTGTCTCCTAGCAACAAAATCTAACTCTATATGCTGTACATGTTCCTGGGATTTTGGCCCAGATTCTAACTTTTATACACTTTTAATTATCAATTCTGCTAGCACCAGTATCATAAGCATAGAAAATCTTTTAAATCAATGCTGAAAATGAAAGTTATTTTGTAGTTCTTAGGTCAGAACAGGTGTAAAACAAATGAAATTAACCTCATTATTTTCTTCTGGGAGCTCGACAATACTTATAACAAATGCTGGTTGTTCAACGTAACTTTTGTTCCTGGTAAAAAGTAAATTAAGTACTATTTACTTTTTATAATTTACTTTTCCCAATTCTTTGTGATTTCTTGTTTTACTTTATGACTCATTAAACTAGTAATCTCATTTTAATTTCCCGATCTCAGACACTTAGTTTTTACAATCTGCTTTATAAGATCAGCTATGCTTAGAACAAATTTGGAAATAATTTCTTTTTTTTTAATTGCTTTAAATGTTTATTTGTTTTTGAGATAGACAGAAACAGAGCATGAGCAAGGGAGGGGCAAAGTGAGAGGGAGACAGAATCCAAAGCAGGGTCCAGTCTCTGAGCTGTCAGCACAGAGCTCAACACCAGACTCGAACCCACAAGCAGTGAGATCGTGACCTGAGCTGAAGTCAGACGTTCAACTGATTGAGCCATCCAGGTGCCCCAGAAATAATTTCTAATAAACTGAACTTTTTGCTTTCTTTTCTGTAAATAATGTTCTCTTTGAGCCATCAAAATCATTGTTACACTCAATCAATATTGAACATATGATATTATTCTATTCTATATTGGCATTAATATATTGGCATTTATTTATCATCGTTGAATGTTATTTATTGATTAGTGTTCACTCAGACTTTTTGAGTACTAGTAATTGCATTTGTGACTTATTTTTATTTTTATTTTTGGAAAGTGGTATTTTGTGTTACTTTAAATCAAAATGTGTTTCCAGTCATGCACACCTTCATTAATCAAGGTGAGACTCCAAGATTAGTTGGGAAACATGAAAATTTAGTATCAATATGTAGTAGTGATTTGGAATGCAAATGCAAATGTCTACAATTTTTCACCATTTAAAATAATTTTACTATAAAATTAAATAGTAAATTTTCTGTCATATATATCCAAGTAAAAATCATAATCATTAATTTGAGTGAGATTGTGTTTTGCTAAAAACACTCTCATGCTGTCAGGAGGATGTGACAGCCATTTTCTGAGATCATGATCCAAGAAACAGTAACCCTGCAGAGATTTTTATCTTTTTCCTTCAAATTGCTTATTTTATAAATGTATTTTTCATCATCCTTTAATGACGGGGCCAGAGTGGTATTTGTTTTCTCTGAATTGTGAAACTGATGTGAACAATTCTTTTTCATTCTCATTGTTTTGAGCTGATATTCACATGTTCAGTGATTCAGGAACATGAGGTGGTGGATTTGATCTGACCAGTTTAAATGGCTGATTTGACGGGTAAAAATTTCTTGCTCATTTTTAATGTTTTGATCAGTAACTCTTAATTAAAGACTATGCAAGGCCTCACCACAAATTTTATGCAAAGCATTTTGAAGGAGAGTCAGTTCATGTTATTGTTTCTAATTTTTTTTAAATTTTAAGCAGATAACTCCTTTGAAGACTTTCCATTTTCTGTTTTTCTTTTTCTGATCTGCACTTTTATGTTATCTCTTCCCATCACAAGCTCAACTTGTACATTCTAAAGAATTAAAAATAAAGTAGCTTATTATTCAAAATTTACAAAATGTTACACTTCCTCCAAAAGCATAAATGAAAGAAAATGAAAAACACTGAAAATTATAATTATGTTTTCAAGAAGTAATTTTTGTAAAATATTCAAAATTTTATGTTAAATTTAAAAGAAAGAGAGTCTTTTGCTACATAGGTTGTACACTGAAAATAAGAAATTTTAAATCACAGGTATTTAAAGCAAAATTAAAAGCAATTCTAGCATTCAGTGCCCATCCAAGTTGTCAACATAAAGGGTCAGTGTCAGGGTGCCTAGGTGGCCCTGTTGGTAAAGCGTCTGATTCTTGATTTTGACTCAGGTCATGACCTCACGGTTCATGAATTTGAGTTTCACATAGGGCTCCAGGCTGACAGTGTGAGTCTCCTTCAGATTCTCTCTCTCCCTTGGTCTCTGCTCCTCTTTCCGCTCACTCTCTTTGTCTCGCTCAGAAATAAATAAATAAACTTAAAAAGTTTTAATAAAAAAGGATCAGCATCATGGTTTACATGTTATGTATGTATGTTTGTAAATATATACACAAACATTTATATGTGACATATAGAACATATACATTTTATAGTAATATGAATGTTTTAATATTGAGAAGTGTTATTCAGCTATGAGGAACTCAGCCATGTGAACCTATGCATGGTTTACTCAGTGTTATCATCTATGCTCCTTTCCCAATATTTAGAATGGTATATTCATGTGTTTTTGTAGTATTTTCTGTAGTACACTTGTTGCATAAATCTCTGAATGACAAGGGAAGAATTCAGTAACGTCCAGGCTTACAGTGCTATTTGTTATGTGCAACTGACATTATTAGTTTATTGCTTATTTGTATAAATTTCCCTCCTAAACATACTCAGATATTCATTTGGGTATTCCCTCCCCTATGCAGTATACAGGAATGGAGAAAAGATGACCATCATCACCAGCTCTGGGGACAGTCTCTCATTACCTCACATAAATCATCATTTTCCAATTCCATGGTTTCACAACCATTCAGAATTTTCAGACTCAGGCTTCGAATGGTAGGGCAGAAGTTTTCTCTCTCCCACTGGAAAAAAACAGTTGACATCTAATTACCTATGTAACTTCCAGCAAAGCTGGCAGCCAGTCCTACAAACTCTAGGGGTACCCGCCTTAAAATTAAAGGAAAGACAAGATGAAAATGCACTCACGTGTGCACCACGTCCTGATTCGCCAACCCAAGAGCACCACAGGTATCAACCATGGCCAAGAGGATGCACTCTCCTTGGAATTTCAAACTTGATTGCAATGACACATAGTGCAAATGGTTGCTGCTCATCCTTCTGGGGACCAGCTCCTACAGAGACTATCTTCGGATTCCTCCTATAGAGATCCCTAAATCCATTCTATTTCCTTTTCTATTTTCCATAAGCTTGATTATTCAGCTTTTCCTTTGATCCTTTGAGTTTTGTTCCATCTTTGTAACAAATTAATTTTTGGCTTAAGTTAGAGTCTTTAATAGTTCAGATATCATTTAGCAAATATTCTCTTTCCTTTCCCTCTCACTATAGGCACAACATATTTCCTCATTCTATTGATATTGAGCTTGGCTGTGTGGCTTGCTTTGGCTAAGGGAACCAAGCCCAAGCCAAGGCCAGCATAGGTCAGCTACTTCTCAGCTGATCTACAGCTGTGTGAACATGGAAAACTAATTATTGTTTTGACCTACATGTTTGGGGAAGATTTGATAACATATGTTATTGTGGTAATATGTGGCTCTTGCTATTTATGTTACTTGTAAATACCTGACCTTACTTTCTTTTGCAAAATCACCATTACAGAGGGGTGAATCACCATTATTAGAATGAGAACCCTCACCGCCAAACTCACCTCTAGCTCCTGCTATGAGAGAGGTCTATGTCCAAAGCATACCTGCTGTGTGACCAAGACACCAGCTAAAACCCAGCAGGTAGTTATCCAGTACTTTTTATTAAGCAATAGCTGCACCTAACTCATCTCTCCAGAAATCCTGTTAGTGGGCTGTGAAAAGTAATACAGATATGAGCAATGCCACTCTTAAAGAGTTCTTCAGTAAAAGCACATTTAGATCCATCTTCTTAAGTAAAACATGTTGCTCTAGGATTCCTCTAAAATATTCAACTTGGGAAAAGCAGCTAGAAGAGACTTTAAAAAATGTTTTTAAAATGTGTTTATAGAAGCATTCAGAGCAGGTAATCAGATGCTGTTTCTATTACCACATGCTTAGTGGACTGATGGTTACACTATTTGCAATATTTAGATATTTCTCAACCTCTAAACTATTAAAATTTCAAGCCAAAGTAGTAATTCTTTACTTAAGAAATAAAGTTTAGTGATTTATTAAAGTTATCTAAAGATCAGCATACATTAGAACACTGCTACAGAGCACAGGATTGCCCTGGAGAAATATTTGTACTTACACTTCACAATATTTGCTCCACCAGGGTTGGCAAGGCTATCTCTTATGACTTTTGACAGAGAGTAGCATTTTATGGTCTTCTCCCGGAATAACCTACTTAACAGAATTCTACTTGTGCTTCATACTTATAAACTGTAATGAGGTAGACACAGTAACTCTATATTATTCACCTTTAGGAGTGACAAAAATGCATAGACGATGCAATTTAATTAGTAATTATTTGTGTTTGGATTTAGAGTTCATGTAGTTGAACAAACATGTTCGGAAAGGATGTAAATATGGGCTGTCCATCCTGCTATTTTAGTTAATGTATATCAAAGGTGGAAAGGGGAGTCCTAAAGTGGTTCTGAGTAACCAAAAATGACTCCATAAATTAACTTATGATTCCACATTTCTAGACTTATCTGTTTACTATATTTGAAGTATCAAATTCTGTAATTCGATCTGATATTCTGTCCCAGAGAAAGCTGCCCATTGCCTCCGAGATGGGTTCAGAGTAGCCTTCAGGTGGTTCTTTGTGTCCAGTAGGTCCAACCAGATGCTCACGGCTCGTTACTTTCAAACATGCTTGCCATGACTGTTCTCAAGTTTTTTAATGATCACAATACTCTAAGTTGGACTGTATTAGTTTTATGCTGCTGCTGTAACAAATCACCACAAACCTAGTTGCTTAAAAAAACACGCAACTTATTATCTTACCCTTCTGAAGGTCAGAAGTCTTAAAACCAACACGCAAGTAGGACTACATTCCTTCTGGAGGCTCTAGGAGAATGTTTTCTTGACCTTCTCAACTTCTGTAGGCCATATGCAGCATTCATCAGCTTATAGTTTCTTCCTTCATCTTCAAACGTAGTGGTGAAGCATCTTCAAACCTCTCTCTGACTTCTTCCACTGTCATCTCTCTTTCTCTGACTCAAAATACACTATAAACTTAAAAATTACCCGTACTTTTTTAATCAAAATTTATCTTGAAATAATTTGCAAGTTTTAAAAATATTTTGATGTTTATTTATTTTTGAGAGACACAGAGACAGAGTGTGAGCAGGAGAGAGGAAGAAGGAGAAGAAGACACAGATTCCAAAGCAGGCTTCAGGCTCTGAGCTGTCAGCACCGAGCCTGATGCAGGGCTCAAACTCACAAACCATGAGATCATGACCTGAACTGAAGTTGGACACTTAACTGACTGAACCACCCAAGTGTCTGATTTATAAGATTTTTTTTGAAAGTTTTTTTTTAATGTTTTATTTATTTCTAGGAGAGAGAGAGAGAGAGAGAGAGAGAGANTTTTTTTAATGTTTTATTTATTTCTAGGAGAGAGAGAGAGAGAGAGAGAGAGAGACAGCGCGAGCAGGGGAGGGTCAGAGAGAGAGGGAGTCACAGACTGAAACAGGCTCCAGGCTCTGAGCTGGCAGTTAGCACAGAGCCCAACGCGGGGCTCGAACCCATGAACCACGAGATCATGACCTAAGTGAAAGTCGGACGCTCAACCGACTAAGCCACTCAGGCGCCCCCTGATTTATAAAATTTTTGAGTAGTGTTCACTGTGAGGTAGCATATCACTAAGAAAAAGTCAATTATAAGGAATTTATAGATTAAGTATATATATCCGTTAGTAATAGAAACATGAACAAATTATATTTAAATGTCAGTGCATACAGTTCTTCTGGTTTAGTTAATGGAAAAGTGTAAGTCCCAAACATATAAATATATGTTGCCACATACTGTAGAATTGGTTGAGCATTTACAACAGAGCTAAAACTGATAAAGCCAAACCAATATACAGTTTTGCAAGAATAGCAGCAGAGGAAACCATCACCGGTCTGGTAACACTGATTTACTGCTAACAGAGTGTCATTTCTGAATAGCTCAGAAATATTCTGACTACTTGTGTGTACATGCAGTGGAGAATGAAACTTTGTCAAGCATTTCCTGGAAGCCAGATTTCTTAGTATTATACCATACTAGAGTATTTCAGAAAGCTCTTTGAAATGAGCTACTTCTAATATACTGACATTTAATAACTTAGTAGATACTAATAAGTAGCCCTTAGTTGAATGCAAATCAGTACAGTTCTGAAATGTGAGCTATTCACATAATGAAACCTTAGAAATTATAACCCTTATTTGAGAACAAGCTTAACCCACCTTGAGGATTCTTGTGCCTTCTAACATTGTCATTTTAAAATCCATTACTTTAGATACCAACCTTGTTTCTTCTGGGAATTCCCTTCCAGTCCTCATCAAACACTCTATTTGGTGAATTCCTTCTCATTCATAAGAAATCAACTCAAGCATTGCTAAGCATTTTCTTCTGTAGGATCTCTTGCACTCCACTCCCTTCTGTTAGTATTGACAACACTGAGTTCTTTAGGGGGAGGGAACCTCATGTATCCATCTTTGTAACCCAGCACCTCTGGCAGTACGGAAATAAGGTAGAGGTTTAACAAATATTTAGAGAAAGAAAAGTATTAAGGAATGATTAAATAACATTAATAGTTGACATTTATAGACTAATTACTGGATGTCAATTACTCTTCCAATTGTTTTACATATATTTTACAATAAAAATACAACAATATGAGGAGGTGAATTCCCTTTTAAGGATAAGAAAACTGAGGGACAGAGAGATTAAGTAACTTGTTCAAGGCCATTTAGAGGTGGGAAAAAAAGAAGGAAAAAAAAGGAAGGAGGCTGGGAAAGAGGAAGGACTGGGAGATTTTTAGCAATCCTTTGATTCCACTGACTGGAACCCACAATGTATTTTACAGTGGTTCTAAGAGCTTTCCATTTTTCCTCATCTTCTTCGTGCCTCACCCTCCTCATTACCTGCATTGAGCTCTGGACTATCATTTTAATCATTTGCTCACAACTTTCTCATGTGTCCTACTTAGCAAGGTCTAACATTGATTAAATCCAATTCTTTGCCTGCTCTATATCCACATCTATCTATAGATGAGAGAAAAGGGAGCATGACTTGGGGAAAAACAAAACAAAACAAAACAAAACTGTGTTTACTGAGACATTATTTTATTTATTTATTTATTTATTTAATGTTTATTTGTTTTGGAAAGACAGAGAGAGACAGAGCATGAGACATAGAGAGGGGGAGACACAGAATCTGAAACAGGCTCCAGGTTCTGAGCTGTCAGGACAGAGCCTGATGTGGGTCTCGAACTCACAGGGCATGATATATGACCTGAGCCAAAGTTGGACACTTGACTGACTGAGCCAACCAGGCACCCTGGGATATCACTTTAATATCTACTTTTTAATGTTTATTTATGTTTTGAGAGGGGGAAGAAGAGCAGAGAGAGGAGACTGAATCTGAAGCAGGCTCCAGGCTCTGAGCTATCAGCACAAAGCCTGACATGGGGCTCAAACTCAAGAGCCATGAGATCATGACTTGTACTGAAGTCGGACCCCCAACGGACTGAGCCACCCAGGCGCCCCTAAGACATCACTTCAAATCCATGATAACTAACCTCAGTTGACACTACTCTACATCCTTACTCTAGATTCTTCCTCTTATAGGTAATTATTCCACAGCTTCTCTCTCCTTTCAATCCCCCATCTCTCCCCATTTCTCATTCTAATAAGATGATCTTGTTCCAATTTATAGTGAAAAAGAGAACAGCAATCAGAGTGAACTGTCATAGAACCCTAAAATTACATCTACCCAACTTCTAGTTCTATCTGTATAATGTGCCTTTTTTTGTTGTTTTTACAATGGAAGAACCACTTGTAAGGAAGGCCAATTCTTCTACGTATGCTTCATATACCCTCTTCTCACCCACTTGGGAATTAAGCTCCAATAATCTCCCTCTCTTTGTGGCATTATCAGTGTTTTCCCTTTATTTGGATTATTGCCACCAGCATATAAGCATGTTGCAATTTCTCTCATCTAAACAAAAACAAATTTCAAAAACCTGTTTGACCTCTCAGCACCTTTCAATTGTTCCCCTTTAAAGCAAAGCTTCTTGAAAGATTGCTCTATGCTTGCTGTTTTCAATCCCTCTCCTATTTGCTCTTGAACGTACTTCAGTTAGGCTTCCCCCTGCCCCCACAACTCTGTAGAAGAAACTATTGTCAGAGTCCTATGACCAGTAGGCGCTAAGTCCAGTGAATTCTTACTCTTCATCTTAGCTAACCCCCCAGCAGTATTGTATTGGCCAGAGCTGATCACGTCCTCCTTATAGAAATACCTTACATGCATTGCTCCCAGTCTCCTTCTGTTCCATTGGAAGCTCAATCCCACGATCCTTTGCATATACTTCCTTATCATACCCTTCTTGACCTCCAAATGTGTGGTCTTCAAACCCTTTTTCCCTGTACCTCTTTGCCCAATTTTAAAAGCTAACATCAAAATATTTTCATCTTAAGATTAAATAGTTGCAAAAAGATAGAAGTGCTAACATATTTTACATGTGGTCATTTCACATAAGACTGTTGACATCACACTTGCAAATATACCCAGTGAAATCTTACTATGGTAGCAGTCTGGCACACATCTTTATTTTAAAGTACGTGAACATGCAATATATCCTGAAATATGAAATTATGATACCACCAGCTTTGTTCTTCTTTTTCTAAATTTCTTTCGCTCTTCAGAGTCTTTTGTGGTTCTGTACAAATTATGTGAAAATGGGGATTGCATTAAATCTGTAAATTGCTTTAGGTAGTGTGGACACCAACAATATTGGTTCTTCCAATCAGTATAGGCTAACTTTCCATTTGTTTCTGCCATCTTCAATTCTTTTATCAATATTTAAGTTTGATAGTTTTCAGAGTCAGATATTTTTACCACTTTGGTTAAGTTTATTTCTAGGCATTTTACTATTTTTGGTGCAATTGTAAATGTGATTGTTTATTTTTCTTTCTTTTTAAAAAATTATCTTTTACATTCCAATTAGCATTTTTAATTTTCGTAATTTCTGTTTCTGCTACTTCATTATTAGTGTATAAAATGCAACAAATTTCTGTATATTAACTTTGTATCTTATAGTTTACTGAATTCATTTTTCCAGTGGTCTTTTGGTGAAGTCTTTAGGTTTTGTATGTATTCTCTCATATTATTAGCAAATAATGAAAATTTTACTTTTTCCTTACCAATTTGAATGCCTTTTATTTCTTTCAAGTATTTCAAGGTATAATACAAAGTTGAAGCAATCAAAACAGTATTATACTGACACAAAAACAGGCACATAGAAAAATAGAACAGAATAGAGTCCAGAGATAAGCCCACACTTTTGTGATCAATCTACAACAAATAATACAAAAATATTTAGTGGGAAAAAGTTGACCTCCTCAACAAATGGTTTTGGGAAAACTAGATAGGTACATGCAAAACAAAGAAGCTGGACCACTTTCTTACACCATACATAAAAATAAATTCAAAATGGATTAAAGACCTAAATGTGAGACTTGAAATCATAAAATTCTTAAAAGAAAATATAGGCAGTACTTTCTTTGACATCAGCTATAGAAACTTTTTTTTAAGATATGATTTCTGTGTCAAGGGAAACAGAAGCAGAATAAATAAAATAAGATAAAATAAAATAAAATAAAATGAAATAAAATAAAATAAAATAAAAAACTTGTGCACAGCAAAGGAAACCATCGACAAAATAAAAAGAAAACCGTCTGAACAGGAGAAGGTATTTGCAAATTATATATCCAATAAGTGGTTAATAACTAAAATATATAAAGAACTCATACAACTCAACACTAAAAAACAAATAATCCAATGAAAAATGGGTGAAGCATCTGAATAGACATTTTTCAAAAGAAGACATACAGATGGCCACCAAGCATGTGAAAAGATGTTCAACATCACTCATTATCAGGGAAATGCAAATCAAACACACAATGATACATCACTTCATACCTGTCAGAATGACTAGAATAAAAAATACAAGAAGTAAGAAGTGTTGGCTAAGAAGTGGAGAAAAAGGAAGCTTGTGCACTGCTGTTAAGAACGCAATTGGTGCAGCCACTGTGGAAAACAGTATGGAGTTTCCTCAAAAAATTAAAAATAGAGCTACCATATGATCCAGCTCTACTGGCTATTTACCCAAAAAAACTGAAAACACTGATTTGAAGGGATATATACACCTCATGTTTAATTGCAGCATTATTTACAATAGCCAAGATATGGAAGCAACCCAAGTGTCCATCAATAGATGAATGAATAAAGAAGATGTGATATACATCTCTAGCCCATGCATTCTCTTAACTCCAGATGGACATATGCAACTTGATATTTTCTTGATATATAATTATATATACATATAGTTGTTCAGTAATAAAAAAGAAAGAAATCTTGCCATTTGCAACAACCTGGATGGAGCTAGAGAACATAACGCTAAGTGAAATAAATCAGTCAGAGAAAGACAAATACCCTATGATTTCACTCATATATGTAATTTAAGAAACAAAACAAACGAATAAAGAAAAAAAGAGACAAAAAAGCAGACTCTTAAATACAGAGAACAAACTGGTGGTTGCCAGAGGGGAGGTGGCTGGGAGGGGTGTGTAAGGAGGAAATAATTAAAGGGGATTAAGAGTACATTTATCTTGAGGAGTACTGAGGAATGTATAGAATTGTTGAATTTTTATACTGCATACCTGAAACTAATATAACACTGTATGTTAATTATACTTGAAAAGTAAATAATCTTTTAAAGTACATGAACATGATTTTCTTTAGTAGTAGGAATTTATAAACCATTCCTTTTGTTCTCAAACTATTACTTCCATTGCATTCCCATCATGAGATTTTATTCTAGTGTAATTTTTGATTACTCATATTGAGTTGAGGACATGGACATCGATTTTTCAAAGCTATCTCAGCCTGAATATCGTATATATTAGAATATCCTATGTATATTCCCAGGATACCCATTTTCCAGTTAGAAATCCTCAGTTTACACATTAGTGTTTCTAGAGCTTTGCCCTTGAACCATTTCTCTGTCTTATTATACTCATGTATCCAATCTCATGACATGACTTTACATTAAACGCACACACACACACACACACACTGAAGCCTCCTAAATCAATATCTTTAACTCCGACATCTCTCCTAATTTCAGATGGACATATGTAACTTGAAATCTATATCTCCATTTGGATGTCTAATAGACATCTCAAAATAGATACTGTAACTTGAACATACCAGGCATACCTTTGCTTCTGAGTTATTGTTTTTGATTTCTGGGTATAGACCTCTTTTTCCCTGAGAGACCTGCATGCCCTGTTCCTTCCCTTCTTTCAAGTCTTTGTTCAAATATCACCATATTTCTTTTTTATGATTCTTTATTTTTTTTAAATAAGCCTAATGCCCAATGTGAGGCTTGAACTCATGACCCTGAGATAGAGTTACATGCTCTACCAACTGAGCCAGCCAGCCACTTCTAATATCACCATGTTTCTGATGCCTCCTCTAAAGGTTTTCCATATAGGGGCACCTGGGTGGCTCAGTTGGTTGAGCGTCCGGCTTCGGCTCAGGTTATGATCTCACTGTTCGTGGGTTCGAGGCCTGTGTTGGGCTCTGTGTTGGCAGCTCTGAGCCTAGAGCCTGCTTCAGATTCTGTCTCCCTTTCTCTCTGCCCCTCCCCCCCACTCTCTCTCTCTCTCTCTCTCTCAAAAAATAATAATAAAACATTTTTTAAAAATTTAAATGTCTTCCATATAGCAAACATCCTTGTACCTACCTACTGCACACTGTGTCATTCTTGGCTTTATTTTTCTCTAGAGCCCTTATCATCAGACATCTTATAAATTTTGCTTATTCATTTTTTTGTATATTTTTTCCCACTAGACTGTAAGCTTCATGAAAGTTGACTTCTGATTTGTTCATTTTCTTCTATATTCTCAGAACCTAGAAAAGTGTCCTGGATATGGTAGCCACTTAGTAAATATTTACTAAACTGAAAAATAAATAAATAAATCATTAATTAGATATCAACAAAATAGCTCATACTCTCTGCAACAGGTCTATGGGCTGCTTGGAAGTCAAGCTTACATGATGCTGATGAAAAGGATATGAATAGTGCAACAAAAGGGGAACTTCCATTATAAGAATGACCTGTCAAAATGAAAGGATGATATATAGCAGCATAAAAAAAAATGAATGTCAAATCCACCTGAGTTACTACTAAGAAAAATGTAAATATTCATGGAACAGTGACAGGAGGGTTTGTGCAACTGACTACTTCCAAGGGAAGAACAATGAGTCTGCAATACTGAAGGTGTAAGTTCTTACACAATGACTATAAGAATCTTATCATCTGACATTTGAGCAAACAGGTCAGAAAAGGGTTTTAACTGGTAACAATAATGAAACGTAGATGTCTCTATTTTTTTCAAGTTTCGTGATCCATTCTGATTTGATGAATGTGAGCAATGATGCCAAGTGTTGTAGAAAAAAAAATCCGAATGTCAAAGATGGAATATCTATGCTTCAATGGGAAAAAGAGCTGGCGTCATAAATTTATTCTGAATGAGGATATTAGACTGTCTGAACTTTCAGAGTAAGAGCCCTTCAGAGAAATTACCTTACTGCATTGCAAACTTTTCACTTCATTCCTCATGTCAACTAAACTGGCATTTGAATATTTGATCAGTAAGAGAAACTGGCATATTTTGGAATCAAATATTTTCTTCTATTTGTGTCATTTCTTGTGCAAAGTCTGAGGCACCGGAATTTTTCTTCGTGCATGTTTGGATCATTTTGACAACTCTCTTTTCTATAATTTCAGTGGTGCATTATGGGGCTTTGACTTAATAAAGGCTGAATGCTTCTCCCATCGGGTTGCAGCCATATAACCAATGTATAACTAGTGATTCACTGCCGTAAGTGGGGCTGCATTTCATAATTTTATGAAGATTTCCCTAGAAGATCTCTCATACTTTACTGCTTAATCAATTGCTCTGAAACTGGCTGATAACACCGCTCCCCGCAGGCTGCCTGGGACATTATATCTGAATTTTGGTCGTGTTCTGTGCTCTTAAACATGCAAGTAGTTTTTAGCGTGTTCATCATGCTACTGTCTACATGAAAGGTCAATAAGTAGATTCGCCTCCTTAAAACTGATTATCACAGTGCTTTCACACAATGGGTTCTCAAAACACATCGGTTCACTTTATGTAAATGTGGGAGCAAGAAATTTGGTAATCTTCAGAAAATAAAATTTCCTAGTTCTGTATTGAAAGTCAGAATTTCAGATCTTGTGCAGACATATGGAGTAGATAATTTTACATGGACCAAGCCAATCCTATGTATTAGGAGGAGGAGGAGTGAATTTTTGTAGCACCAAAAACCATTGAAGACATTGTTGTATAACCTTTCTCAAAGTTTCCTGGTGAAAATTTGCTTTTGCAAAATATGTTCTCATCTCTATTTAAAGTTAGGTGTTCTGAGGGTTTAACTTAGAAAAATGTACAGTTTTCTTCCTCACATGAAGAGTCTCTTTGGAAAAGAGTATTATAAATAAAGTGAGATATGAATAATACTCCTTAAAATTGTGTTTACTAAGCCAATATGGCTTTGGTAAATTATGTTTAATTTTAGCTTAGGGAAAACTTACAGAACATCCATTAAATTGGATTGGCTCTTTTGTTGAGGATTGTTTTTCTTTATGAAAACATTATTTTTTGTTTATTTATTTTGACATAGAAAGAGACCAAGCAGGAGAGGGGCAGAGAAACAGAGAAGGGGGAGAGAAAGAGAGCGAGAGCGAGAGAGAGAGAGAAAGAGAGCGAGAGCGAGAGAGAGAGAGAATCCCGAGTGGGTTCTGGAAGCCCGACGTGGGGCTGGAAGCCATGAACCTTGAGATCACAACCTGAGCTGAAATCAAGAATCAGATACTTGACTAAGTCACCGAGGTGCCCCAATTATGAAAACATAAACAGCTATTCCACCTGTCGTTAAACAAAAAAAATCACTGTCACTACTGACCATCCAAATAAGGGAAATAGTGCATTTGTTTATCATGTTTTGCAATTGTGAGCCTTGTTACTTTCCAGGGGTTCCCTAAAAATCACTGTTTTCTCTTTCCACACGGCCCTAATTCAATCAGCATGCCCTATTTCATACATCTAGCCTTTTGGTTTACATGTGTGGAGTAAGAGCATCAAATAGAAAAAAAGACAAAAGCCCTTTTTCATTTGTATAAATGTCTAGCTTTACTTTAAAATATATTTTGATTGATTGCACAGTTAAAAAACGAACACTGGGGAATGGATGCCTATGCTTACATGAAGCTTGCTTGAGACTCTCTCTCTCTCTCTCTGCACCTCTCCCCCACTTGTGCTTTCTTTATAAAAAAACAAAGAAAGAAAAAAACACAAGAAAAACAATTGAGTCAGTTAAGCATCTAACTCTTGGTTTTGGCTCAGGTCATGATCTCATGGTTTGTGAGATTGAGCCCTATGTCAGGCTCTGCACCGGTGGCACTGAGTCTGCTTGGGACTTTCGCTCTCTCTCTCTCTCTCTCCTCTTTCTTCCCCTTCTCTACTCTATCTCTCTCTCTCGCTCAATGAAAATAAAAATAAAACTTAAAAAATATTTTAAGAAACTAATATCATACTGAGATAGTCACAGTGTTGAATTCTCCTAGAAAACATTATTTTTTGACATTAAGCATCAAAGTCTTATCCTATAACAAATGAAATAGTCTAAAAACTCCTCCAACCACCAAACACAGAACTATATAATGTATAAAAAGAAACACTGAAAGAACCATGGATGACCTGTCAAGAAAATAATGGGAAGTCTGAGGAGGGGGGAGAGATACAAAATGAGAAAAGAAAAGCAAGCTACAATCTGAGCATTAATCCAGAGCAGTGAATTTTGAAACAGGCAGAAATTCTAAAAGTTCAGTAAGGGGGCTATTTTGTAGGGGTGGGAGGTTTAGGGAGTGAGGGTGGGGGTGATTGTGGAACTATCTTCAAAGATGAAGAAACTGATGTAGCTCTGTGTTAGAGGGTGGTATGACTTTGATTCTGAGATTTTTCCACATGACATCCTTCTCGCTAGTTTAGGCACCATATTTTCACTACCCAAAATGAGAACTGAGTTTTAAAGAGCCTTGGGTTTCATTCATAGGAAAACACACCTCCGATTCTGTACTAAAATAATTACGGCATAAAAAATTCCTAAAACATGGATTTGTGACACAACACAACATATATCGCTTGAGGAAACAAGGCACCAAGAATAAGAACCAGAAGAGACAACAAAAGACATGATCAGATGTAGGAAAAGCTAAGATGTTAGAGTTACCATATACAGAATTCACCAGATGTGTTAAAAAGTTTTCTGGCCAAACTGAAGTTAAGATAAATATGAAACCATTATTCAGAGAAGAACAGAAGGGCAAAAAGGAGAATTATTAATAAAGAACTCAAAATGTTTGAAATATAGAGCTACAGATTTTAACAAAATTCTGATCAGATTTTCCAAAGGCAAAAATAAACAGAATAGTAATAGAGATAAAAATTATTAGTACTATAAATAACATATTATACATACTTTTATTGTGGCTCAGGGAGGGTTCAATCAAATGGGTATTGTTATTTATTATTATTCTATTTTACAAATGTGAAAACTGAGGTAGGAATTGATTAAATAATTTCCCCAAGAAAAGAGTCCATAGCTGGTAAGTGGCAGAGTTAAGATTCAAATCTAGTCAGCCAAGCAGCAGAATCTGTGCTTTTAATAATTAATATTTAAATGATAATGAGTACAAATTTTCTAAAAACCTGAGAAAAGGCAAAAGACATTAATCTTCAGATTTGGAAAGTACACTAAACCCAAGAAGGATAAATGAAAAGATCCCCACCCAAACACATAATAGCGAAACTACTGGACATCAAAGAAAGATATATAGAAATTTGAGAGAAGAGTGTGAAGAAAAATATGTTTAAAATATTGAGGAAAATAATTGTTTACCTAGAATTATATAACCTACAAAATAAGGTTTCAAGAGCAATAGCAAAAAACAGAAATATTTGAACAAATAAAACTGAACTACTGAAAGGAATGAGGATATTTCAAGAAGAAGAAAAATACTTCCAAAGCAAAGCTATGATTTTAAAAAAAAGTTGATAAATAAAGGAAATTATAAGAATGTTATGATAATTTATCCCTATGTTAAAATAAGTTTTAAAAGTCAAGATGGGAATTTTGTGTGTGTGTGTGTGTGTGTGTGTGTGTATGATTACAAGTCTGGATGTTCTAATTAAGTGAAATATAAAATTAAAAATTAATAACCATTTAAGGAAGAGAAGTGGAGTATATAACTTCCAAACTACAAAAGGAGAAAAGGTGGAAAGAGAAAAATCAATAAATGCAAAAGAAGATAAAAATGAAAAAGAGCAGAAAGGAACATAACAAACAAAGAAAAAGCACAAACTATGATGATAGAAATCTACATAGATCAGTAATGCAAAAATAGTACGAAAAAGATCACTCATGCTAGAGGTGGGACAATTTAAATACACTTTCAACAAAATTACCGTTTAATTTTATTGACCTTCTTCAATGTATCTTATACAGCACTATGCTGTTTCCAACACATACAACTTTAACCAAAGGTGTAGGAATATCTGTAAGAGACAGAGTAGGAAATGATACATTAGACAAATATTAATCAGATAAAGCTGGTATGGCTAGATAATGCTTAAAGTATCAAGTCACCAGAAAGAGAAAATAGTTCTAAACTTCAATGAACTTAGTACCATAGCTTCAAAATCATTTAGAGCAAAAAGTTACAGCTGCAAGAGGAAATAAATAGTATAACAACATAATTGAATATTTCAACATGCTGTTATTAAAATTAAATAGATCGGGTAGATAAGACAAGCAATAGATAAGCCTGATCTAATGGACATCCATAGGATATAATAGGTTTGCTTCAACAGAGAACAAGTGGAGAACACTTACTCTTTTTAAACTCACATGAATATTTATGAAATTGACTAATGTCATGAAGCCATAGGCGATAGAGCAGCAAGTCTCAATAAATTTCAAAGAATTGGTATCATTTAGATCACATTCTCTGTTCATAATATGATTGATTTAAAAAAATCACAAATGAAAACAGAAAACTCCTATATATTTGGAAATTAGAAGCTCACCCTTAAGACAAAGTTCTAAACAGGCATTTCACAGAAAACAGGAATCATCACCAAACATACAAAAAACTCTCAATACCATTGGAATTATGAAATGCAGATGAAGTCTCCGATGAGATATCTTTTTAGTCCCAACTGATTGACATGTTTTTAAAAGTCTAGCAATACAAAGTGTTCAGGGGGAAGTAAACTTTTCACACACCTGAGAGGTGGGAGTATACATTGGAATAAGCGCTTTGGAAATAAATTGGCATCGTGTGGTAAAGTTAAGAATATACAAGCCTTTCAACCCTGCAATTGTTTTCCTGAACATATTTTCTTTAGAACCTCCTGCATATGTGCACCAGGAGACAAGAACTAGGAAGTTCTCAGTCACATCACTTGTGATATCAAAAAACCTGGAAACAACTCTTCTGTCCATCAGCTAGAAAATAGAGAAATGAAAAAAGGTAATAGTATGGATATGAATGCCTGTCCCATTATTTTGAACAAGTTAAGCAAGCAATGGATAAAATCTTACAGTCATTTTTTCTTTTGTTGGAGTGGTTTACTTTATACTGATTTGTGAGTTTTCTTTATATTAATAATATATTGAAAATATGTATTTATTTTTATTTTTATTTTTTTTAAGGTTTTTTTATTTATTTCTAGAGAAAGAGAGAGAGCGCGTGAGCAGGGGAGGGCCAGAGAGAGAGGGAGTCACAGAATGAAACAGGCTCCAGGCTCTGAGCTGGCAGTCAGCACAGAGCCCTACGCGGGGCTCGAACCCACGAACCGTGAGATCATGACCTAAGCGAAAGTCGGACGCTTAACCGACTAAGCCACCCAGGCGCCCTTGAAAATATGTATTTATTTTTATAATACTTATCAGAATTTGTAATACTTATAATAATATTCATAATAATAAATAAATTCTTTGTAAACAATTTATAATTTATATATTTATTATCACTTCCTTTACTATATTATCTTGTAGAGAAGTTTTAAAATATTTTATATATTAATATTTTACATTATATGTATCAAAACTTTAAAAAATATTTTTGTCATTGATGTTATACTTAGATCTGTCTCAGTCCCCCGAATTTTATTAATATTTACCTACATGTTTTTCCGAGACTAGGAGGGGTTTCTTCCTCCTGTCTCTCCCTCCCCTCCTCTCCTCTCTTCCTTCTCTTTCTCCCTCTTTGATTTTTATAAACAAGCCTTTTTACTGAATATGTTTTTTAACAAAGAATAAAATAGAGATATGAATCTTTTTTTCGTCTAAAAGACATTACATTCTATTCTAATGACATGCCTGTCTTTTACTAACACCAAACTATTTAGTTCCAAACGTTTTTGATTTTTATAGTTTTATAAGGTGCTTCAAATACCTGAGAGAGCAAGGTCTCTTTGATAAGCTAGTATTTGTCAAAAGTTCCCTGTCTACTATCATGCTTATCCTGCAAATTATCTCTTGAAATGATCAAATTACATATGTATTTTGGAGATTTTTCTTTGAGATGATTTTAGACTTATATAGGAGGACTATTAACGTCTTTCTTCATTATATTAATCTTTCCTAAAAAGTAATAATGTATTCCATTCCATTTATTCAAGTTTTCTTTTATGTCTTTTGAGTGAAGTTTAGATTGCTTTTTCCCCTGGATATCACACATTCTCCTTTAATTAACTTCAAGTGTTGTAAGATTTTTGCTGCTGTTATGGATGTTTTCCATTATGCTTCCAATATTGGTTTTTAAATAATCTGTTAAGGATCGTCTAAGTGGCTCAGTCGGTTAAGTGTGAGATTCTTGATTTCAGCTCAGGTCGTGATCTCACAGATCTTGAGTTTGAGCCTTGCATAGGACCCTGTGCTGACAGTGCAGACCCTGTTTGGGATTCTCTGTACCCCTATCTACCCCTCCCCTTCACATGTGTGCTCTTTATTTCTCTCTCTCTCTTAAAAATAAATAAACCTTTAAAAAACTACAATATAGTTGACACAAAACGTTACATCAGTTTCAGGTATATAACATATTGATTTGACTGGGCTTATATATTTTATTTATTTATTTTATTCTGGAAAAAAAAATAGTCTCTACTTTGAAGGTTATATAATCAACTTAGTATAACAATCTTATTAATATATTATTCAGATGCATTTTATCCTTTTCCTCATACTTGTCTATGAGTTAAGATCTACTACTAAATAGCTGTTGATTTCTCCCAACATTTCTTTTTTTTAGTATATTTACTTATTTTGAGAGAGAAAGAGGGTGTGCAGGAGCCAGCTGGTGAGGTTAACCCATAAACCATGAGATGCTGACCTGAACCTAAATTAAAAGTCAACACTTATCCAACTGAGCCACCTTGGTGCCCTTCTCCTGAAATTTTTAAGAATTGTTCTATATATATGTTTCAAGTAAATCCCAGTGTTCCAGAAGCCAAACTTTTAGTTTTTCTACAACTCAGTAAAGCATCTACTTCACAGTGGTGAGAATTACATTTTAATCAGTCTGGAGTATTTCATCTCTTTCTGTCATGTTGCAGCGAAGTGCAAGTTATGTACATTAGGGTCGAAATGTTCCTTCTCTGGCAGAGGGAGGTGGGGTCGGGTTGCTAGCATCTCTCACCGGTCCCTGAAGACCTTGTTGACATGAGACTTGCTCCTTGGGCCATGATGGCTGCTACTGAGAAGCATGGCATGTCTGCCTGTGTGATCTTTCCACATCTGGACCCCTCCTCCTTCCTCTGGTCATATTTGGAGGAAGGGATTCCCTCAGTTCCTCTGGCCACTTGGCACCAGGCAGCCCTGAATGAGTTGGTTTAAAGCCTGTCCATGCAGACATCCACACAACTCAGGTGTGTGGATCCACACCTCTCCAGGTGCTAGTCAGGGAGCACAGAAAGCCTCCCTTCCTCAGAGTTCTCCACGTGTATGGAGCTCTTCTCTGACTGCAGCCTCGAAGAATCTTCCCTCAGAACCCTCCAAGGGCAGTATCATCATACCATGAACATCACAGTGCCTCTGCCCCCGCCCAGGCCAAAGGAATCTTTTCCACTTTAAGGAGAAAGGAGAAATCTTCTCTCTCCTAGGAGTCCACTCTGGTTTCCTAAAGACATCAGCTTTGGGGCAATAAGCACAAAAGAAGCCCTCTTTCCTCTGATTTAACCTTTTATATCCCATTGTTTTGTTGCTAAAATGCACCTCTAAAAAAATTCTAGAGGTCAAGAGTTATCGGTTTCAGAGCGGGAGGGGTATCTTGCCTTTGTGTGTGTTTGGATGTGTATGGGCGTGCACACACACGCATGTTTTCTTTCCATAAAGTTGTTGACACTTATGTATCAGTGTCCAAACTTGGGCATCTGATTTTCAATTTTCTGTATCTGTTACGGAAAAGCATGAAATGGGGTCTGTATTTGTTTTTGTAGTTTTTGCCTTTCTGGGATTGGTCAAACTCGGTTGAGAGCCTATAGTATATTGTATTAGAAAGGCTGGTGTGGTGGGGGAACAAACAAAACCAAAACACCTCTCCTGCCCCTAGATCTCCTCTTTGGCGCGTTCATGAATATTTCCCTTGGAATCTTGGTCTTAAGTGACTAATGCATTCTGAGTTCTGAGCATCTTCCACGGTAGTTGCTGTGGGGCCCAACGCGCACTCCTGCTAGGTCTGAGGTTCTGGTACTCCAGCCGCTGGAAACATTGGGTGCTTCCCAATCACAACAGATGAGTCCCTTGGGAACCGCTCTGGGCCACATTACCCATAGTTACATCCCTCCCCAAGGACAGCCCTTACCCACTGTCTGGGCTGTGATTTCTGAAGGATTTTTCCAGCTTCAAAGCTTTGCTAGACGCATGGCATAGGCTGATGCCTTTGAAGTAGCTGCTTCGGGTTTCAGTCTCTCCTTCCGCCCAGTCTTATGTCCCTCCTTTCCCCACAGTGCACTTCCGAGTACAGGGAAATCTCCACATCAGAATCTACTCACTCGAGGGCCTGACCTAAGACGCCATCCCTCCAATGCCTTCAAAATCCACACTCTCAGGTTTTTTAGCTACAATTCTAATGATCTTCAAGACTTCATGAAACATCCCTATGGACATGTGTTTGCTTAGCATTACCTTATTCCGCCCTCACCACTCTGTGAGGCTGGCACTATTATTATCCTCATTTTAAGGATGAGGAAATGAAGACTTACCGAGGACAAACAGCTCGTCCATTTTCACATACTGCATCCAGGCTCGTCTTCTGCTGAGGGATACGTCAGGAGACAAATGAAGTCCAATGGACTCTTTCCCTGAACATCTCAAAAAGGCCACAGATGTTGCATCTGATTATATTTAATCCTTGCAAATAAAAGAACCTCGAGTAGAGGTCCTCATTACTCATGCCGAAAACCCCTGACTGTAAACTGTTTCTCTGAACTAGGGATGGTTATGATGTTATGCCAGAAATTTTTAATACTTCCTGCTGTTCCGCATCATTTTTTTGGAGAGAGTAGTCTGAGTTTGTCTTTCAGTCTGTCTCCATCTGTAATATACTAGTCAGAATTCCTTGACGTTTGTATCTGTTGCTGATCCTTTGTTTCTCTGCTGATTAAAATGCCTTACGCCTCTACCGTCTCTGTTCCTTTTGTTGGGCTGCGTGAGGGGGTAACTTAGGGTTTGAAGCTGGCTTTAAGCTGTCACATTTTGTACGTTACTTGACTTTTGTCACGTAATGGTATTTGCAAGCATTTCCTCCACTCTTTAGTTATTACTTAAAAATAAAATCCCTGTACTAATTAATTAATTTTCTCCTATTGATGGACCAAGGCTTCTGACTTCCCCTTTTACAATTTTAGTAACAATACAATGTATGTGCTTACAGATATATTTAATTTGCAGTTTTAATTTTTACTTATATTAGTATCCTAGATATAAGATTATTGAATCAAAAGTTATGAATCCTTTGACACCTTTAGTAAATAATATTAAATATCCTTCAGAGTTTTTTGTAATCTAAATTTATTTCTAGTATCTATTTATCAATAGTATCAATACGCTAGGAAAAATAAGTCAAACGTTATTTTTTTAAATTTCCATTTAGTGTTTTTCTTATTGGCTCTTTAGGTTTTGTTTTTCTTTTTTAATTTTTTTTAAATGTTTATTTTTGAGAGAGAGATAGAGAGAGAGAGAGAGAGAGCATGAGTGGGGGAAGGGCAGAGAGAGAAACACACAGAATCTGAAGCAGGCTGCAGGCTCCACACTGTCAGCACACAGCCCACAGGGGTCTCAAACTTAGAAACTGCTAGATGATGACCTGAGCTGAAGTCGGTTGCATAACCAACTGAGCCACCCAGGCGCCCCAGGATTTTTTTAATATATAAAAATATTTACCTTTTATGTGTCATTCTTGTGTTCAGTGTCTTTTTCACTGTGCATGTGCTTTTGGTGTAGATTTGGCTGAGAGCGTCTGTATGTATTTTGTTTCCCTGATCCAGATTCAGTTCTTGTGTAACACTGCACTTTTTGGAACATTAGAACTTCACTGTGCATTTTAATATCTGGGAGGTAAACTTACACCCATTTTCATAATCAAATTATTGACAACAGTTCTCTGCTCTTTAAACTTCCTGATACACTTCAAATTAGTATCATTATTTGGAAAATTATAAAATAACCAAATTGGGATTTAAATGTTAATCCACCTATCAGTATGTATGTCTTATCATTAATAAAATAAAAAGAAACAGGTACAATCCTTGTGTCCATTGGTAGGAGGGTATTCATTAATGCATGGATTAATCAATATATTGATTCAATAATTAATTCAGTAGGGGAAAGTTAATGAATGATTAAGGGAAATTTTTAAGGTGATACACTAAAAGTAATGAGCATGAGGTTTTTATAGGTCGGGGAAGAGCAGCCTCTATTAGGACAGGTGTCTTGTATTGGTAGAGCATAAAGAATTAGACAAAGAAGGATAGGAACTAACTATAGATTTCCTTGAAAGAAAGTTTTCATTTGATTTGAAGATTATGGAAAGCCAAGAAAGACCTTGAAATTTAATAATGATCAGAATTGACCTAGATTATGTCCTTGTCCTATGCCGGGAACTCTTCCTAGTACTGTAACTGTCCTTTTAACCCCCACAAAACCTCCATGAGGCCACTATTACTCTCATCTGTGTTCAAGGCTGTGAAGCTAGAAGATGGCAACATAGATGGCTGTGGACCCCATGCCCATCACTGCTGACGTACACTGCAACAATGAACACTCATTCTCTTCTCCATCACCCCCCACCCAAACCAGATGATAACAACATAATCCAAACAGACAAATCTGTTACAAGAAGATTTTTTCCAAAAATTATTTTCAAGATCATCTCCCACCAAAAGAAAAAGTTTCCATGGAATAGAGCTGAGAGAGCCTAGGTGTTAAAGCTCATTTGAGAAACCAGTGATATTATAGAAGTTTTCCTTTTCATAACTATGTCAAAAAAAACAAAAAGGGAAAGCAAATCCACACTGTCTGATTCTGCAAGATGCACGTGGGAGGGCTTTCTGACACTGTACTCCGTGCTCAACTTAAACCATTTCATGCTTGTCTCTGTGTGGTTACTCTTGTTTCTTAGAAAACAAGGGCATACTTATTATATAAAGCTCTAAGAACAAGCTTTATAGAATTCTGTAAGTGGTTCTTCTGAAAAATTTTGCTTTCTCATGACCATTTTTTTGAGAAGCTCTTTTTAAAAAAAATATTCTATATAATTTATATTATTATTATTTAAACATGCTGGCTCTTCTGTTAAAAAAAAAACTCTCAAAAGGCAAATAATGCTTTGAAAATGTGTTGACTCCAAGAAGTTTCCAGGAAAAAAAAAGTTACTGTCGAAATCATTGTAGAATTCTTAATAATTTAGAAGGGAACTGAGTTTAACTTTATAGCAATTGGCTTCTAAATCTGTGTTCTGCATAATTGGTAACACTGATTTTTATTTCATTCAAGATGAAATAAAAGTGCTGAATTCTCAATGATTAATAAATACCTAGCTGTTGAAAAATAGTGCACATGAGGTTTACTCTAAAGAGCCTTATTATACTGAATATCGGTCCTATAACAAGATATGAAAATGGTGTGTTCTAGAGGGATTTACAAACTGCAATAGTATTCCTTGTCATGGAAAAGGATGATATGAGAAAGCTTGTAAAACTCATTTGGAGATTATCACAGACAAAAATCTTTGACATTGGGGACCCCAGCATTTACAAAAGGCTCTCAGCATTACTTTCTCAATTCCATAAGTCACACTTTTAGAATTTCCATCAACTTTTCTTTTGGTTCTGACCCGACACATCAGCCATCACGCATTGTTTCTTCACTGCCCTCTAGATGGGTTCTCCAGATATTATTCCATCACCAATCTCACCCATGATTTAAACATGCTCAACTCTGTAACTAGCCTTTCCCCCTCCTTTTTCGTTTTTCAAATATCCCCCAAACATCCACTGATATTAACTCATGTATTTGCCTAATCAACTAAGTCCACCCATCCATTTGGCAACCATATAGAGGCAACTTTAGAATGGAGAAAACAGGGGCGCCTGGGTGGCTCAGTCGGTTGAGTGTCTGACTTCACCTCAGGTTATGATCTCATGGCTCCTGAGTTTGAGCCCACAGTAGGCTCTGTGCTGACAGCTCAGAGCCTGGAGCCTGCTTCAGATTCTGTGCTCCCTCTCTTTCTGCCCTTTTCTCACATGCTCTCTCTCTCTCTCTCAAGAATAAACCTTAAAAATATAAAAAAAAAAAATGCTTAGTTCTCTATCCCGGTTCTATCACTTATTATCTCTAGAAGCTTGAATCTTTATTTAGCCTCTTTATTCTTCAGTTTATTCATGGATAGAATGTAAAAATAATTAAACCACCTTCATGGAGTTGCTTTGAGAATGAAAGAGAATAGCTTACAGCAATGGTGGTAAGTGCTGCAAGGGAGAGGTATGCGGGGCCAAGAGAGCTTAAAGCAGGGATCTGACCTAGTCCAGTAAGTTAGGGGAGGATGCCATGGGCTATGCTGCTTATGAGGAAAGCCAAAGAATGAATTCATGTTAACCCAGTCAAGAGGGAGAGAACATTATAAACACAGGCCATGTGTTGAGAGGAATCCGGATGAGTACAAATAGAGATGGAAGGTCAGCAAATCTAGTGCAAAGAGAGGAAAGTGACACTAGAGAGATAGATGGAAGACAGCTGATAAAGGACTTCACAGGACAATTTATGACAGTAGTGAGCTGCTGGCCTTTATTAGGTTTAACATGATGAGGTTTTGGCTTGCAGAGGGGCCCAACTGGTTGACAGTAGACACATTAGCCTGCTTTCTTTTTGGTATTTTTATAAATTTTATTTTAGAGAGAGAGCATACGTGTTCAAAAGGGTGCATAAGCAGGGGAGAGAGACAGAGGGAGGGAAAGAGGGAGAGAATCTTAAGCAATTGCTGCACTTAGCACTGAGTCAGACTTGGGGCTTGATCCCAGGATCCTGGAATCATGACCTGAACCAAAATCAAGACTTTGGACACTCAACTGACTGAGCCACCCAGGTACCTGGACATTTTAGATGATTTTAATAAAATAATTCAAGAGAAAGACAATGGGAGCTTGTGATAAGATTGTGGGGATGGAGATGGATAGAGAAGTGGATAGTTTTAAGAAATATCTAGCACATAAAAAGGCCCGAACTTGGAATGAGTTGCAGGGGTGAGAGAGGGTGAGGAAGAGGAAGCAGTTGTGGAAGGCACAGGTTCCTGGCTTGCACACTAAAAGGATAGAAGGTCATGAGTCTGAATTGGGACATTTTGCACCCAGAATGACAAAATCTTAAGGCATTTTTTGATTAGTTCACTATTTTTGAAGACTACATCACCAAATTTAAACTTTTTAAGTCTAGAATTCAATGAGTTTTACCAGTGCCAAATGTTTCCACTCTTTCTTTCTCTGTGGTTTTCCCCAGGCTAATCACATCACTCTTTGAGCACTTAACTTGCCCTGTCTCCTCTCTCCCGTTTTTATTTCCTTTCTTTTTGAAATTTGTTAACAATGGCCTTCACGTAGAGTTTTTTGAGTAGTACATCTGATTATAATAAAAGTCTACTTTCGGGGCGCCTGGGTGGCTTAGTCAGTTAAGCGTCCGACTTTCGCTTAGGTCATGATCTCGCGGTTCATGGGTTCGAGCCCCGCTTCGGGCTCTGTGCTGACTGCCAGCTCAGAGCCTGGAGTCTTTTTCAGAGTCTGTGTCTCCCTCTCTCTCTGACCCTCCCCTGCTCACGCTGTCTCTCTCTCTCTCTCTCCTAGAAATAAATAAAATATTTTTTTTTAAAAAAAAGTCTACTTTCACTTCTATCTCTATGCCTAGCACTGTGGTGCTTATTTGCATAATTTGTACTTACTAATACATGACATTAGAAAATCATTCTTTCTTTATTTTATATGCATATGTTCCTCCTATCTATACTGTACATTGTCTCAGATCAGAGATCAAGTCTCCATTTTATTTTCTATTTGTCCTTTTTTCTTAGAACAATTTGCAGAATTACTGGAACAACAAAAAGAAATACTTTGTTGTCTGACCAAATTTTCCCTACTGGGTGGGAGTTGGTAGAAAATGGCTGACTAATGCATACTTTGTTCATTGTTTCAAAGCCACAGAAATCTTTCATCAGTGTTTTATTTCCAATTTTTTCCCTCATATCCCTCTCAATGGATGGAATTCACTCAGAAATGCCAAAGCATAACAAGTCGATGTGGTACAGTGGAATGAGCGTGCATGTTGGGTTCAAACAGCAGGCTTTATTTAGCTTCAACTGTGTGATTGGACATCTCACTTAACCTCTCTGAGTCTGAAACTCCTCATTTAAAAAGTAGAAATATCAATATCTAATCTACATATTCATCACAGTCTTATTTGCCCCTTCATATCCCAGCTTCATGATATTTCTAGATATAAGCTAGTAACCTGCATAAATACATTCACAATCCTAATATGTATTTCTAATTGAACTTGATGCTGTTTCTTTATGTTAGTATTTCCAGAAAACAAAATTCTAAACAGGGTTTAACTTGAAGATGTTGAGAAATAGCACTAAAACACAGTAACTATTTCAAAACCTTCTATAAAGGTCAAATAGATACTTTTGATGCCAAAATATTCTAGAACTGGAAAGTGACAAATATATTAGAACACCCACGGAGAAACCTGTTTTCACTTTAGAGTAAATATTTTTTTCTCACAAAAAGATTGTTGCATTGAATGGTAGAAAACTGCCAAAATTTAGAGGAAGTTAAGCAATATCAGAATGCAATTAAAAATAAATTAGCCATTGCTGTGATCTAGGGGCTTTCCAAACTCTATTTAAGAAGATCAGAAAAATGAACATGAAGCTGCTATTGGAGAGCAAAAATTACTTATATCATTTTAAAGAAGAGCTTAAAAATGGAAACAAAGTGGCTTTGGCTCTTTTTAAATACGTTCCTTCAGCCTATACCAAATTAACCAATCTATAAACTAGAATATTTCATCTTTGGGTTACAGAGACATCAACACTGGAAAGTCTAGAGTATTTTAAAGTCAATATAGTGTCAGGTTTTAATGTTTTGGTGGCAAGACAATAAAAAGATCCAAACAAGATTTCTTTTACCCAGCAAATAGTAATTTTGCCCCATATTAATATTATACCAATATCATTTTCCAATGTACTTTATAGCCTCAAGGAAAACTTCAAAGGACGGGAAATGAATTTTAACTTGGAAAAAGAGCTAAAACTTACCAGTTGGAAAATTTCATTGAAATACAAGATATTTTTTAATTTCAAGTTTTTATTTAAATTCTAGTTAGTTAACATACAGTGCAATATTGGTTTTAGGAGTAGAGCCCATTGATTCATCACTTGCATATAACACCCAGTGCTCATTCCCACAAGTGCGCTCCTGAATGCCCATCACACCCTTTTAACCCATCCCCCCCTTCCTTCCATCAACCCTCAGTTTGTCCTCTGTAGTTAAGAGTCTCTTATGGTTTGCCTTCCTCTCTGTTTTTTCCCCTTTCCTATGTTCATCTGGGCTTATTTTCTAACTCCCACATATGTGTTATAGTGTATTATGCTAAGTGAAATAAGTCAGTGAGAGAAATACAAGAGATTTTAAGTGAGTTCCTCTTGTGAACTTTTCTCCAACATCAAGTGAAGCAGTTTTGTGCTTTGCCTGGAGATGGAAGTTGATGGAAAGTTGGCAGGCCCCTAATCCCACAGTGATGGAGAATGCCAGTTGAACCACCTCTCTAGGCTGCCTGACTCCTCCCAAACCACATCACCTGGAGGTGTGACCTGGGATGGTAAATCAGTGAGGTTCTAGAGCTGCTTCCGCCCCTCCAGGCAATGCCAGTGGATTTGATTGTGGGATTCAGCTCATTCTCTCTTCCTGCTACTGTATGGTACTGCCTACACTTCTTTCCATCCTTTAGAAATCCCTCACAGGAAGTTGTAGTCTATCTCTTGCTCCTGGAGAAACCATGGAGTTGCTGCAGGACCTCAGGGCTGATATCCAATTGTCTTAATTCAAATCTTGTCTCCATCATCTTCTTTAATTGGAACCTTGGGGAACTTTCTTCCTCAAATTGGGCCTCAGTTTACTCATCTGTTAAAATGTACTTGACAGTAAAATGACCTAAACTTCAGGGCTGTTGAGGAAAGAAGATACTTTAATGCAGTATGGTATGAGCTGAATCCATGTAAATGATTGATACCTACTGAGACGTATGCTGTGAGCCACCCTGTTCTCTTGATCTTGCTCTACAACTCTTCCCCCAAATGTATCCATATTGGATATCATTTCACCTAGGTCTCTCAAATGAAGAGAATCTCAAATGAATCTAAGAAACTGTTATGATTTTTTTTTAACATTCTCACTTGAAAACATCTTCTCAGCTCAAATGTAACCTACTCTGTGAGGCCTCCTCAACCCAACTGAGGAACGTTTCTGCCCTTATCTGGCCATCCCTTCAAAAATCATTGCCTACACTGTTTCTCATCAAACCCTAATAAATACTTCTCTTTCTTCCACAAAACTAGTAACTCAAATGCAAGGTGTTTGTCTTCAGCTCTATATTCAGGGACAAAATATAACAGTCAATAACATATGTTAAATGATTATGATAGTAGATTAATAGCTGAAAACATTGGCATGACTTCACATTTTTGTGAAATCCTATCCAAGTGTTAACTGAATCAGGTAAGAATTAGTATACAGATGTTAGAGCCAGCTGGCTTGGTGTAGGGCAATCCCCTCCTTAAAAAATTCTTTCATAAGACTTGGTGATAATGTCTAGGTTTCAGGAATTTGGAATTCTTTTAGAGAGTTAGCACTCTTTTTCACCTTTAAGATATGGGACAAAGAAATCGGATAGCTGGAGCCTACAATATTTATTACAGAAGCATCTGATATTGTAGAGTGCATTTAATATCTGTGATTTTACTCCTAATACGTAACCATAGAAATGGCTCAACTACACACCTTACCACAAAGATCATCTCCCATTTAAGACTGAAAACATAGTAGTAGCTTCTCAAAAAGTAAATATTTGTTGACTGGATCAAGAATGAATGAATTTTATTATTATCCTAGGTATGGAGAGATTGTGCCCTAAATACGAGGAGTGTTATTATTTGAAGGAGAGAAGAGAGAAGAACTGGTGGCTGGAGAAACAACTGAAACAGGGGACTTCCTTCTCCTCCTTCTCTTCCATCCTTAATGGGAATTAACAAGTGTTGATTTTATGCTGGTAGACAGCCCAGCGGAGAGGGAGAAGTTAAACATACAAGACATCGAGAGACAACCAAAGAGACAGAATCTTAGAGAAGACAAGAGAAAGTTAATAAGTTAAAAGAAATAAGAACATTTGCTGGCTTAAACTTTAAAAGATGAAGGAACACTCCCTTACTTCCTTCATTAAATAGAGGAGAAAGGAAAGGTGGAGGTGGGGAATGCCAAGGGGAGTTTAGATGATTTGGGGAAGAGTTTCCTTTCTGTGTGCTTCTTTTTCCACAATAAAATATGGGAGTTGGGTTGGGGGTGGGGTTGCTGAGGAAAGAATACAGGAGATTTTAAAGGAAAAACAAGATATAAAATAATGTGAGTTATGGGAGAGAATAAGAGTATTAGAGAAATGTCATTGGATGTAGGGCAGATTTGAAGACTCTATTAAGAACTGGGGACTTTTTTAATAGAAAAGAAAATTAAAAGTTGGTTCTAGGTTGGTTGCATACCTAGAAAATTAAAAGTTGGTTCTTTTCTAATTTCATTGGTAATTATATGTATTCAGGCATTAATTGGAAGCTTTAATTTTTTAAATGTTATTTTTTAGATAAAAAAATTTTAATGTTGACTTATTTTTGAGAGAGAGAGAGAGAGAGAGGGAATGAGGGAGTGGCAGAGGGAGAGGGAAACAGAAACTGAAGCGAGGCTCAAACCCACAAACTACGAGATCATGACCTGAGCCAAAGTCGGATGCTTAACTGATTGAGTCACCCACACACCCCCTCCTTTTAAAAATTTTTTTAAATGTTTATTTATTTTTGAGAGAGACAGAGAGAGAAAGAGACAGAGCATGAGCAGGGGAGGGAGCAAGCTTCAATTTTTACAGAAACTTATAACTGTGCTCTAGCAGACCAAGTCAAGGGGAAAAGAGAGAGAAATAGAATACTAATATCACTTTTAACTTATGCTGATTTTAAGGAATTCTAGAGAAAGATCCCTGGGTTTTTGAAAAATGTCTGAGAACTTTTAAGTAAAATATTAAACTTTTTGGTGACTAAAAAAATAAATAAAATACAATTAAAAATTTGGGAACATGAATTTAAAACGCAGCTTACTTCTCTGGGCTGTAAGAAGGCATCCTCAATTACAAAACTTTTTCCATGGCTACAGGTGCAGATTGGGCAGAGGAAATGTTTGCCCCAGAATTCAAGAATTCACTAGTAAGTGTTGCAGGTATTCTGGAGTGTTCTAGAAGAGCTGCACATACAGGATAACGACATAGGGGACAAGTAAGGAAATGTTAACTGACTCCTCTTCCTCTCTTTCTCTCGTTTGGCTCTATCCTAAGTCAGGATCATGTAGCTTTCATCCATATTATTATGTTGGTTTCCAGATTTCAAAGTAAAATGTCTCCAATCTAGCTGAATTAAAAACCCATTAAATGGTTTTTCACTGCATTCACAACAGAGATCCTGAAGTTTGGTCCTCGCTGTTGTCTCCCTCTCCACACTCAACTCCTACCACTTGCTCCTCACTCTACTACACTGCCTTTTCTCAGGCCTTGAATAAGCCATGTTCCCTGGTGGCCTCAGGGCCCTTGCTTTGTTGTATTACCTAGAGTTGTCCAGAGAAACTGAACCAACAGGAAGTGTGTGCATGTACATATGAGGAAGGAGAGAGTGTGAGCTTTGTTTGAAAGAACTGGCTCACATAATTGTGGGATCTGGAAAGTCTGTAATCTGCAAGGCAGCAGCAGGCTGGAGACTCACGTAAAAGTTGACATTGCATCTTCCAGCATGCAAGCCTTTTGGAGGCAGAATTCCTTCTCAAGAGACCTTAGCCTTTTCTCTCATACATTCAGCCACTTGGATGAGGCCCATCCACATTATGTAAGCTAATCTACTTTACTCAAAGTTCAGTGATTTAAATGTTAATCTCATCTAAAAACTCCTTGACAGTAACATCTAGACTTGTGTTTAGCAGGAAACTGGTGCCATGCCCTACCCAAGTTGACACATGCAATTAACCTTCACACCCATGACACCACTACTATCCATGATGTTATTTCACTCTTCTTCCTCTTGACTAAAATGTCACCTCTCTGGTCTTCTTGACCACCCCCTCCCAAACTGGATCATAGCCTTATTTTATTTTATTTTATTTTTTTTTTTATTTTTTTATTTTTTACAAATAGTTTATTGTCAAATTAGTTTTTACATAACACTCAGTGCTCATCCCCAAAGTGCCCTCCTTCATGCCC